>NC_092335.1:361660000-362001785 GCF_046630445.1 Rutidosis leptorrhynchoides | reverse complement strand
TTTCCTTATTTTTAGTTGTAATAGTTAAATAAATAAGTGCGAAGACGAAAGACGCAAATCGCTCGAAAATGAAGATTTAAAGACAAAAACGAAGATTTGAAAGACCAAAACGTCCAAAAAGCTCAAATGTACAAGATACAATTCAAAAGGTTCAATTTATTGATGAAGAACGTCTAAAAATGACAAGAGTAC
Source organism: Rutidosis leptorrhynchoides (assembly GCF_046630445.1). Classification (NCBI taxonomy): domain Eukaryota; kingdom Viridiplantae; phylum Streptophyta; class Magnoliopsida; order Asterales; family Asteraceae; genus Rutidosis; species Rutidosis leptorrhynchoides. Next base: position 362,001,593 of record NC_092335.1, on the reverse strand, counting down.
AAGTTACAAAACGCAAAGTACACGATATAAAATTGTACGAAAGGACGTTCGAAAATCCGGAACCGAGGCATGAACCAACTTTCAGCGCTCGACGCAACGGTGTAAAAATTACGAGTCAACTATGCACAAGAATAAAATATAATATTTAAATAATTCATAATAAGAATAATATTAAATAATAAAAAGTTGTTAATTGAGCATAGTTCAGGGGTCGTAAATGAAAATTTCAATTCTAATTTCGCTATAAAAGCGATGATTTACGATCAATTTGAGGAGACCTTTTTTCGATCATTTTTTTTTATCTTTTTCTTATTTTTCTATCTATCAATGTCAATATCTATAATTCTCTATCATAATGTTAATGTAATCAGATATAACAATAATCTTAATTTTAATTTTAAATTATGATAATAATAAGATTTATGATAGAGATCGTTTGAGTGTGTAAGTCGAAATTCTGTCCGTGTAACGCTACGCTATTTTTAATCATTGTAAGTTATGTTCAACCTTTTTATATTAATGTCTCGTAGCTAAGTTATTATTATGCTTATTTAAAACGAAGTAATCATGATGTTGGGCTAATTACTAAAATTGGGTAATTGGGCTTTGTACCATAATTAAGGTTTGGGCAAAAGACCGACACTTGTGGAAATTGGACTATTGACTATTAATAGATGGGGGGTATTGTCTAATTGAGTGACAACTCATTGGAGTCTGTCGAACCTATCTTCAAATTAATTATCCTAATAATTAATAATGATTATGGTTGTCCTATTTAGTGACGTTCATATGGAATCTATTATAATCATTTAATTAATTATTCGGGTTGGGTAATTGATTATTCAAACTGATCAAGTGGGTAAATTAATATTCATATCTAATCAAAACAGGGGTAGATTACATACAGTGATAACTGGTGTAATTGTTGACAGAAGTGATAACTGCGTCACAGTTTAAATCCTTAATTAGTTGGAATATTTGACTTCGGGTATAAGGGTAATTTGACGAGGACACTCGCACTTTATATTTATGACCGATGGACTATTATGGATAAAAACCAGATAGGTATCAAATAAACCATGACAAAGGACAATTAACCCGAGTAACAATTAATTAAAATCAAAACGTCAAACATCATGATTACGGAAGTTTAAATAAGCATAATCCTTTTATTTCATATTCTATCGCAATTTTACTTATTGTTATTTTATTTATCGTCATTTATTTATTTTACGCACTTTAATTATTGTCATTTATCTTTACGCTTAAAAATATAAAATCGACAAACCGGTCATTAAACGGTAAAAACCCCCCTTTTATAATAATATTACTACTTATATATATATATATATATATTTATATAAATATAGTTTTATAAAAATATAGTACGTAATCACTAGCTCCCTGTGGAACGAACCGGACTTACTAAAAACTACACTACTCTACGATTAGGTACACTGCCTATAGTGTTGTAGCAAGGTTTAGGTATATCCCATCCGTAAATTAATAAAACTTGTGTCATATTTTGTAGTATTTCCTAGTAAAAATAATACTATTTCGTACCCTCACGCTACCACATCAGATGGCGTTCAAAATCAATTTATCAAAAGACAGTGATATGCTGAAAAATAAAATATCAAAAGAAAATCAATGTCAATATAATTGGCGTATCAAGATGGCAAAGTCCTGAAAGTATGAAGAATGCTGATTCATGATGTGCTCATAAAGAACTCAGATCATTCTTAGTGTGACGCCCCCGCGCAGCTTAAATTGTTTAATCACGACGTTCACACTGAACTATCAAGATTCTTGTCATCTGCAATATAGAGTTATACCTATTAAGACTGTAAGTTGTAAAGATACTTATCTAGATATACTCTAATTAAATATATATATATGAAAGTTTAACTTTCGATTCCATTTCCATGACAACTTGAACATAAAGAATTTAAGGGCCTCGAGATTTATTTCGTGTGACGACTGGTCATCAGGAAAGTCTGCTTTAACTGTAGACCAATCCTCGTGGTAAATAGTACGCCTATTCGGATAATCCAATATACTCTGAGATCAGCCGAGCCAACTAGATTGAAGATTGTCAACACATTGGTAGAAGCCAAAGGCTGACAGGGTTATTCAAAATGCCGTGAGAACCATCCTGTTCAATTTGAATGAAGTACATGGAAAGAGATAACGGAAAGTTACGTGTAATGAATTGACAACCTAATAAAAATGCACAATCATAAGTGATGGAAGAATCAAGGATTAATGAACTTAGCATGATCTCAAAAATCATTGCTTTATAGTGTTCAAGTAATTAATGCCAACATTATTGTCGAAGTGTCCGGAATGAATATGTTCATGTTTAATGAGGATTGATATCAGTAATTGCATGATAATAGATATAGACCGGATAATTAGGAATGAACAACAGAAATTGATTCAATATGTCAGTTCTGATCTTTTTTTTAAAATAGTTAATCATCTTGCTCACAAAAAGAATGTGGATTTGTATGTCTTATATATCTGTACTGTTAATTTGTTTGCATTGAAAACTATAAAACAACAAAAAGATTTTGGTTTGCATGTTATTGCATTTCATGATAGATTGTCTTTGATTTGCATAATTTTAGTTGCATGATATTTTGCATCAGAAAATCCATAAAGATTTTATCATTTCCTTGTTTTTCTGATTATCCTCTGAGTGCATAATGACATCTGAAAGAACTTTGTTGAGATCAAGATATTGAGCCACCAAATCCATGAGATAGAAGTTTGTAGAGCTTGTGACTGTCTGAAGGACATTGATGATTTAGATTTCTAATGAACTTAAATTGACATTACACTGTAGGATTTACTCTTGAAACACAAAATGGTTAGAGTAATAACCTTGTTTAGGTTAGAATTTTTTCTGCCTAAGTGTAAATGGTCATTTCTTGAAGGTTTAGTGATTTTCGACTCAAGTTGAAAGTGCTTGTTAGATCTAAGATTGCCGAACGAGTCGAAATCCTAAGGTTGTAAAATTTTGAAGTTTTGAAATTGCCTAAGTGCTCACTCGCACGCTTGATGTGTGAAGCGTACGATTGACCACACGTTTGAGGTTAACCATACGGATGACCCTGATCAAACTTATCCTAAGACAATTGGGTCACGCGCACGTGTGATTTAGGTGAGATGCGCGTTTGATGGTGGATCATGTGATCAACCGCACGGTTGATCACGAGAGTATAAATAGGGGTGATGAGCTCAGCTACTCACACTTGTGCACCCAACTCGTTTTCTCTCTCTAAATTCGATCATCACCGATCAAGCATTCCTTTGCAACGAACGTTAAGCATACTTAGACAAATCCAGCGCCACCTATTAGGTATGATTTCATCGAGTTTTGTTACCTTAATTTGTTGTTTTAATGAGTCGAAACCCTAAGGGTTCTTAACTCGAATTTCATGAAATTGATGGTTGTTTTGATGTGTATATGTAATTGTTTTGTGTTTAACGGAACCTTATGATACTATCGTGATGTAAATCGGTCCATAAAATGCACAATTATGTGATTTTGATGATTTGAAAAAGGCATTTAATACGGTTTCATCAGACATACACGAGTGACGTCACTCGCACGCATGAGACATGACTCGTACGAGTCAGTGCACGGTTGATGATCAACCGTGTGGACCTTTGAGCTCACTCGTTTGTCTTGAATTTATTGACCACTCATTTGCAAGAGCTAACACGTGTGATTACACGCACGAGTAACCACACGGTTGATTCACTCGCTTATGTTTTAATGCATCAGCTGTGTACCCTGTCTGAAACCATATTACTGCTCAAACGTGTCAACAGTGACACGAGTGACTATATCACTCGCACGGTTGATTTCTCAGCCGCACTGTCACACGCACGTTTCATTCTGTTTAACATATTTATGACACGTTGATGCAAATGCTTTAATGCTTTATGTTGATTGATTTATATATCTAACATCTCTGATAACGTTTCAGTTTCTGTTTAGATATCATCAGATGGCATAACAATAAGTAAACATTCTGGTTGTTAACGTTGAAGGACAGGGGGAGCAACAAGTTAATCCACAAGCTAATCCTCAAGCTAATCCTATCAATCCACCTGCTCAACAAGAGATTCCGTTAGAAATGGGCAAACTGAATAATCAAGTCGCTCTTTATGATACTACTCTTGAAAGAGGTTCTCACTTTAAGGAGATTGTCGAGTTTCTTAAGAGATCAAGGATACACACTGCTATTTCTACTGAATGTACTGCATACTACAGTCATCAGAGAGAGTTCTGGAGAAATGCTGTGTTGGATGTTGATGAAGATAATCTAGTTAGTAAGATTCAAGGTAATGATATTACTATTTCTAAGGATGTGATTAGAAGGATTTTGGGTTTTAATGACGAGAACTGCTCCCATATGACTATCAGTAGAGAACGAATCCATGGTTGTTTTAGAAGATGTGCTTATTCTGGTTACCTTGTTGGCAAATCTGAGCTGGTGAAGACATGTCTGCCACCACAATTTAGATATCTTGCTCATGTGATAATGCATTGCTTGAGTGGACGCAAATCGGGCTTTGATAAGTTGAACGAGAAAGTGCAGAGTATGTTTGTGGTACTTGTTCTCAAGGATCCATACGATATTTCGGGTTTTATTTTCTACTATTTCAAGGCAAGCCACTTCAGTTCTTCTCAGAGATACCTGATCTATGCCTGTTTTCTTCAATTAATCATTAATGACGCTGCACCTGATCTACCTAAGCTTGAAGAGGATATTATCCACCTGAAGCCGATGAATCCGATTACTTTCCGCAGAATGGAAGAGACAAGGATTGTGAATTTAAAGCCTGACTTTAATAGAAAGCTCATATGTCATCTTATCAAAGAGGACTATCGATGCCAGCAGGTAATGCTTGGAGGAATGAGGATTCAGATTCTGGCTATGAAGTTTCTGATAAAGAAGGTGAGGGTGATAATCAATGAGCTACTGGTGAAGTTTAAGGAGGAGGTAATGTTGATGATGAGATTATTGAGGGTGATGATGAAGCAACTGAGGAGGATACCAGTTTGATTCAAAGGAAGAGGAAAGGAAAGGATCCTATGACCGCAGAGCAACTGAAAAAGAAGGAGAAAAGAACGAAGTATTCTTATGATTCACCTCAGAGATCATCACAGGGAGGTTCAAAACAATAGGCTCAGAGGAAACCATCCGGGTTTATGAAGGATGCAAGAGCTGCTGTTACCTCACCAAAACCTACCACAACAACACCTCAGGTCACGTCAGATGAATACAAGACACAACATAATCTACTATTGTCGTTGATCACAAAAATAACCAATCTGGAGAATCAAGCTACTGAGGATAAGAAGATCAGTAATGCTAAGATCGATTCGTTGGTGGAAGAAAACAAGAAGTTATCTGATAGACTGGACTGTCAGAAGGAAAGAACAGATAAGTTGAGAAAGAAAGTTTTGGCGATTAAGAGTTAGAACAAGGAGAAGATGAAGAAGTTGAATGAAAGAATCGAACAGCTTACCTCGAGTAAAACCAAGTTGATAACGGAGAAAGGAGAAGAGTATTCTTCAGATTTGGGAGAAGGTGATGAAAGAGACGATGAAGAAGATGCTGGAACTGGAGGACCCTCTTTTGATATACCGTTAGTGATACCTATTCGAAGTTTTAATGAATATGGTGAGGTCTTTACTGCTGAATATTATATGAATTATTCAAATGTTTTTAATGATGCAGAAAAGGGGGACGTTCCACCAAGTGATTTTCCATTGGAACAGCTTGCTGCTCTAGCATATGATAGCGAAAACGATACGGAGAATGCTGAGACAGCTGATGCTGAAAAAAAGACTCCACAAGAAGAGTCATTGTCAAGTATCCCTCCCAAATCAATCCAAAATATCAACTTAAGTGATTTTGATAATTTGTTTGCTGATTAGAAGAGTGAAGATTCTGTTGGTAAAGATAGTCTGAAAGAGGATGTGATTATCGAGTTCGAGGACGAATTTATGACAGAATCTGATGAAGAAGAATAAGAAGAAGAAGTTGAGATTGTTATGCCTTCGCTTGAGCCATACTCGCATCCGTCACTCAACACCTTAAGTGACTTCTTTAATCTGAGTTGTGAGGAGAAATGAAAGAACTTAATTGAGTTAGAAAAGGCGAGGAAGGTATACAAAGAACAAGTGAAAGAAGTGGATGTTATGTTAGAAAAGAACAAGAAGATCCGACATGAGAAATTGCTTGTTGAGAAAGAAAGAAAAGAAACTGAATTGAAAGATAAGAAACTCCGAGCTGAACAAGCTAAAGCCAAGACATGGAATGAGATTAATGAATGGTTCAAACATTATAGGGTTAAAGTGAATAGAAACATTAAGGAAGACGAAGATCGTCAAAGTTGGTGGAGACAGAACGTTGTTAACCCTGATCAAGTAGATAAGCCAGTGCTCGAGCCGCAGTTTGTCAGTTTCTATGAGAAAGGTAAAAGAACCAAGAAGTAATCCAAGGGTAAAATTTTGAGTTGGGGATATTTCAAGGAGATCAATTATTTTGCGATCAAGAGGGAAGGCGGAGTAGATTATATGGCACGTCCAAGTCACTTCAAAACTCTACCGTACTTCAAGATCATGCAACTTGCTAAGCTGAAGATGTTGAACACTGAAGATTGTGACCTTTCCAGGTTGTTTCAGAGAAAACTCAGGTATGAGTATAAGACAGGGAAATGGGACATCTTTAAGTCAACGGCAGCTAGGTTTTCCATACACCCAACAAAGAAAAATTCTAAAGGAGGACCTATTCGTGTTGTTAAGTTCCGTCCAGCTAAGTATATGAAACAATCTCCCTTGATGCCATTACCCAAGGATATTTGTAAGAACTTCAGATGGTGGTTCTATGATGAGTTGTCAGAAGAAGCAGTGATCTTGACTGCAATTGAGAAGGATGATGGAAGCATACAGTTCGACAATGTGAGGATTCTAGATCCTATCTGGCTGAGGAACTTGTCGAGATTTGATGTGGAGACTCTTCACCGCCATCACATTACATTCAAAGACGATCGAAAGGAGGAAGCTATGAGATATCAACATGTGATTGATGTCCTCTATACATACCTCAACAGAGAAAGTGATGCTCAAAGCTCAAACCAAGTTCAAGCCAGCTGATGTGTGTCGAATACTGTGATGCTAGTTAGTAATTTTGTTTGTTTGTTTTTATTTTTGATGATGATGTATTTTGGAGAGAGAGAGAATCTGGATATGTAATTGATATTAGACTGATGCTACTTTTGGACTTATGTGTATTTCACGAACATTTACTTTATTGTAATCGATGTTCTAGGTTCTAGGGGGAGTTGTTGATACATGTTCTGTAAGTCCCTAGACATCTTGCCTACGTTTGTGATTAGTACTTCAGTTTATGGGATACCATGATCGCTCGTTATTATCCTATCTGTGTTTGTATGTGGTTACAGGTACTGCAGGAACGTGATACGGAGGTTTGACTATGTTAGACTTAGTCAGACGTACGAGTGAAGCATCACTCATACAACTGACAGGCTCATATGCACGGTTGATGCTAAGTCATAATTATAACCTGAATGAGAAGACACGAGTGAGTGATCACCCGTACGGCTGATGAAGCCAACTCGTACGTGTGATGGATGACTCGTACGGGTGAGTCAACAGCAGGGGTATATAAAGTCTTATGTTCTTCATTTTAAGTTAAGCCTCTCTAACACACAATCACTCAGATCTGGTTCACCTGATCCGATTCTCTCTCAACCCAAATCACTCGTGGTAGTGAATAATAGCTCTAGGTATTAATCTTATCACAATCCTTGTTGTGGTTTGACTAATTTAATCCCAAAAAGCTGCCCATATTCACTTTGATTGGTTTGATTCACTAATTTCGCCTTTGTGTGAATTAAACCTGTTGATCTCGAAGTTCCTAGTCATGTTTCATCACAATCAAACCCTAATTTGTCAAACTTAGTCAAAAGTCAAAGATTCAAGAACCCTAAATTCAAATTAAGCGCATACAAGCATGAAAGTTGGATTCTAAGCAAGATAATCATGGTAGACTAACAATTAAGCATCAACAACATCAATTAACACTCCAATTTGGCTCAAAATTAAAAACCCCCAAATTGGATGAACCCTAGAATTTCAAAGTTGGAATTGATGTAACTAATCATACAAATCATGTTAATAAACAACAATGTAGTCTAGATTCATCAACAATTAGACCAATAACATCATTAATCAAGCAAAATCTATGAATTAAGCATAAAGAGAAAAAGAGTAAAAATCACCCAAATCATGTTAAAGAATGAATTAAAATGATAGATTCTTACTTTTCCCATGTTATATGATAAAGATTTGCATGAAAATCGATGAAATTTGAAGTTATGGGTCAATTTAGGTCGATTAGGGTTATAGATGCGCCGATATTAGAGAGAAAATTGGAGTTGGGTGTGAAAAAATGAGGTTTTAGTTTGTGCTGAATTAGTTAAGTAGCAGATGAAAAAGCGCTGCTTTTCAACCAGGAGCATCACTCCTGACGATGCAGAAATGTCGCTTTTGAAAGAAAAGCATCGCTATTAGCAACCTAAAAGCGCCGCTTTTGAAAACAAAAGCGTCGTTCTTGGCTACTGACTAAATTTGGTTTCAAAACACAGGTTAAAGTGCAGCACTTGAGATAAAATTATCGCTCTTGCTGAATGAAAAGCGCCGCTCTCAGGTCAAAAGCACTGCTTTTGTACCTGAATGCAGTTTTCTCATTTTAAAGTCCATTTTGACTAAGCAACAAACTATTTTTGGTATTTTTCAGTTTTACCCATATGCATGAAGTACAAAAACATAAATATGCAACTAAGAAAAAGAATATCATACAATTCTAAACAAAATTCAACTAAAGGTAACTATCTACACAATTGTGGAAAGTTTTTTAACGAGTCTATCACCCGACTCCCATCCCCTTGAGATTTCAACTAATCCTGGGGTGGTAAACTTCCCTTCCCTTTGAACTTAGGGAAACATTTTCATTACCGCCACCATTTATCATTGACATTAACCAATCATTCATTATCTTGTTTTCGTTGATTAACTCTTTAAGTTTGACTTTCTCTTGTTTTGACAAGTTTGACACTAGGCGTTTTCTCAAGTGTTCATCCTTTTTGGATGAGGCCCTATGCACCCGCCCAAACAATTTTTGCATGTGCTTGTCAACCATGTCGTTTTGATCCTTGGGTTTACCTTGAATTCCCTTGGTCAAACTCCCACTACCTTTTGTTGGTGAACCAACTTGTCTTGTGCGTGTGATGCATTGCACACTAGCAACAACTTGTGATGTAGTCAATGGTATTGATGGTGTCTTAACACGTTTTGTTCTTATGCTCATGCATTTCCCTTTATACCGAAGTGTCAATTTCCCGGTTCTAAAGTTAAAGAAAGAACCCGTGGTTGCTAAGAATCGTCTTCCCAAAACAAGGGGTACAACCGGGCCTTCCTTTATGTCAATAATAACAAAGTCAATAGGAAACTCCATGTCCCCTACCTTAACAACTAAAACCTCAGCAATTTTCACACTAGAATTAGTTGATTGATCAATTAGTTTAACTCCCATTGTAGTGGGTGAGAGGTTACCTAGGCCTAACCCTTTGTAAATGAAATAGGGCATGAAGTTGATACTCACCCCGAATCGGCTAAAGATGTAAGCATCTCCGACCCGTTCACATTGCATGGAATAAGGAAAGGTCCGGGATCACCCATTTTTGGTGGTAGGTTACATTTCTTTAAATACCATCAAACTCCTTTTTCAAGAAAGCAGTGGATGCTTGCTCAACATCTCCCTTTTTGGCTATGAGTGTCTTCAAAAAATTTCCATAGTTGGGCATATTCTCAAGCACCTCCGCCAAAGGGAGTTTAACATAAATATTTTCATTTTCGGTTAAAGTTGACTTACAATTCACATCTTTTAGATGTGTAGGAGGTAACGGTGGAGAATGTGAGACCGGTGTCTCATTTTTCTCCTTTGTTGATGTAGCAAGAACCTCAATCTCATTCTTTTGCTCCTTGGTATTCAATAAAGCTTCAATTTTTAACTCTTCTTCATCATTTCCTAATTTAATTCGTTCAAAATCACCCTTTAGTTCCATGCATGTCGACTCGGTAGCCTCCATGGACATTAAACTTTTAACTTGATAGGGGATGAACGTTGCATAATCCGAGTCTTCTGAAAACTTGAATACCCCATAATCTATTGTATCAATTTCCAATGCTTCTTCGAAATCAAACTTATCTCCTTCAACGTCGAATGTGAACACTTGAGGATATCTGGATTGCTCCTCTTTTATGATTGAATCAATCGAGTTCACTTAAGCATAAGTATTGGTATGATTCGATGAACTTGCTTGACTTTGGTTTGGATTGGTATTGTTGCTCTCGATAGGAATAAGTCTTGTGTTATTTTAGTGGTTTTGTTGGTTGTGTTGGTTGTTTCAGTTATTGTTGTAATTATTCGGGTTAACTTGAGTGTTTGAAGGTAAAGTTCCTTGTGGTCTTTCGGAAATTTGATTTGAAATTCTTCCAACGGTGCTCTCATGGTTTTGGAATGAGGCTTGTTGGTTTCGAAGTTGTTGCTTCAAGCGCTCATTCTCTTTCATTAGGAAAGCTTCAGTTATTCCTACCTTCTTGATATACTTTTGCATTATCTCTTCTAAGCTTCACGAAGGTTGGGACTGTTGAATGTTTTGTTGAGGTTGTTGATTGTAACCTTGGTTATTTTGACTATAATTTGAATTGCTTTGGTTGTTATAAGGTGAAAGGACCCGTTCATACCGATTATAAACGATTCACAATAGTTGATTTCATTGCGAGGTACTTTACCTCTATATGATACATTTTACAAACATTGCATTCGTTTTTAAAAGACAAACTTCTATTACATCGAAAGTTGACAGATATCCATATTCTTTCATAATATATCCAAACTATGATTGACTTAATATTAATCTTGATGAACTCAACGACTCGAATGCAACGTCTTTTGAAATATGTCATGAATGACTCCAAGTAATATCTCCAAAATGAGCAAATGCACAGTGGAATATTTCTTTAATACCTGAGAATAAACATGCTTTAAAGTGTCAACCAAAAGGTTGGTGAGTTCATTAGTTTATTATAAACAATCATTTCCAATAATATAATAGACCACAAGATACTCATACTTAGAAAACAATCTGTGCAGGTCTACTCCTGCTATAAAATCATTCATATGAAGAACACCGGAACCTTTCAAAACAACTTTAAAACGGTAGCTAATGCGTAGTGCAATGCAAAATCATCTCACCGAGGGTACCTAAAACGGTAGCTAGTGCGTAGTACAATGCAAAATCATCTCACCGTTATTAACTACTAAATCGAACCATTTTGGTAGCTAGTGCGTAGTGCAATGAAAAATAATCTCACCGATGGTCGATAATACAATACTTATAGAAATCGAACAATAATTTTACAATGGTACTAATGCGTAGTGCAATGCAAAATCATCTCACCGAGGGTAGCTAAAACGGTAGCTAGTGCGTAGTGCAATGCAAAATCATCTCACCGTTACTAACTACTAAATCAAACCATTTCGGTAGCTAGTGCGTAGTGCAATGCAAAATCATCTCACCGATGGTCGATAATACAATCTATATAGAAATCGAACCTCTGAATCCAAATAATTCTATCATAGAATGCAGTTTTTAGTACTTGTGTCTATTTCATCAAACATTTATAAAAGCAGTTCATGTATTCTCAGTTCAAAAATATATTTCAAAAGCATTTAATAAAATAGTTATCAAAACAGCGCATGTATTCTCAGTCCCAAAAATATATATTGCAAAAGCATTTAAAAAGGGAGTAATGAAACTCACACATATAAATATTGTTAAACAGTTAATAAGGCATTTGCATGTATTCTCAGCGCAAAAACGTAAAGAGTAAAAGGGAGCAAATGAAACTAACAATACGATATATGTAGTAAAATATGCATACGGCGGAACTGAACAATGCAATGTTGGCCTCGAATTCACTAACCTATATCATTTATATATATATTAACTCATATAATTGAAATAGAACAAATTTATATATTATTAGTTATTTAATTGTTATTTTAATTATGTGTTTCATTAATAACCTAATTAATTATATTTATTAATATTTATTATAAAAGTATTAATATAGTTATGTTATATGTAGTAATTATGGTTTTATATAACTAATAGTTATTTGATAAAATAATATTGATAATAATAATAAATAAAAAGTTTTTTTATTTTACAATAAATATAATAGTTATTATGATAATAATATTGATACTAGTATTAATAATAATAATAATGATAATAATAATAATAATAATCCTAATCATGATAATAATAATAATAATAATAATAATAATAATAATAATAATAATAATAATAATAATAATAATAATAATAATAATAATAATAATAATAATAATAATAATAATAATAATACAACTAATAGTGATAATAATAATAATATTCATACTTGTAGTTATAATCATAATACAAGAAAATTTTATCATAATACTTATATTAGTAATAATAATATTAATAACTAATATTCATAATACCTAATAATAATAATAATTCTAATAAATAACAATAATGATAAGTGTGATAATAACAATAATAATAATCACAATAACAAAACTAATAATAATAATAATAATAATAATAATAATAATAATAATAATAATAATAATAATAATAATAATAATAATAATAATATAATAATAATAATCATTTTTGGTTTAGGAAACTATCTCCAAAAGCTTTCTTAAAAAAAATGCCCCGAGCCGGGCTCAAACCCACGACCTCCCGCTAACCCATTAATGCCTTTAACCATTCCTCTGTCACCTCATTTCTGATTTAATCCCCGGTTTAATTCTATTAAACCTATCTAACTGACTCCATCCTCTTCTTACTTTTGGTTTAAACGGTCAAAAGTTTGATGATAAAAGATAGTGAGTTAGTAAAGCTCAGAAAAAGAAAGGATTTGGTACTGAAAAACGAATTGAGCAAAGTATGAAGGAAGCAGTGGACAAATCACAAAGACTAAATCTGCCTTCACAGAATCCAAATAATTCAGTGCCTGCTGAACTCGTTAGCAAACACCTTACTTCTTATTCTAAACCTTCACAGACAGATATTCTTCATCATCATCTCACTCTAAATATTATAAGATATCTTCGTATCTTTCATTATACATATTCTCCATATTTCTGGAGATATTATCACAACGATTATTATCTGAGATCATCTATCTCTCCGTAATACCTGCAACATAAAAGAAACTGTGTTAGTTTCTAAATTCTGAAAAATTTAAATATGAATGTTTTGAAGTAGTGTTGGGAACTGATGCATGGGTTAGTATAATATAATGACACTTGATCAACGTCATTATATTGCAGTAATTCATGTTGAGTTTCTAATGGAACGTGATGATTCACAGAACATACCGTCATCATGTGTCATTTACACGACTCTGACATTCTATCTAATCTCTAAACATATCAAGAAAATATTTCTTGATGATTCGGTCTTTTTCAGGGTATTCTGGTAATTTAACAATTCAGGATTTACCATTACCCTTTCCTTCTTAGAACAATTACTATATCCCTTCTTAAATCCATACATATGAATTCCGGACCATTACAAGAGCTATTTAATCGCAAGAAGAAGAAACGAAAGGACAAAGCTTCGAAATGGAAATGTGGGGTATAAACCGCAGCAAATAGAAGAGAGCATTAACTATGGATGATGATGATTATAGAAGACAGAAGCAGGGACATCGAAATATCAGGGAAGATATAAAAATCTAGCAACAACCGGAAAAAAATTACAAACCGTATATATCGATGCATATAGCAACGTAAAGACACGGGAGAACTAAAAACACTATAAACCCTAGGGTATAGTAAAAGTAAATAGATTCTTCTGGTGGCAGATTAAAAAGAAGAATGACGGATATGAACGTTAAGAGGATATCAAGGATCAGGATGGGATGGAGCATATTAACGAATGTTTCAAAGTATGAATTGAGGAAGAAAGAATAGAGGGTGTGAGTCGTAAGGAAATGGAGAACGCGGATTTATAGGGAAATATCCGACAGGACAATCGAAGCAGATTATCGCGTTCAACCAAAGAAGATCTAAATCTCCTTAATTACCGAAGAATCAAATCTTATTATGAAGATTTCTTCTAAATTCTTTAAATTCCAGAAAGCAATCTTGAACACGCCGCCGGTTAAGTCAAACCTGCATTTATTCATTTTTCACTCTTTTGCGATAGCTTCACTTATACTCTTCGTATAATCAAATTGGGTTATCTATATTACTCAATGATGATAAAACTCTATGTATCAGTTTACATTCGTCATAATAACATTCTTATTGTAAGCCATGACGACCTCTATCAAATTTCGGGACGAAATTTCTTTTAACGGGTAGGTACTGTGATGACCCGGAAATTTCCGATCAAATTTAAACTTTAATCTTTATATGTTCCCGACACGATGAGCAAAAATGTGTAATGTTGAGTCTCGAAAGTTTTGAAAACTATATTCATATAATCAACTACCCTTTGACCATGCCTAGCGATTCACGAACAATTATATATACATATACATATGTGTGTTTATTAAATTGAGATATATTATATAAAACATCGAACGGATTAGTGGATATGATTATAAGCTATGAGATCTATTTTATGAACCTGGAAATACTATCAAGGTATTGAATAGATAATACTTTACATGAATGTATTTGTTCGCTGTAAGTTTATCGATGAGATTAAAAGATAATATCAAATGATTGAATTATCAGATACATTGAATTATGATTAAGGGTATCTGTTATGAGGTCCACTTTGAATTAGGTAACCCTTATTATCAACCGTATTCGGAAAATGGTAAAGTGAGTTATAAGTGAAGACAAATGTGTCAATTAACGGGAACTAGCCAAATGTTAGTGGAGTTTTCTGTTCGACTTTCTATATAAACGTTAACTAGTTAACCTTCCTATTATTTAGAGTGAAAGTGAAACTTTGGGAATATAGTTATATTATTTAGAAAGTTTAAGGAAAACAAACTAAATGTTGACGCATAAGGAAATTATATATTTTTTTAAAATATAAACGTTATAGGATATAATATTATAAACGATCTTCAAATATACTTTGAAATATAATTAAAATCTAAATATTTTATTAAAGTATTTCAAACCTATAAATATATTTTAATTTAGTCAAAAGACGTCTTGGTTTAAGTTAATGTTATTAAATATACTTCGATAACTAACGAGGGTATGAATTATAAAAGTAAATGACCAAAACACTCAAAATATTAAGTTACACTCTGAGTGGGTTAGTTTTTAATTAATTTAAGTCTAGTTATTAATAAAGGTACGTGTCACAAAATGTTTAATTTAAAATAAAATATTTTGACAAACAACGAGACTTTAATTTATAGAAGGAAATGACCACAACACTCAATTTTATAAGTTATATTTTTATAAAGGTAATTTATTGTTGAGTAAGTCAAATTATTGATAAAGGTACACGTTGCGTAACGTAAAAGGCCAGTTTTCTAAACGTACGAAAGTGCGCACGAAAAACCGAAAGTGGTACATGAGTCGTGAGACTACGACCGTGTCATTTTTGTAAAAATTATATTTTTACCATGAGCGTAAATATAATATAATATTTAATTAATTCTAAAGATTAAATATATTAAATATTAAATAATATTAAATCTATATATAAGCTAGTTTTTTGGACGATTCATATGTATGTATGTAAAGTCAGGCTATTTTGGACGATTCATGTATACCGCAAATTGCGGTTGCCTTTTCCTTCATCTCTCCGAAATTTCAGAGTTAATGGGTCCCGAAACATTCTATAAATATCGAAGAACACGTTTTGGTTAATTTCATAATTCATTTATCTCCCTGATTACTCCGCATTATTTATTAAATTTAATATTTTATTTATTATTAAAGATTATTATTATTAATCTATTTATATTAATATTAGTAGTAATATTATCAGTATTATACATAAAATATTACGACGAGGTCATGAGCGGGTCATTTCAAGACAAGTTTTATGAGTAGGATAGGGCTAGGGAAATTATGGGTTATGGCTATGGAGGTGATGTGTATGGTTCATGGGTATGCTCGTGAGTCAAATCTAGTGATTATCATCTCCGTTGCGTCTACGTACATTTCCTACAATATTGAACCTCAATATTGATACGTGAGCACTCATAACTTAACTTTTATTTACTAATAGTGTATCCCTGACTAGTGCTCGAGAATATAGGATTGTGCATGCTTGTATATTTGATATTGCCCTTAAATAGGTTATGTTGAATCCTAAAAGTTGTTATACTAGGGATGAAATAAGGTGTAAGATATGCATGTCATTGGAAAGCTAGTGAAAAATTAATAACTTTACCTTTAGGTGCCAAAGGGATCTGATGGACGGATTAGAAGTTATAGCCAATTGAAATTTCATAAAAATGATTATTATTATCGTCGTTAATATCGTTGTTCTAATTTTTATCTAATTGTTAATATTATTATTAATATTATAATTATTATTATTAACATCATTATCATTATCATTATTATTATTATTATTATTATTATTATTTTTATTATTATTATTATTATTATTATTATTATTATTATTATTATTACTATCAATAAAAGTATTATCATTAAGAATTGTTATTATAAAATATCATTATTATTATCATTTTAAATGAAAATTATTACTTTAAAGTTAATATTAAAAAGTATCGTAAATATTAAAGATATCATAATTACAATTATCATTTTACCATAATATCATTTTTAGTAAATATAAATATTGATTTTTATTAATAAAATAGTAATAATTATTATTACAAAATAACACGACTGTTACTTATTATTATTATCAATACTAGTTTATCAAATAAAAATGTAATACAAAGTATATAATTACCTCAATAGAATCTATCACAATATTTTTATGATATTAAATGCACTTTATAAATTTTATTACTTAAGATATGTATAAGTATATTTTAATATAAAATTCGATCTATGAATAAATGAATTATATTATTTACTCTATTAATTCTTTTAAAATATTTTTAAAAATATAAAACGACGATATTTAAAATCATATAATAATCATTTTTAATGGAAATCATTTTGAGTCAAACTAATTTTTGTCGACCTTTGCATATTAGACTCGAGCATTAGGATTGTGGTACACTATGACTTAACTTAATGTATTAGACAAATATTGACAAATACATAAATATATAAATATATTTAGGTTCGTGAATCAAAGGCCAACCTTACACTTGTTAAATGATGTTATATGTATTTTTACTACAAAATACAGTATGGTGAGTTTCATTTGCCTTTTTTTACCCTTTATATTTTTGGGCTGAGAATACATGCGCAACTTTTATAACTGTTTTACGAAATTGACACAAGTACGTGAAACTACATTCTATGGTTGGATTATCGAAGTCGAATATGCCCCTTTTTATTAAGTCTGGTAATCTAAGAATTAGGGAACAGACACCCTAATTGACGCGAATCCTAAAGATAGATCTATCGGGCCCAACAAGCCCCATCCAAAGTACCGGATGTTTTAGTACTTCGAAATTTATATCATGTCCGAAGGAGGATCCCGGAATGATGGGGATATTCTTATATATGCATATTGTTAATGTCGGTTACCAGGTGTTCAATCCATATGAATGATATTTTTGTCTCTATGCATGGGACGTATGTTTATGAGAAATGAAAATATGAAATCTTGTGGTCTATTAAAATTATAAAATGATTATTTATGTTAAACTAATGAACTCACCAACCTTTTGGTTGACACTTTAAAGCATGTTTATTCTCAGGTACGAAAGAAATCTTCCGCTGTGCATTTGCTCATATTAGAGATATTACTTGGAGTCATTCATGACTTATTTCAAAAGATGTTGCATTCGAGTCGTTGAGTTCATCAAAATTATTATTAAGTCAATTATATTTGGATATATTATGAAATGCTTTACATGCCTGTCAACTGTCGATGTAACGAAAGTTTGTCTTTTAAAAACGAATGTAATGTTTGTAAAATTTATCATATAGAGGTCATTTACCTCGCGATGTAATCAACTGTTGTGAATCGTTTGTAATCGATATGGACTTCGTCCGGATGGATTAGGACGGGTCTTCACAGTTGGTATCAGAGCGGTGGTCTTAGCGAACCAGGTCTGCATTAGTGTGTCTAACTGATAAGTCGTTAGGATACATTAGTGAGTCTGGACTTCGACCGTGTCTGCATATCAAAAGTTTTGCTTATCATTTTGTGTCAAAAATTACTTGCTTATCATTCTTAGAAAATCACTTACTTATCATTCTTAGTCTAGACACGTTTTACTGCATTGACTGCATGAATAGTGTATAGACAAAATTTATATCGTAGCGTATCTGCTACTTCATATCTTAGCGTATCTGTTACTGTAACTTTGCCTGACAACTTCCGTAGATTTCTCCGTAACTTATGGGATTTTAGTATTATATATGCATATATAAATTATGTATTGCAGGGTACTAATCTACATCTTATAATCTATTTCTTATCGAAAATCCTTCATCTGATCATACGAGATGAATCCTACAACCAGTTCGAGTCCCTCAAATTCCGATGACTATTCCGATAGTTATTCCGACAGCTATTCCGACGTGGACGTTCACTTAAGCTCCGAAAGCAGCGTCACCAGAATGAATCAACCAACCAACCATCCTTAATTCATATGATGAGTTCGTAGTCGACTTAATTAATGGAGACGAGAAGAAGGCAATCCTTTCCACCAACCGAATCCACCTCTTGACAATGAACCTGAAGCGTTTACCGGCGAACCTGTTCGAGACACCATTTTTAGTCTCATTTCCAGGGTAACTCGACAAGATGATATTCTATCCACAATTCTGAAACTATATAAATTTTTTCGTACTAAGCCATTGAGTATGAATTGAAAAAGAGTAGATACTACTCGAATAAATTCATATTACTAATATGCTATGATGTACATCTTTCGTTAACAACCCAACCATCGTTAGCTACAATCTATGTTTCAATTAAATGAATCCGGGTTTATAATAAACCAAGTGTATAATTCAATAACTTGTTTGATTTTACACTTTCATCTTCGATATACTCGAAACTTACTGAAAAACAACATTCGTATCTTGCGAAGTTCGCAAGAATTCTTCAAACGTCAACATCCTTCGCTGAAGAATATCAATAAAAATAAATATTGAAGTATTGATTACATTAGTAAAATACTCTGCGAAGATTATGTAATCTCTGATGTTTTAGAGATTATTCATTTCGAAATTCAAGCCGAAAACCAAATGAGTTTAATATGATATTAACTCATTAAATTGGTATTACATCTGAAGAAAATATATATGTAATTATATTTTCATAAAAGATTGTAATTAAAAATTTCCTTGTACAAAAGATTATTTGTGAAATTTTTTTTTACGGGTAGGTAATACCCGAGAGATATATAAAATCACAATTAATATGTTACATTCTTCAATTCTGATTCAATAATCATCAACTAAACCAATATACATTCTTCTATAGAAATCAAAACAACCATACTCATTCGAAGCTAATTACATATTCAGATTTTGGGAATTTCAGAATTCAACTAGAGATACAACCAAAATCATCACTCTTAGATCTTTACATTTTTCAAAGCTATACTTTGACTTCAAAACTGTGATAGAACATCACTTTTAATCGTAACACGCAAGTTGGATATGAAAAATCATTCGGGATTTAGGACGATTTCATCATTTGGATATTGACTATGACAATCTGCAATTAAAACCCTTCAAAATTCTAGAAGACACTTGAAATAATAAACAATTGAGATAATGATCCAACCACACGTTATCCGAAGTTTTGTACCTGAAAAAAAAAAATTCTCGAAACCAAAGTCATAATCTAACATGTACCTGCGTCGAATTCTTTATCATTTATTAGCAAAAACAACATTTCGATTCCTTTTCAAAGTAGCCAATTTTGTCACAGCTCCAGCAAGTCAACTTTGATTTTTCAGTCGGACCAGTCTTATTATAACCCTGATAGATACGTTGCCCTTTCGTCATTATTACTGGGAAATCTTTCATATTCCACCCTATTACCACCAGCGTTTAATCATCTAAAATACGATTCTTCTAAACTCACCTCGGATTGCTAACCAAAGATTCAAATATTAGCATTAAATGCAGAGGAAACATAAAAATGGTAGATGGTTTAAACGGTCAAAAGTTTGATGATAAAAGATAGTGAGTTAGTAAAGCTCAGAAAAAGAAAGGATTTGGTACTGAAAAACGAATTGAGCAAAGTATGAAGGAAGCAGTGGACAAATCACAAAGACTAAATCTGCCTTCAAAGAATCCAAATAATTCAGTGCCTGCTGAACTCGTTAGCAAACACCTTACTTCTTATTCTAATCCTTCACAGACAGATATTCTTCATCATCATCTCACTCTAAATATTATAAGATATCTTCGTATCTTTCATTATACATATTCTCCATATTTCTGGAGATATTATCACAACGATTATTATCTAGATCATCTATCTCTCCGTAATACCTGCAACATAAAAGAAACTGTGTTAGTTTCTAAATTCTGAAAAATTTAAATATGAATGTTTTGAAGTAGTGTTGGGAACTGATCCATGGGTTAGTATAATATAATGACACTTGATCAACGTCATTATATTGCAGTAATTCATGTTGAGTTTCTAATGGAACGTGATGATTCACAGAACATACCGTCATCATGTGTCATTTACACGACTCTGACATTCTATCTAATCTCTAAACATATCAAGAAAATATTTCTTGATGATTCGGTCTTTTTCAGGGTATTCTGGTAATTTAACAATTCAGGATTTACCATTACCCTTTCCTTCTTAGAACAATTACTATATCCCTTCTTAAATCCATACATATGAATTCCGGACCATTACAAGAGCTATTTAATCGCAAGAAGAAGAAACGAAAGGACAAAGCTTCGAAATGGAAATGTGGGGTATAAACCGCAGCAAATAGAAGAGAGCATTAACTATGGATGATGATGATTATAGAAGACAGAAGCAGGGACACCGAAATATCAGGGAAGATATAAAAATCTAGCAACAACCGGAAAAAAATTACAAACCGTATATATCGATGCATATAGCAACGTAAAGACACGGGAGAACTAAAAACACTATAAACCCTAGGGTATAGTAAAAGTAAATAGATTCTTCTGGTGGCAGATTAAAAAGAAGAATGACGGATATGAACGTTAAGAGGATATAAAGTTTCAGGATGGGATGGAGCATATTAACGAATGTTTCAAAGTATGAATTGAGGAAGAAAGAATAGAGGGTGTGAGTCGTAAGGAAATGGAGAACGCGGATTTATAGGGAAATATCCGACAGGACAATCGAAGCAGATTATCGCGTTCAACCAAAGAAGATCTAAATCTCCTTAATTACCGAAGAATCAAATCTTATTATGAAGATTTCTTCTAAATTCCTTAAATTCCGGAAAGCAATCTTGAACACGCCGCCGGTTAAGTCAAACCTGCATTTATTCATTTTTCACTCTTTTGCGATAGCTTCACTTATACTCTTCGTATAATCAAATTGGGTTATCTATATTACTCAATGATGATAAAACTCTATGTATCAGTTTACATTCGTCATAATAACATTCTTATTGTTAGCCATGACGACCTCTATCAAATTTCGGGACGAAATTTCTTTTAACGGGTAGGTACTGTGATGACCCGGAAATTTCCGATCAAATTTAAACTTTAATCTTTATATGTTCCCGACACGATGAGCAAAAATGTGTAATGTTGAGTCTCGAAAGTTTTGAAAACTATATTCATATAATCAACTACCCTTTGACCATGCCTAGCGATTCACGAACAATTATATATACATATACATATGTGTGTTTATTAAATTGAGATATATTATATAAAACATCGAACGGATTAGTGGATATGATTATAAGCTATGAGATCTATTTTATGAACCTGGAAATACTATCAAGGTATTGAATAGATAATACTTTACATGAATGTATTTGTTCGATGTAAGTTTATCGATGAGATTAAAAGATAATATCAAATGATTGAATTATCAGATACATTGAATTATGATTAAGGGTATCTGTTATGAGGTCCACTTTGAATTAGGTAACCCTTATTATCAACCGTATTCGGAAAATGGTAAAGTGAGTTATAAGTGAAGACAAATGTGTCAATTAACGGGAACTAGCCAAATGTTAGTGGAGTTTTCTGTTCGACTTTCTATATAAACGTTAACTAGTTAACCTTCCTATTATTTAGAGTGAAAGTGAAACTTTGGGAATATAGTTATATTATTTAGAAAGTTTAAGGAAAACAAACTAAATGTTGACGCATAAGGAAATTATATATTTTTTTAAAATATAAACGTTATAGGATATAATATTATAAACGATCTTCAAATATACTTTGAAATATAATTAAAATCTAAATATTTTATTAAAGTATTTCAAACCTATAAATATATTTTAATTTAGTCAAAAGACGTCTTGGTTTAAGTTAATGTTATTAAATATACTTCGATAACTAACGAGGGTATGAATTATAAAAGTAAATGACCAAAACACTCAAAATATTAAGTTACACTCTGAGTGGGTTAGTTTTTAATTAATTTAAGTCTAGTTATTAATAAAGGTACGTGTCACAAAATGTTTAATTTAAAATAAAATATTTTGACAAACAACGAGACTTTAATTTATAGAAGGAAATGACCACAACACTCAATTTTATAAGTTATATTTTTATAAAGGTAATTTATTGTTGAGTAAGTCAAATTATTGATAAAGGTACACGTTGCGTAACGTAAAAGGCCAGTTTTCTAAACGTACGAAAGTGCGCACGAAAAACCGAAAGTGGTACATGAGTCGTGAGACTACGACCGTGTCATTTTTGTAAAAATTATATTTTTACCATGAGCGTAAATATAATATAATATTTAATTAATTCTAAAGATTAAATATATTAAATATTAAATGATATTAAATCTATATATAAGCTAGTTTTTTGGACGATTCATATGTATGTATGTAAAGTCAGGCTATTTTGGACGATTCATGTATACCGCAAATTGCGGTTGCCTTTTCCTTCATCTCTCCGAAATTTCAGAGTTAATGGGTCCCGAAACATTCTATAAATATCGAAGAACACGTTTTGGTTAATTTCATAATTCATTTATCTCCCTGATTACTCCACATTATTTATTAAATTTAATATTTTATTTATTATTAAAGATTATTATTATTAATCTATTTATATTAATATTAGTAGTAATATTATCAGTATTATACATAAAATATTACGACGAGGTCATGAGCGGGTCATTTCAAGACAAGTTTTATGAGTAGGATAGGGCTAGGGAAATTATGGGTTATGGCTATGGAGGTGATGGGTATGGTTCATGGGTATGCTCGTGAGTCAAATCTAGTGATTATCATCTCTGTTGCGTCTACGTACCTTTCCTACAATATTGAACCTCAATATTGATACGTGAGCACTCATAACTTAACTTTTATTTACTAATAGTGTATCCCTGACTAGTGCTCGAGAATATAGGATTGTGCATGCTTGTATATTTGATATTGCCCTTAAATAGGTTATGTTGAATCCTAAAAGTTGTTATACTATGGATGAAATAAGGTGTAAGATATGCATGTCATTGGAAAGCTAGTGAAAAATTAATAACTTTACCTTTAGGTGCCAAAGGGATCTGATGGACGGATTAGAAGTTATAGCCAATTGAAATTTCGTAAAAATGATTATTATTATCGTCGTTAATATCGTTGTTCTAATTTTTATCTAATTGTTAATATTATTATTAATATTATAATTATTATTATTAACATCATTATCATTATCATTATTATTATTATTATTATTATTATTATTATTATTTTTATTATTATTATTATTATTATTATTATTATTATTATTATTATTATTATTATTATTATTATTATTATTATTATTACTATCAATAAAAGTATTATCATTAAGAATTGTTATTATAAAATATCATTATTATTATCATTTTAAATGAAAATTATTACTTTAAAGTTAATATTAAAAAGTATCGTAAATATTAAAGATATCATAATTACAATTATCATTTTACCATAATATCATTTTTAGTAAATATAAATATTGATTTTTATTAATAAAATAGTAATAATTATTATTACAAAATAACACGACTGTTACTTATTATTATTATCAATACTAGTTTATCAAATAAAAATGTAATACAAAGTATATAATTACCTCAATAGAATCTATCACAATATTTTTATGATATTAAATGCACTTTATAAATTTTATTACTTAAGATATGTAAAAGTATATTTTAATATAAAATTCGATCTATGAATAAATGAATTATATTATTTACTCTATTAATTCTTTTAAAATATTTTTAAAAATATAAAACGACGATATTTAAAATCATATAATAAATCATTTTTAATGGAAATCATTTTGAGTCAAACTAATTTTTGTCGACCTTTGCATATTAGACTCGAGCATTAGGATTGTGGTACACTATGACTTAACTTAATGTATTAGACATATATTGACAAATACATAAATATATAAATATATTTAGGTTCGTGAATCAAAGGCCAACCTTACACTTGTTCAATGATGTTATATGTATTTTTACTACAAAATACAGTATGGTGAGTTTCATTTGCCTTTTTTTACCCTTTATATTTTTGGGCTGAGAATACATGCGCAACTTTTATAACTGTTTTACGAAATTGACACAAGTACGTGAAACTACATTCTATGGTTGGATTATCGAAGTCGAATATGCCCCTTTTTATTAAGTCTGGTAATCTAAGAATTAGGGAACAGACACCCTAATTGACGCGAATCCTAAAGATATATCTATCGGGCCCAACAAGCCCCATCCAAAGTACCGGATGTTTTAGTACTTCGAAATTTATATCATGTCCGAAGGAGGATCCCGAAATGATGGGGATATTCTTATATATGCATATTGTTAATGTCGGTTACCAGGTGTTCAATCCATATGAATGATATTTTTGTCTCTATGCATGGGACGTATGTTTATGAGAAATGAAAATATGAAATCTTGTGGTCTATTAAAATTATAAAATGATTATTTATGTTAAACTAATGAACTCACCAACCTTTTGGTTGACACTTTAAAGCATGTTTATTCTCAGGTACGAAAGAAATCTTCCGCTGTGCATTTGCTCATATTAGAGATATTACTTGAAGTCATTCATGACATATTTCAAAAGATGTTGCATTCGAGTCGTTGAGTTCATCAAGATTATTATTAAGTCAATTATATTTGGATATATTATGAAATGCTTTACATGCCTGTCAACTGTCGATGTAACGAAAGTTTGTCTTTTAAAAACGAATGCAATGTTTGTAAAATTTATCATATAGAGGTCATTTACCTCGCGATGTAATCAACTGTTGTGAATCGTTTGTAATCGATATGGACTTCGTTCGGATAGATTAGGACGGGTCTTCACAAATGGTACTCTAATTTCCCATTGGTGTTCATAACAACCGTTAGTGCACAACACATATATCACTAACCCTTGGACAACACATATCCGTTTATAAAATCGTTAGTGTACAACACATATAACACTAAATCGGACAACACATATCCATTCATAAATCATTAGTGTACAACACATATAACACTAAATTGGACAACATATATTCGTTCTTAAAACCGTTAGCGTACAACGCATATATCACTAACTTGGACAACACATATCCATTTCTACAAGTAAACACATCATATACGTACATGTATACTTATTCCACTCACCTTGTCACAAGGATGATGATTATGTACGTCCGAGCTTTAACGCAATGTACCTAAATCATTAAGTGCACATTCAATACACCAACTAGTGGAATTAACCACATTACACTTACTTGAGCATTTAATGACCCAATTCGCATTAAATGACTCAATCACACCAATACCGCCCTTAAATGGCCAAGACCCGACTTTAACCACTAAAGCTAGTGCATTAAAGTCTACTAACTTCAATTAACACAAACTTAGGGTAATTCATACCCATTTCACCCAAACTAGGTCAACTAGTACATTTTGACCCATTTTATATTACTTAGCCTCTCAATCAAGTCAAACTTACCCATTAACACTTCTTCTATAAATCCAAATGTGTATTAGTGACTAGCAATACCATTTGACAATTACAACCTCAAATCATAAGACCAAAACCCTAGTTTGTAGCCATTAGGGTTTCATTACAACAACATAACCCAAATTCACCCATTTTACCCTCAAATGGGTCATACAAGTCTCTAGTAACCAAAACCCTAGCCATTAACCAATTAAAACTTAAAACATAGAGTTAGAACTTACTGAGACAATCAACGGGTAGCTAGAGATACAAGGAACAACTTTAATTCTTGCTCCAAAGATCAACCCTTAATCCTTCACTCTCAAACCTCACCTTAAATCTAAATGGGTGTTGAGTTTTGCGAGAGAAAATAGAAAGAAAAGGGAAAAGAAATTAAATGAAATGGGTGTGTGGTTGGGATTTAATGCTCCCATCAGATTTATACACCAAATTACCAATTTGCCCCTTAAAGTCATTTAATTTGAGCTAAAACCGGAGTCTGTCCAGCAGTATTGCCGCGGTGCGGCTCAACTCATCGCGACGTGACATATCAAAGGAAAAATGGCCCTTGTTAACCTGATTTCTGATCTGGAAATGCTTGCAATGCCGCGACGCGGACCCATTTGTCACGGCGCGGCCTAAGGCTGGAACTGGACAGTTCGACCATCATAAACAAGTTTCGACTTAATTTAATTCTGTACATTCCAAACCCGCTTCCTATTCTCACCTAACCTTCAACTATAGTCTCGCAAGACTTAACGCCATCAAAACCCACATTTAGTCTTTCTTATGCACAACTTATCAAGTATACAGTTATATATATCTATACACATATTCATACATTTACGTATAAGCTAACGAGTTATAAACGTACAAATGATTAAGTATGTACCTTTCAATACGTACGGGAAAAACGGGATGTTACAACTCTCCCCCACTTAAATCGGAGCGCGTCCTCGCGATCCAAGCCGCATGACAAGCCGGAAGATAAACCAAAACAAACTCTTTAGATTCCCACGTAAACTCGGTACCCTTTCGATGTCGCCATTGCACCTTGAAGGTTCTAATTTCCTTGTTCCGCAACATCTTAACCTTCTCATCAAGGATTGCAACCGGCTCTTCCGCATACTCTAGCTTGTTATTCAACGTAATCTCATCTAAAGGCACCCATGTCGAGTCATCCGCAAGACACTTACGAAGATGAGAAACATGAAATGTGTTATGAATTCCCGCAAGTTCTTCGGGTAACTCTAGTCGATAAGCAACCTCACCAACACGTGCTAAAACCTTGAAAGGACCAATAAACCGAGGAGCTAACTTTCCTTGTTTCCGAAACCGGATAACACCCTTCCATGGAGAAACCTTAAGCATCACCATGTCACCTTCTTGAAACTCTATCGTTCTCCTACCTTTATCGGCATAAGAATTTTGTCTATCTTGCGCCGCTTTAAGTCGAGCCCGAATCATCTCAATTTTACTATTCGTCTCCAAAACCAAATCGGAACTCCCGATTTCCTTTTGTCCCACTTCACCCCAACAAATCGGGGTTCAACACCTACGCCCATAAAACATCTCATATGGTGGCATCTCGATACTAGTATGATAACTATTATTGTACGAGAATTCCACCAAAGGCAAATGCTCATCCTAACTACCACGAAATCAATAATGCACGCTCGTAACATATCTTCCAAAGTTTGATTCATACGTTCGGTTTGACCGTCCGTTTGAGGATGATACAACGTGCTCATTTTCAATTGAGTACCCATATCTTCATGAAACTTGTTCCAAAACCTGGACGTAAAACGAGTATCTCGATCCGAAACAATAGATATAGGAACCCCATGTCTCGATATCACCTCCTTGATAAACAACTTGGATAAAGTCTCTGATGATATCGTTTCCCGAATGGGAAGAAACAAAGCACTTTTCGTCAATCGATCAACTATCACTCAAATCGTATCACATTGGGTTCTCGCCGTCTTTGGTAACTTAGTAATGAAGTCCATGGTAATGTGCTCCCATTTCCATTTCGGGACTTCCAAGGGTTGTAACTTACCATACGGCTTTTGGTGTTCGGCTTTATCTTGCAAACACGTGACGCATTATTCAACATACTTAACCACATCACGCTTCATACCGGGCCACCAATAATCTTTCTTCAAATCATAGTACATCTTTGTTGCCCCCAGATGAATGGAGTACCTTGACTTATGTGCTTTATCAAGTAGCACTTGTCGGTTACCACCCATCTTAGGTACCCACACTCTTCCTTGAAACGACAACAAACCACGCGATCCCATAGTAATGAACTCCGTTTGCCCCACAATTCGCTCTTCATGCTTTTTGTGAACATACGCTTCTATTTGAATCTCACCAAGCTTTACAAGGAAATCGTTAGTAATAATCATGCGTAACGATCCTACTCGTATCACCGGATGCTGACTCTTTCGACTCAATGCATCCGCGACCACGTTCGCCTTTCCCGGATGGTAAAGTATCTCACAATCATAATCCTTTACCACATCCATCCACCTACGTTGACGATAATTCAAATCTCGTTGAGTAAAGAGATGTTTCAAACTCTTATGGTCCGAATAAATCGTACACTTGACACCATACAAGTAGTGGCGCCAAATTTTCAACGCATGAACCACCGCCGCCAATTCAAGATCGTGAGTCGGGTATCTCTTTTCATGTTCCTTTAATTGTCGAGAGGCGTAAGCGATGACTTTACCTCTTTGCATCAAAATACACCTGAGCCCATTTAAAGAAGCATCACAATAAACCGTCATGTCTTATACCCCTTCCGGCAACACTAACACCGGAGCTTGACACAATTTCTCTTTTAACAGTTGAAAAGCGATTTCTTGCTCGTTCTTCCAATTGAATCTTACGTTCTTCCTCATCAATTTAGTCAAAGGAGAAGCAATCTTAAAAAAGTCTTGGATGAACCGACGATAATAACCGGCCAATCCGAGAAAGCTTCGGATTTCCGTAGGCATAGTCGGTTGTCCCCAACTCTTCACTGTTTCTATCTTCCCCGGGTCTACTTGAATTCCTTCTTGATTCACAATATGGCCAAGGAATTGAACTTCCCTTAGCCAAAATTCACATTTGGAGAATTTTGCATACAACTTCTCCTTCCGCAATGTCTTCAACACTTCACGCAAATGGTGCTCATGTTCCTTCATACTCTTAGAATAAAAAAGTATGTCGTCGATGAACACAATTACCGACTTGTCCAACATTGGTTGGCACACCCGGTTCATAAGATCCATGAATGCCGCCGGTGCATTCGTAAGACCAAAAGGCATAACTAAAAACTCAAAATGCCCATAACGCGTTCGAAAAGCCATTTTCTCTATGTCTTCCTCACGGACCCGTACTTGATGATAGCCGGACCGTAAGTCAATCTTAGAAAAATACGTTGCACCTTGGAGTTGGTCAAACAAATCGTCGATCCTAGGTAATGGATAGCGATTCTTGATCGTCACTTTGTTCAACTCCCGATAATCGATGCACATCCGCATACTTCCATCTTTCTTTTTCACAAACAAGACCGGAGCACCCCATGGCGAGGAGCTCGGTCGAATGAAACCCTTTTCTAGCAACTCTTGGCTTTGATTTAACAACTCTTGCATTTCCGTCGGTGCTAAACGATAAGGAGTTTTAGCAATGGGGTAGCCCCCGGAACCAACTCAATGCGAAATTCTACCTGTCTTTCCGCCGGAACACCCGGTAACTCATCCGGAAAAAAATCTTCGAACTCACTAACCACCGGAATTCCACGTATAGGTGGTGGCTCGTCACGAGTATCAACAACATGGGCAAGAAAAGTCATGCCACCACTAATAAGAGAACGACGTGCCCGTGCAAAAGTGCATATCGGCACAAGTCTCCTACGCATATCACCGTGAATAATTAACTCTTCCCCACTTGGGGTCTTCACTCGAATAGATTTTTCGTGGCATGCGATATCGGCTCTATTTCGATCGAGCCAATCCATACCAACAACGATATCAAAATCGCCCAAAGTCATAGGGATGAGATCAATTTTAAAGTTTTCGGCACCAAACACAACATC
The DNA here is from genome assembly GCF_046630445.1 of Rutidosis leptorrhynchoides. Classification (NCBI taxonomy): domain Eukaryota; kingdom Viridiplantae; phylum Streptophyta; class Magnoliopsida; order Asterales; family Asteraceae; genus Rutidosis; species Rutidosis leptorrhynchoides. The sequence goes on along the minus strand of NC_092335.1, from coordinate 361,971,108 downwards.
ACAATTTCTACATACGTCAACCACTAGCACCGTCTTGCCGTCCGCTATTTCGACTTCTACCGGACGACTTAACTTAGCTAATAGCTTATTAAGTTTAGGTACAAATCGAGGTGACACAAAAGACAAATTTGCACCACTATCAAATAGAATCCTTGCCGGATCAGAGTTAACCATGAAAGTACTTGAGACAACTTCGTTCGATTGTTTGGCTTCATCATTGGTCATCAAATAATTTCGACCCTTAGCCGTACCCGCCACCTTTTCTAACCGCTTAACATTATCATTGCGCAACTCGGGACACTCGGGCCTCTTGTGCCCTTCTTTACCACAATTGAAACAAGTAAATTTGGGTGTGGAAGGTGAGTTGGGGCAATCACAAGAGATGTGACCTTTTTGCCCACAAGTATAGCAAGTGGGTACATGACCACCGGAGCCACCTTTCTTCACACTATTAACATTTTCAGAGCCCTTCTTGTTCCTTTTGTTGGAAAAGCTCGATTGACTCGAATTCTCGAACTTCCTCTTTCCAAAAGTAAAACTATTCTTTCTCAACACAAGCGCTTCAAAACCCTTCGCCATATTGAACAATTCATCAAAGCTTTTCACCACGTTCACACTAATTTTCTCTTGATAATTATCATTCAAGATCCTATAAAAATCTTCCTTCAACATCTTATCGTTCCCGACATACTCCGGGCAAAATTGGGTCTTGGACAAAAACACGGATTTGAGAGTGTTCAAATCCATCGACCCTTGCCTCAAGGAACGTAACTCGTCCTTAAGCCTAGTTAGATCGGCTGAAGTTCGGTACTCATCGAAAAACTCTACCTTGAATTCATCCCAAGTAAAATCCATGCATTGTTCTTCACCATAAACTTGGATTTTTGCATCCCACCATAGCTTAGCGTCACCCCTTAACATGCTACAACCATAACTTATCTTCTTATCAAGAGGACATTCACAAGTACGGAAAGCCCCCTCCATATCGGAGATCCATCGGGCACTCTTGAGAGGGTCTCGTTCACCTTCAAAGGTGGGAGGTTAAGAATCCTTAAAATTCTTATAAAAGAAGTCCCTTCTCCCCACATTATCCTCTTGATGAACGGCCTTCACTTGCTCCTTGACTACATTGACTAATTGCTCGTCAATCGTATCTAGAAACATTTTCTTAACATCCTCGAGGAACTCCGCCTTTTGACGTTTAAAGATGGCCTCAACTTTGGCCGTGAACTCAACGTCCTCACTCGTACCCCCATTTTCGGTGTCGTGTTCGTTTCTCATCTTCATTCTATAAAACAGAAAAGATTAAACAACGAACGAAACAAAAGAACATAACACGTATGCATATACGTATACCCCACACTACTCCATCTTACTCAACAATCGTCGTACATTACTTGTTTGACACGATTTGCACCCGTAACAATGGTAGCTAATCATTGTTACGGGAACACGTCGCATTAACTCGCTAGTACAACGTCCATCTCGCTTGATGATTGCTAAACACAACACAATTCAATTAGCACGAGGTTAGTTCACATAAACCAAAGTACTAACAATTCCCGATTTGACCCAAAGTCCTACAAGTCCCGTATAAAAGCGCATACACAATAAAGTCTAAGTCTAGGCACCTATCTCAAGTCGCCTAAATCCCTTAGACCATGCTCTGATACCACTTGAAATAACCCAACCCGTATTACATACGATAAATTTTTTTTTGTAATGATACACATTTACGCGCCAATGAAATATGTAAACCATTCCACACGTTTCGTTAAAAACATACTACGAGTTTAATGTTTACAAAAAGATACGAAGGCCATTAACGAATGTGATACAAGTTTGACCAACTACAAATGATAGTTTATAATCCAAACGACCCCTTGAGCATGGTTTAGGACTAAACTACCCAAAACGTAGGTCAACTTCCAAAAGCTTCATCATAACATCAACAAGGACACCTAGTGCCCAATAACCCCCTTGCCCTTGTCCACACCTGCATCTAAAAAGATAAACAACGAGAGGGGTAAGCTAATGCTTAGTGAATGTAATAATTATACATACACATATATAATATATCTACTTGCAAACACTTACACAACACCGTACACAAGCTAGCAATTCGACAACCATGCAAAACATTATGCATATACCAATGACCGCAATTCACATTGAGCTAGCAATAACAAAAGCATATAGTTCATATTTAAGTATGCTAATGCACAATTCATACAACCATGGTTAACCAATCGTAAAAGAAATGGTACTCTAATTTCCCATTGGTGTTCATAACAACCGTTAGTGCACAACACATATATCACTAACCCTTGGACAACACATATCCGTTTATAAAATCGTTAGTGTACAACACATATAACACTAAATCGGACAACACATATCCATTCATAAATCATTAGTGTACAACACATATAACACTAAATTGGACAACATATAACCGTTCTTAAAACCGTTAGCGTACAACGCATATATCACTAACTTGGACAACACATATCCATTTCTACAAGTAAACACATCATATACGTACATGTATACTTATTCCACTCACCTTGTCACAAAGATGATGATTATGTACGTCCGAGCTTTAATGTAATGTACCTAAATCATTAAGTGCACATTCAATACACCAACTAGTGGAATTAACCACATTACACTTACTTGAGCATTTAATGACCCAATTAGCATTAAATGACTCAATCACATCAATACCGCCCTAAAATGGCCAAGACCCGACTTTAACCACTAAAGCTAGTGCATTAAAGTCTACTAACTTCAATTAACACAAACTTAGGGTAATTCATACCCATTTCACCCAAACTAGGTCAACTAGTACATTTTAACCCATTTTATATTACTTAGCCTCTCAATCAAGTCAAACTTACCCATTAACACTTCTTCCATAAATCCAAAAGTGTATTAGTGACTAGCAATACCATTTGACAATTACAACCTCAAATCATAAGACCAAAACCCTAGTTTGTGGCCATTAGGGTTTCATTACAACAACATAACCCAAATTCACCCATTTTACCCTCAAATGGGTCATACAAGTCTCTAGTAACCAAAACCCTAGCCATTAACCAATTAAAACTTAAAACATAGAGTTAGAACTTACGGAGACTATCAACGGGTAGCTAGAGATACAAGGAACAACTTTAATTCTTTCTCCAAAGATCAACCCTCAATCCTTCACTCTCAAACCTAACTTTAAATCTAAATGGGTGTTGAGTTTTGGGAGAGAAAATAGAAAGAAAAGGGAAAAGAAATTAAATGAAATGGGTGTGTGGTTGGGATTTAATGCTCCGATCAGATTTATACACCAAATTACCAATTTGCCCCTTAAAGTCATTTAATTTGAGCTAAAACCGGAGTCTGTCCAGCAGTATTGCCGCGGCGCGGCTCAACTCGTCGCGGCGCGACATATCAAAGGAAAAATGGCCCTTGTTAACATGACTTCTGATCTGGAAATGCTTTCAATGTCACGGCGCGGACCCATTTGTCGCGGCGCGGCCTAAAGCTGGAACTGGACAGTTCGACCATCATAAACAAGTTTCGACTTAATTTAATTCTGTACATTCCAAACCCGCTTCCTATTCTCACCTAACCTTCAACTATAGTCTCGCAAGACTTAACGCTATCAAAACCCACATATAGTCTTGTTTATGCACACCTTATCAAGTATACAGTTATATATATCTATACACATATTCATACATTTACGCATAAGCTAACGAGTTATAAACGTACAAATGATTAAGTATGTACCTTTCAATACGTACGGGAAAAACGGGATGTTACACCATATCTCGATCCATTTACTCTTAAATAGCCCAACAGAAACCTTATTCTCGGCCCACTAAAAGAAGAGGAACATGGTGACCCAAGTTGTATTACACATTTAACTTATGGGTGATTGTTTTCCGGAAAAAAAAATATAGAACAGTTAAACAAATTTGGTTCCTCACTAATTCTATCTAGGATCCGTTTTCCACTAACCGACCCCATATCCTAGTCATTCGACATATTCATATCTTCTAAACCGAATTTTTGGCCCACAACACCAATAAACACGGCCCCAGAAAAATATTTAACCTAACATGTAAAAATGAGTGAATTAAACTAATGTGTTGTCGGCCCACCACAAGAAGCAAAACAAGAATAAAATGTCGGCACAATCATATAGTTATTCATTATGAGGCCTACCACTAACATTATCATCATTCTTTTATCACTACTAACCACTATCCTTATCAATAATAAAGCTTAAAGACGACGAAAATTTGCAGCAGCGGCTGTGCAAAGAGGAGAAAAAAATATGGTGATTGGTTGTGTTAGTGTTGGGTCACGCACAATAATAGTACCGTAAACAGAAAACAGTAGTAGGAGCATAAAGAGGGTGCTCGGTGTGGGTTTTGAAATGGTGACAAGATGGTGGGTTGCTTAAAGTGATGAGGGTGTTCTTCGAATGGTAGTAGCATCTAGTTATTCTTGTTGGTGATTGGTATTAATGAACATTATCGTAAAACAGTAGCCATGTTTATATTTCGAAACTGGGTGTTGGTGGTGATTAAAATTGATGGGTTCACGACTAGTGATGGGTTGTGGTGCTTACCGGTTGTTCAAGGGTGGAAAGTTGATCATTCTTCGATTGTCGGAGCAAAAGAAGTGGAAGGAAGGAGATGATTTTGGCTAGTTGGTGATGTTTTTCCCATTAGGCATAACTATATATATATATATATATATATATATATATATATATATATATATATATATATATATGTATATGTGTATATGTGTATATATATGTGTATGTGTATATGTGTATACATATAGATATACATATACACATATACACATATACATATATATACATATACACATATACATATACATATACATATACATATATATATATATATATATATATATATATATATATATATATATATATATATATATATATATATATATATATATATATATATATATATATATATATATATATATATATATATATAATATAATTAGGATAGATTGATAGGATCATGTAAAGATCGATGGTATTTTTCATTTGGTCAGGAAATAAAAAAAAATAGATAACGATTGCTAACCAATTTTGGAATTGCTCTTGTGATTAAACTTTGATTGGTACGATTTTACAGACAACAAAACAAATCAATACAGTTAGATAGTAACATGCAACTGAATTTGATTCTAATTAGTACGTACGATATTTATGATTATTATTAATAATTAATAATTATAATTATATTAATAATAATCTAAATACAAATAATAATAATATTATTAATAATAATAAAAGTAATAATAATAAGTCATAATAAAATTTTAATGAGATTGATAATAATAACATTATTAATTATAATAATAATGTTAATTATATTAATATTGAGAATTATTTTAGTAATAATAATATTTATATATATTAATTTCATATCTATATATTATATTTTTAAAATAATAATATTAATAACACTAGTATTGATATTAATATTAGATGTAATAACAATAATATCATACAAACTATATTTAATATATTACTATTACATATTATAGATTATGTAATATAATTATATAATATATTATATAATAATGAGAATTAAATTTTTATATGCTTTTAATAATAATAATAATAATATCTAATAATAATGAAGATATAACAAGTTACATGTTTCTATAATAATATTAATGATACAGATATTGATATTAGTAATAATAAAAGTACTAATAACAATATTATAATAAATATATTTTTAACTTGTATTTACATTTAATTATTACTATTATTATTGAATATTTATTCTATATATATTACTATATAATCATAGTTTTTATTAAGAATCGTATATTTATTCATTTTAATACTTAGTTATTCTGTTGATTATTTCATATTTTTAATTCTAATTAGTTAAAGTGTATTTTATTTATTTAAAAAAATGTTCATATACTTATATTTATATTTATATATATATATTTACATTTTTATTTATACAAAGTTGTTCGTGAATCGTCGGGAATAGTCGAAGGGTAACAGGATACATGAACACAGTTCTAAAATTTTTGAGACTCAATATTACAGACATTGCTTATCGTGTCGGAATCATATATAGATTAAGTTTAAATTTTGGTCGGAAATTTCCGAGTCGTCACAGTACCTACCCGTTAAAGAAATTTCGTCCCGAAAGTTGAGTGTGGTTGTCATGGTTAACAATAAGAATGTCTTCATGACGAATATGCATTGATAAAATAGAATTTTATTACCATAGAGTAATATGGATAAAATGATTCGATCACTCGAAGCGTATGAGTGAATCTATCATAAAAGACTGAAATGAGATAATAAATATTTGTCTTAACCTCTGACGTAGTCAGGGTTGATTTTCGAAATTCAAGGATTTAGAGAAATTGATTTAGTTCTCTGATAATTAAGGAAATTAGGATCTCCATTGATTAAATGCAATAATCTATTCCGATTGCTCTGTTGGATATTTCACTATAAATCCACCCTCTTCATTTCCTTTATTTTCACAGCTCATACCTTCTATTCTTTCTCTCCCGACTTTAAGTCAAGCGAATAATGGTCTAGAATTCGTAGGTATGAAGCTTCGAATGAACATGACTAATGTTCTAAGAGAGAAATTGTAATAGCACGACCTAGATTGGTTAAATCACCAGAATTCAAGAGAAAAGATAGAATTATCAAAAAGATATGTTCTTAATATGTTTGGAGATTAGGTAGAATGTAAGAGTCGTGTAACATGGCACATGATGACGGTATGGTCTGTGAATCATCATGTTTCATTAGAAACTCAGCATGACTTACTGTAATATAATCACGTTGATCAAGTGTCATTATATTATACTAACTCATGCTTCAGTTCCCAACAATATTTCAAAAACATTCAAATTTTAAATTTGAACTTTTTAGAATTTAGAAGCTAAACTAGTTTCCTTTCTGATGTAACACTGATATCTCGAAGAGATAAATGATTTTAGATAAGAATAGTTATGAAAGTAGCCTCAGAAATATCGAGGATATTTATAACGAAAGATACGATGATATTTTAGAATTTCTAATATCGATGGATGTTGATGAAGATTTGTTAAGTTTAGAGTCAGGAGCAAGGTATTCGTTAATGACTTCAGCAGATACTGTATCATTTGGATTCTTTAAAGGCAGGTTTAGACTTTGTGATTTGTTCACAGCCTCTTTCATAGTTTGCTCAATCCATTTTCCAGTTCCAACTTTTTTGAGCTTTGCCAACATACTATTCTTTATCATCAAAATTCTGACGGTTAGGGTGGTTTAGAGTTGTCTACAGTTTATGCTGCTTCGTTCAGCTTTTTCAAAAGTTGGAGTTTCGATTCGTAAACTAGGTGTTTTTCAGAATTTTAGAATAGAAGATCGTAATTCTAAGAGATAAATGTTATATGTATACATATAACTGTTGATGTAGACATGCTGCGAGATTTCAAAATAATGTTTGCTAATTCCCGGTAATTGATGTGGTAATTCTCGTTATAAGATGTGGATGAGTATATGAATAGGTTTTAACGAACAAATATAATGGTTCTTCGGAGAGACTTAAGCCAATGAGTAATGAAGTTGCTGGTGTAGTGACCCGAACTTTTCCATGTTTATATATATTAATTGAGATTGATATTTACATGATTAAATGTTTCCAACATGTTAAGCAATCAAACTTGTTAAGACTTGATTAATTGAAATATGTTTCATATAGACAATTGACCACCCAAGTTGACCGGTGATTCACGAACGTTAAAACTTGTAAAAACTATATGATGACATATATATGGATATATATATAGTTAACATGATACTATGATAAGTAAACATATCATTAAGTATATTAACAATGAACTACATATGTAAAAACATGACTACTAACTTAATGATTTTTAAACGAGACATATATGTAACGATTATCGTTGTAAAGACATTTAATGTATATATATCATATTAAGAGATATTCATACATGATAATATCATGATAATATAATAATTTAAAATCTCATTTGATATTATAAACATTGGGTTAACAACATTTAACAAGATCGTTAACCTAAAGGTTTCAAAACAACACTTACATGTAACGACTAACGATGACTTAACGACTCAGTTAAAATGTATATACATGTAGTGTTTTAATATGTATTTATACACTTTTGAAAGACTTCAATACACTTATCAAAATACTTCTACTTAACAAAAATGCTTACAATTACATCCTCGTTCAGTTTCATCAACAATTCTACTCGTACGCACCCGTATTCGTACTCGTACAATACACAGCTTTTAGATGTATGTATTATTGGTATATACACTCCAATGATCAGCTCATAGCAGCCCATGTGAGTCACCTAACACATGTGGGAACCATCATTTGGAAACTAGCATGAAATATCTCATAAAATTACAAAAATATGAGTAATCATTCATGACTTATTTACATGAAAACAAAATTACATATCCTTTATATCTAATCCATACACCAACGACCAAAAACACCTACAAACACTTTCATTCTTCAATTTTCTTTTTCTAATTGATCTCTCTCAAGTTCTATCTTCAAGTTCTAAGTGTTCTTCATATATTCTACAAGTTCTAGTTACATAAAATCAAGAATACTTTCAAGTTTGCTAGCTCACTTCCAATCTTGTAAGGTGATCATCCAACCTCAAGAAATCTTTGTTTCTTACAGTAGGTTATCATTCTAATACAAGGTAATAATCATATTCAAACTTTGGTTCAATTTCTATAACTATAACAATCTTATTTCAAGTGATGATCTTACTTGAACTTGTTTTCGTGTCATGATTCTGCTTCAAGAACTTCGAGCCATCCAAGGATCCGTTGAAGCTAGATCCATTTTTCTCTTTTCCAGTAGGTTTATCCAAGGAACTTAAGGTAGTAATGATGTTCATAACATCATTCAATTCATACATATAAAGCTATCTTATTCAAAGGTTTAAACTTGTAATCACTAGAACATAGTTTAGTTAATTCTAAACTTGTTCGCAAACAAAAGTTAATCCTTCTAACTTGACTTTTAAAATCAACTAAACACATGTTCTATATATATATGATATGCTAACTTAATGATTTAAAACCTGGAAACACGAAAAACACCGTAAAACCGGATTTACGCCGTCGTAGTAACACCGCGGGCTATTTTGGGTTAGTTAATTAAAAACTATGATAAACTTTGATTTAAAAGTTGTTATTCTGAGAAAATGATTTTTATTATGAACATGAAACTATATCCAAAAATTATGGTTAAACTCAAAGTGGAAGTATGTTTTCTAAATGATCATCTAGACATCGTTCTTTCGACTGAAATGACTACCTTTACAAAAACGACTTGTAACTTATTTTTCCGACAATAAACCTATACTTTTTCTGTTTAGATTCATAAAATAGAGTTCAATATGAAACCATAGCAATTTGATTCACTCAAAACGGATTTAAAATGAAGAAGTTATGGGTAAAACAAGATTGGATAATTTTTCTCATTTTAGCTACGTGAAAATTGGTAACAAATCTATTCCAACCATAACTTAATCAACTTGTATTGTATATTATGTAATCTTGAGATACCATAGACACGTATACAATGTTTCGACCTATCATGTCGACACATCTATATATATTTCGGAACAACCATAGACACTCTATATGTGAATGTTGGAGTTAGCTATACAGGGTTGAGGTTGATTCCAAAATATATATAGTTTGAGTTGTGATCAATACTGAGATACGTATACACTGGGTCGTGGATTGATTCAAGATAATATTTATCAATTTATTTCTGTACATCTAACTGTGGACAACGAGTTGTAGGTTACTAACGAGGACAGCTGACTTAATAAACTTAAAACATCAAAATAAATTAAAAGTGTTGTAAATATATTTTGAACATACTTTGATATATATGTATATATTGTTATAGGTTCGTGAATCAACCAGTGGCCAAGTCTTACTTCCCAACGAAGTAAAAAATCTGTGAAAGTGAGTTATAGTCCCACTTTTAAAATCTAATATTTTTGGGATGAGAATACATGCAGGTTTTATAAATGATTTACAAAATAGACACAAGTACGTGAAACTACATTCTATGGTTGAATTATCGAAATCGAATATGCCCCTTTTTATTAAGTCTGGTAATCTAAGAATTAGGGAACAGACACCCTAATTGACGCGAATCCTAAAGATAGATCTATTGGGCCTAACAAACCCCATTCAAAGTACCAGATGCTTTAGTACTTCGAAATTTATATCATATCCGAAGGGTGTCCCGGAATGATGGGGATATTCTTATATATGCATCTTGTTAATGTCGGTTACCAGGTGTTCACCATATGAATGATTTTTATCTCTATGTATGGGATGTGTATTGAAATATGAAAAATCTTGTGGTTTATTATTATGATTTGATATATATAGGTTAAACCTATAACTCACCAACATTTTTGTTGACGTTTTAAGCATGTTTATCCTCAGGTGATTATTAAGAGCTTCCGCTGTCGCATACTTAAATAAGGACGAGATTTGGAGTCCATGCTTGTATGATATTGTGTAAAAACTGCATTCAAGAAACTTATTTTGTTGTAACATATTTGTATTGTAAACCATTATGTAATGGTCGTGTGTAAACAAGATATTTTAGATTATCATTATTTGATAATCTACGTAAAGATTTTTAAACCTTTATTGATGAAATAAAGGTTATGGTTTGTTTTAAAATGAATGCAGTCTTTGAAAAACGTCTCATATAGAGGTCAAAACCTCGCAACGAAATCAATTAATATGGAACATTTTTAATCAATAAGAACGGGACATTTCAGTTGGTATCCGAGCGTTGGTCTTAGAGAACCAGAATTTTGCATTAGTGTGTCTTATCGAGTTTGTTAGGATGCATTAGTGAGTCTGGACTTCGACCGTGTTTACTTGAAAAATGATTGCTTAACAAATTTTGTTGGAAACTATATATTTTTAACATGTGAATATTATGTGATATATTAATCTCTTAACGCGTTTGATATTATGTGATAGATGTCTACCTCTAGAACAAGTCCCATTGACTCAACTAATAATAATGAAGAGTCAAATGTAAATTGGAATGATTTGTGGACTGATTCACAAGTTCTCGAAGAGGAACCGGAAGAAGAGTCGGAACCGGAAGAAGAATCGGAACCTGAAGAAGAATCGGAACCGGATGAAGAAATAGAACCGGTGGGGGAAATAATAAAACGGTTAAGTAAAAGAAAATCCTCAACCAACCGACCAAGGTTAATTATGGTCAATGGTGTTTCTGCCAAGGAAGCAAAATATTGGGAGGATTACCAATTCTCCGATGAATCGGATTCCGACGAGAATTCCGATGATGTTATAGAAATTACCCCAACTGAATTTAAAAAGGCAAAAGAAAATAATAAGGGAAAGGGCATAAAAATAGAGAAATCTAATTCCAACCCCGATGAACTTTATATGTATCGTCAACCCCCGAAGTCCTTAAGTTGTAACAATGACCCGGGAACCTCTAAACCACCAGGTTTTTCTAAACCAATGTGGAAAACGACGGCTCGTATTAGGGGAACATCATATATCCCTAGAAACTTGGCAAAATGAACCAAAACCGAAGAAGAAGAAACAAGTGAGTCAGAATAAGATAGTTGTATTCGTGTGGTGTAATATATGTAATATAGTGTGCTTATGCTTTATGATATATGTAAAAAATTGCTTGTATTAATAAGTATTTTTTTTTTATGAATCTAACTCTTGTCCATTTTACAGTATAAAAACACAAAATGGATAGACAACCCAATATTTTAAGAGACCTACCCGGAGACATGATTGATGAAATCTTGTCTAGAGTCGGTTAGAATTCTTCGGCACAACTATTTAAGGCGAGATCAGTTTGTAAGACATTCGAAGAACGTTCCAAGAATGCCTTGGTTTATAAAAGGCTTTCGTTCGAAAGATGGGGGATATCACATTGGGAAATCCATAAGTTACGATGTGTTTACTTTGACGCATATATTGCGGGGAACCCAAATGCTATTTTACGCAATGGGTTAAGAAATTATTTTGATTCAATATATCCGAATATTAGACTTCGTGATTTAGAAAAAGCGGCTAACATGCAACATAAAGAAGCATGTTATGCTTACGGATTAGTAATGTTCGCTTCTCACCAAAGTGAGAACAAGAACATCGGGCTACAACTATTAAACAAAACGTTCTCACAAGTGACGGAGTCGGTAATTGGGGTAAGAAATGAGGTTTTTAGATTGTTACGGGACTGTTGGACATTACGTAACCCTCGTCCCTTTGACGACGTTACAACACGCTGTCTTATCAACGGCCATAACGGTTATGTTCCACAAGACCAAGGATGGGAAGTAATCCTAGTAAAACCAGAATGCATGACTTGTTTCTGGACGTATGAATTACGTGTCTTTATTGCCTTTGCTGAACGACTTGTGTACTAGCTAGAATTATCTTCACAACCATCTTGTATCAAATTTATTGTGTGCTATATTTCATGCTATATGTAAAATAAGCGGTATTGTAAGTTTGTAAAATATTGTGTAAAAGTTTGAACGCGAAATATTATTATAATCAGTTTTTCATATAGAATTGTAGTAGTTGAATTGTATATTAGCTACTAAGTATGAACTTAACGGGTAGGTACTACCCGAATTTAAACTTATAAAACGCTAATATGAAGAAAAAGCTTTTATAAATGAGTTCATATTATGCTACGAAATACTATTAACTACTCTTAATATTCTGTATGATTAACTTGTTCCATTTGTCTATTTTGAAGGAAATGGCACCGACTACTCGACACACAGTGAATATGAATGAAGAGGAATTCCGTACTTTTCTAGCTTCAAAGATAGCCGCAGTACAGGCTGCGCTACATACCAATAATAACCTTGGATCTAGCAGTACAGGAAATCGTGTAGGATGCACCTACAAAGAATTCACTGCCTGCAAACCTTTGGAATTTGATGGAACCGAAGGACCGATCGGATTGAAATGGTGGACCGAGAAGGTCGAATCGGTGTTTGCCATAAGTAAGTGTACTGAAGAGGACAAAGTGAAGTACGCTACGCATACCTTCACAGGTTCTGCGTTAACATGGTGGAATACCTATCTAGAGCAAGTGGGACAAGACGATGCGTACGCACTACCGTGGTCAGCATTCAAGCACTTGATGAACGAGAAGTACCGTCCCAGAACCGAGGTCAATAAGCTCAAGACAGAACTTAGAGGGTTACGAACCCAAGGATTTGATATTACCACGTACGAAAGATGATTCACAGAATTGTGCCTATTGTATCCGGGAGCATTTGAAGATGAGGAAGAGAAGATCGACGCGTTTGTGAAAGGATTACCGGAAAGAATCCAAGAAGATATAAGTTCACACGAGCCCGCCTCCATACAATAGGCATGTAGAATGGCTCATAAACTAGTGAACCAGATTGAAGAAAGAATTAAAGAACAGACTGCTGAAGAGGCCAATGTGAAGCAAGTCAAAAGAAAGTGGGAGGAAAACGGTGATAAGAGTCACCAATACAACAACAACAGTAATTACAACAATAATCGCAACAATTATCCCAAAAATCGCAACATCAATCGCAACTACAACAAACGGCCCAACAACAACAACAACAACAACAACAACAACAACAACAACAGCAACTACAACAATCATCCCAACAACAATAATAACCGCAACAACAACAACAACAATCAGAAGCAGCTATGCCAAAGGTGTGAAAAGTATCACTCGGGGTTCTGCACCAAATTTTGCAACAAGTGTAAAAGAAATGGTCATAGCGCGGTGAAGTGTGAGGTCTACGGACCAGGGGTTAATAGAACAAAAGGAACAAATGGTGTCGGAACGAGTAATGGCGGAGCAAGTAGTGTCGGAGCAAGTTATGCCAATGTAGTTTGTTATAAATGTGGAAAACCGGGCCACATTATTAGAAATTGCCCGAACCAGGAGAACACGAATGGACAAGGCAGCGGGAGAGTTTTCAATATTAATGCGGCAGAGGCACAAAATGACCCGGAGCTTGTTACGGGTACGTTTCTTATTGACAATAAATCTGCTTAACTTTTATTTGATTCGGGTTCGGATAGAAGCTATATGAGTAGAGATTTTTGTGCTAAATTAAGTTGTCCATTGACGCCTTTGGATAGTAAATTTTTACTCGAATGAGCAAATGGTAAATTAATTTCAGCAGATAATATATGTCGGAATCGAGAAATTAAACTGGTTAGCGAAACATTTAAGATTGATTTGATACCAGTAGAGTTAGGGAGTTTTGATGTGATAATTGGTATGGACTGGTTGAAAGAAGTGAAAGCAGAGATCGTTTGTTACAAAAATGCAATTCGCATTATACGAGAAAAAGGAAAACCCTTAATGGTGTACGGAGAAAAGGGCAACACGAAGCTACATCTTATTAGTAATTTGAAGGCACAAAAACTAATAAGAAAAGGTTGCTATGCTGTTCTAGCACACTTTGAGAAAGTACAAACTGAAGAAAAGAGCATCAATGATGTTCCCATTGCAAAAGAATTTCCCGATGTATTTCCGAAAGAATTACCGGGATTACCCCCACATCGATCCGTTGAATTTCAAATAGATCTTGTACCAGGAGCTGCACCAATAGCTCGTGCTCCTTACAGACTCGCACCCAGCGAGATGAAAGAACTGCAAAGCCAATTACAAGAACTTTTAGAGCGTGGTTTCATTCGACCAAGCACATCACCGTGGGGAGCTCCTGTTTTGTTTGTCAAGAAGAAAGATGGTACATTCAGGTTGTGTATCGACTACCGAGAGTTGAACAAACTTACCATCAAGAACCGCTACCCACTACCGAGAATTGACGACTTATTTGATCAACTACAAGGCTCGTCTATTTATTCAAAGATTGACTTACGTTCCGGGTATCATAAAATGCGGGTGAAAGAAGATGATATTCCAAAGACTGCTTTTAGAACACGTTACGGTCATTACGAGTTTATGGTCATGCCGTTTGGTTTAACTAATGCACCAGCTGTGTTGATGGACCTTATGAACCGAGTGTGTGGACCATACCTTGACAAGTTTGTCATTGTTTTTATTGATGACATACTTATTTACTCAAAGAATGACCAAGAACACGGTGAACATTTGAGAAAGGTGTTAGAAGTATTGAGGAAGGAAGAATTGTACGCTAAGTTTTCAAAGTGTGCATTTTGGTTTGAAGAAGTTCAATTCCTCGGTCACATAGTGAACAAAGAAGGTATTAAGGTGGATCCGGCAAAGATAGAAACTGTTAAAAAGTGGGAAACCCCGAAAACTCCGAAACACATACGCCAGTTTTTAGGACTAGCTGGTTACTACAGAAGGTTCATCCAAGACTTTTCCAGAATAGCAAAACCCTTGACTGCATTAACGCATAAAGGGAAGAAATTTGAATGGAATGATGAACAAGAGAAAGCGTTTCAGTTATTGAAGAAAAAGCTAACTACGGCACCTATATTGTCATTGACTAAAGGGAATGATGATTTTGTGATTTATTGTGACGCATCAAAGCAAGGTCTCGGTTGTGTATTAATGCAACGAACGAAGGTGATTGCTTATGCGTCTAGACAATTGAAGATTCACGAACAAAATTATACGACGCATGATTTGGAATTAGGAGCGGTTGTTTTTGCATTAAAGACTTGTAGGCACTACTTATATGGGGTCAAAAGTATTATATATACCGACCACAAAAGTCTTCAACACATATTTAATCAGAAACAACTGAATATGAGGCAGCGTAGGTGGATTGAATTATTGAATGATTACGACTTTGAGATTCGTTACCACCCGGGGAAGGCAAATGTGGTAGCCGATGCCTTGAGCAGGAAGGACAGAGAACCCATTCGAGTAAAATCTATGAATATAATGATTCATAATAACCTTACTACTCAAATAAAGGAGGCGCAACAAGGAGTTTTAAAAGAGGGAAATTTAAAGGATGAAATACCCAAAGGATCGGAGAAGCATCTTAATATTCGGGAAGACGGAACCCGGTATAGGGCTGAAAGGATTTGGGTACCAAAATTTGGAGATATGAGAGAAATGGTACTTAGAGAAGCTCATAAAACCAGATACTCAATACATCCTGGTACGGGGAAGATGTACAAGGATCTCAAGAAACATTTTTGGTGGCCAGGTATGAAAGCCGATGTTGCTAAATACGTAGGAGAATGTTTGACGTGTTCTAAGGTCAAAGCTGAGCATCAGAAACCATCAGGTCTACTTCAACAACCCGAAATCCCGGAATGGAAATGGGAAAACATTACCATGGATTTCATCACTAAATTGCCAAGGACTGCAAGTGGTTTTGATACTATTTGGGTAATAGTTGATCGTCTCACCAAATCAGCACACTTCCTGCCAATAAGAGAAGATGACAAGATGGAGAAGTTAGCACGACTGTATTTGAAGGAAGTCGTCTCCATACATGGAATACCAATCTCTATTATCTCTGATAGGGATGGCAGATTTATTTCAAGATTCTGGCAGACATTACAGCAAGCATTAGGAACTCGTCTAGACATGAGTACTGCCTATCATCCACAAACTGATGGGCAGAGTGAAAGTACGATACAAACGCTTGAAGACATGCTACAAGCATGTGTTATTGATTTTGGAAACAGTTGGGATCGACACCTACCGTTAGCAGAATTTTCCTACAACAACAGTTATCATTCTAGTATTGAGATGGCGCCGTTTGAGGCACTTTATGGTAGAAAGTGCAGGTCTCCAATTTGTTGGAATGAAGTGGGGGATAGACAGATTACGGGTCCGGAGATAATACAAGAAACTACCGAGAAAATTATCCAAATTCAACAACGGTTGAAAACCGCCCAAAGTCGACAAAAGAGCTACGCTGACATTAAAAGAAAAGATATAGAATTTGAAATTGGAGAGATGATCATGCTTAAAGTTGCACCTTGGAAAGGCGTTGTTCGATTTGGTAAACGAGGGAAATTAAATCCAAGGTATATTGGACCATTCAAGATTATTGATCGTGTCGGACCAGTAGCTTACCGACTTGAGTTACCTCAACAACTCGCGACTGTACATAACACTTTTCACGTCTCGAATTTGAAGAAATGTTTTGCTAAAGAAGATCTCACTATTCCGTTAGATGAAATCCAAATCAACGAAAAACTTCAATTCATCGAAGAACCCGTCGAAATAATGGATCGTGAGGTTAAAAGACTTAAGCAAAACAAGATGCCAATTGTTAAGGTTCGATGGAATGCTCGTAGAGGACCCGAGTTCACCTGGGAGTGTGAAGATCAGATGAAGAAGAAATACCCGCATCTATTTCCAGAAGATTCGTCAACACCTTCAACAGCTTAAAATTTCGGGACGAAATTTATTTAACGGGTAGGTACTGTAGTGACCCGAACTTTTCCATGTTTATATATATTAATTGAGATTGATATTTACATGATTAAATGTTTCCAACATGTTAAGCAATCAAACTTGTTAAGACTTGATTAATTGAAATATGTTTCATATAGACAATTGACCACCCAAGTTGACCGGTGATTCACGAACGTTAAAACTTGTAAAAACTATATGATGACATATATATGGATATATATATATATAGTTAACATGATACTATGATAAGTAAACATATCATTAAGTATATTAACAATGAACTACATATGTAAAAACAAGAATACTAACTTAATGATTTTTAAACGAGACATATATGTAACGATTATCGTTGTAAAGACATTTAATGTATATATATCATATTAAGAGATATTCATACATGATAATATCATGATAATATAATAATTTAAAATCTCATTTGATATTATAAACATTGGGTTAACAACATTTAACAAGATCGTTAACCTAAAGGTTTCAAAACAACACTTACATGTAACGACTAACGATGACTTAACGACTCAGTTAAAATGTATATACATGTAGTGTTTTAATATGTATTTATACACTTTTGAAAGACTTCAATACACTTATCAAAATACTTCTACTTAACAAAAATGCTTACAATTACATCCTCGTTCAGTTTCATCAACAATTCTACTCGTACGCACCCGTATTCGTACTCGTACAATACACAGGTTTTAGATGTATGTACTATTGGTATATACACTCCAATGATCAGCTCTTAGCAGCCCATGTGAGTCACCTAACACATGTGGGAACCATCATTTGGCAACTAGCATGAAATATCTCATAAAATTACAAAAATATGAGTAATCGTTCATGACTTATTTACATGAAAACAAAATTACATATCCTTTATATCTAATCCATACACCAACGACCAAAAACACCTACAAACACTTTCATTCTTCAATTTTCTTCATCTAATTGATCTCTCTCAAGTTCTATCTTCAAGTTCTAAGTGTTCTTCATATATTCTACAAGTTCTAGTTACATAAAATCAAGAATACTTTCAAGTTTGCTAGCTCACTTCCAATCTTGTAAGGTGATCATCCAACCTCAAGAAATCTTTGTTTCTTACAGTAGGTTATCATTCTAATACAAGGTAATAATCATATTCAAACTTTGGTTCAATTTCTATAACTATAACAATCTTATTTCAAGTGATGATCTTACTTGAACTTGTTTTCGTGTCATGATTCTGCTTCAAGAACTTCGAGCCATCCAAGGATCCGTTGAAGCTAGATCCATTTTTCTCTTTTCCAGTAGGTTTATCCAAGGAACTTAAGGTAGTAATGATGTTCATAACATCATTCAATTCATACATATAAAGCTATCTTATTCGAAGGTTTAAACTTGTAATCACTAGAACATAGTTTAGTTAATTCTAAACTTGTTCGCAAACAAAAGTTAATCCTTCTAACTTGACTTTTAAAATCAACTAAAAACATGTTCTATATCTATATGATATGCTAACTTAATGATTTAAAACCTGGAAACACGAAAAACACCGTAAAACCGGATTTACGCCGTCGTAGTAACACCGCGGGCTGTTTTGGGTTAGTTAATTAAAAACTATGATAAACTTTGATTTAAAAGTTGTTATTCTGAGAAAATGATTTTTATTATGAACATGAAACTATATCCAAAAATTATGGTTAAACTCAAAGTGGAAGTATGTTTTCTAAATGGTCATCTAGACGTCGTTCTTTCGACTGAAATGACTACCTTTACAAAAATGACTTGTAACTTATTTTTCCGACAATAAACCTATACTTTTTCTGTTTAGATTCATAAAATAGAGTTCAATATGAAACCATAGCAATTTGATTCACTCAAAACGGATTTAAAATGAAGAAGTTATGGGTAAAACAAGATTGGATAATTTTTCTCATTTTAGCTACGTGAAAATTGGTAACAAATCTATTCCAACCATAACTTAATCAACTTGTATTGTATATTATGTAATCTTGAGATACCATAGACACGTATACAATGTTTCGACCTATCATGTCGACACATCTATATATATTTCGGAACAACCATAGACACTCTATATGTGAATGTTGGAGTTAGCTATACAGGGTTGAGGTTGATTCCAAAATATATATAGTTTGAGTTGTGATCAATACTGAGATACGTATACACTGGGTGGTGGATTGATTGAAGATAATATTTATCAATTTATTTCTGTACATCTAACTGTGGACAACGAGTTGTAGGTTACTAACGAGGACAGCTGACTTAATAAACTTAAAACATCAAAATATATTAAAAGTGTTGTAAATATATTTTGAATACTTTGATATATATGTATATATTGTTATAGGTTCGTGAATCAACCAGTGGCCAAGTCTTACTTCCCGACGAAGTAAAAAATCTGTGAAAGTGAGTTATAGTCCCACTTTTAAAATCTAATATTTTTGGGATGAGAATACATGCAGGTTTTATAAATGATTTACAAAATAGACACAAGTACGTGAAACTACATTCTATGGTTGAATTATCGAAATCGAATATGCCCCTTTTTATTAAGTCTGGTAATCTAAGAATTAGGGAACAGACACCCTAATTGACGCGAATCCTAAAGATAGATCTATTGGGCCTAACAAACCCCATCCAAAGTACCGGATGCTTTAGTACTTCGAAATTTATATCATATCCGAAGGGTGTCCCGGAATGATGGGGATATTCTTATATATGCATCTTGTTAATGTCGGTTACCAGGTGTTCACCATATGAATGATTTTTATCTCTATGTATGGGATGTGTATTGAAATATGAAAAATCTTGTGGTCTATTATTATGATTTGATATATATAGGTTAAACCTATAACTCACCAACATTTTTGTTGACGTTCTAAGCATGTTTATCCTCAGGTGATTATTAAGAGCTTCCGCTGTCGCATACTTAAATAAGGACGAGATTTGGAGTCCATGCTTGTATGATATTGTGTAAAAACGGCATTCAAGAAACTTATTTTGTTGTAACATATTTGTATTGTAAACCATTATGTAATGGTCGTGTGTAAACAAGATATTTTAGATTATCATTATTTGATAATCTACGTAAAGCTTTTTAAACCTTTATTGATGAAATAAAGGTTATGGTTTGTTTTAAAATGAATGCGGTCTTTGAAAAACGTCTCATATAGAGGTCAAAACCTCGCAACGAAATCAATTAATATGGAACGTTTTTAATCAATAAGAACGGGACATTTCAGCTGGTAAGTTTACTGCTAATGTGGTGGGATATAAACGGTTCTCCGGTAATGATGATGAATGGGAAACCGTATATATCAAAGTTATAATAAGACTTATTCAAATGAAAAGTCGAAATTGATTTGCCGAAGCTGTGACAAAATTGGCTACTTTAGAAAGGGATTGCAAAGTTATTTTCGGAAATAACAATGCCAAAGGAGCTAGCACAGATACGTGTTAAACGTTTACTCGGGTTCTGAGTGTTTTCAGGTGCATAACTATTTGCATCAATCTTTTCTTTCGTAGATGAAGTGCGGTTGGTTCATCCTCTCGATTGAGGTGTTTTCAAGAATCATGAAAGGTTTGAACGCAAATTGTAATCGTCAAGGTACAAATGAGGTTTAAGATGAAATCAAGTGGCAAACTTGAAGAATTGTTTAGTTTCATATGTTATAATCAATATTTTAATTCATTTTAATTGTCCAAGGTTAATAGTCCACATTTAGTAATTCAATAATTCATATATAGTTTAATATATAATATTCGAATTAATTAATACGTATCGTGACCCATTGTATACATGTCTCAGACTCGATCACAACTCAAAGTATAAATATTATTTTAGAATCAACCTCAACCCTGTATAACTAACTCGATCATTACCGCATATAGAGTGTCTATGGTTATTCCAAATAATATATATAGATGACGTCGATATGATATGTCAAAACATTCTATACGTGTCTTGAATTATCAGACGATATTTAAAGTGCGTAAAATAATTAACAGAAATTAAATGACGATAAATAAAATTGCGAGAATTAAATTGCAATTGTGATAATTAAAATGTAATAAGGAATTAGCAGTTAGCTAGGAATAGTTAGCTAGGATTTTGTTAGCGTAGATTCTTAACAAAATTTCTCATAGTTAATTTGTTTGTTTCTAACAATTTTATTTTGTCCAATGTTTTCTTCATTATGCCACTTGTTGGATTCTAATAAGTCAAAATCTAAATATGAAATTGAATGAAAATGGTTATTCTGCGGTGAACGGATACTTATATCTGTAGATGTAAGTAGGATAGTAAATGACTGTTGAATCAGATTGGAAGAATGTACAGTGTAACTTATTAATGTGAAATGTAAATATTCCTCGAGTATTACCTACCCATTAAAATATTTTCACCATTAACAGTTTGTACGAAAGAATTTTTAATTACAATCTTTATGAAAATATACTTACATATATATTTTCTTCAGATGTAATCATGGATTTAATGAGTTAATATAATATTAATCTCATTTGATTTTTGGTTGGAACTAGAATGAATAATATCTAATACTTTAGAGATTACATAATCGTCGTGAAGAACGGAGATAATTGATGTGGAACGATACGTAGAATGATGATTATACTCGAGGTACAGAATGAGATGTTGAGGCATGGATTGTTGATGGTACTGTTGGTGCCGATGATGTTGCTGAAGCTGGTAAATTTTGCACCATATTCTCCAAATTAATTACTCGAGCGCGAAGTTCGTTAACTTCTTCTATTATTCCGGGATGATTGTCAGTTGGAACGAGCGAATGAATAAGGTTTAGAATTTTAGATAGAATATAATCGTGGCGAGATACTCTGAAAATGGTGTTTCGGATAGGTTCGCCGGTAAGTGCTTCAGGTTCTTCGCCAAGAGGTGAATTCGGTTGATGGAAAAGATAACCTTCTTCGCGTCTCCATTGATTAAGTTGACTACGAACCCATCCCCAATTCATCCAGAACTGAAGATGACTAATTAGTTGATCCATTCCGGTTATACTGCAGTCGGAGCTCGTGTGGAAATCCATATCGGAATAGCTGTCGGAATCTGAGGGTCTCGAACTGGTTGAGGGATTCATCTCGTACGATCAGATGAAGGATTTTCGATAAGAAATAGATTATAGGATGTAGATTAGTACCCTACAATACCTAATTTACATATGCATATATAATACTAAGATCCCATAAGTTATGGAGGAATCTACGGAAGCTGTCAGGCAAAGGTAACAATAATAGATACGCTAAGATATGAATTTATCCATACACTGTCTATGTAATAGAGGCAGTAAGACGTGTCTAGACTTTAAGGATGATAAGAAAATAATTTTTGACACTAAATGATAAGCAAAACTTTTGACATGCAGACACGGTAGAAGTCCAGACCCACTAATGCATCTAAACAACTATCAGTTAGACACACTAATGCAAGACCTGGTTCGCTAAGACCACCGCTTTGATACCAACTGAAAGGACCCGTTCATACCGATTATAAACGATTCATAATAGTTGATTTCATTGCGAGGTACTTGACCTCTATATGATACATTTTACAAACATTGCATTCGTTTTTAAAAGACAAACTTCCATTACATCGAAAGTTGACAGATATGTATATGCTTTCATAATATATCCAAACTATGAATGACGTAATATTAATCTTGATGAACTCAATGACTCGAATGCAACGTCTTTTGAAATATGTCATGAATGACTCCAAGTAATATCTCTAAAATGAGCAAATGCACAGCGAAAGATTTCTTTAATACCTAAGAATAAACATGCTTTAAAGTGTCAACCAAAAGGTTGGTGAGTTCATTAGTTTATTATAAACAATCATTTCTAATAATATAATAGACCAGAAGATACTCATACTTAGAAAACAATCTATGCAGGTCTACTCATGTTATAAAATCATTCATATGAAGAACACCGGAACCTTTTAAAACAACTTTACAACGGTATCTAATGCGTAGTGCAATGCAAAATCATCTCACCGAGGGTAGCTAAAACGGTAGCTAGTGCGTAGTGCAATGCAAAATCATCTCACCGTTACTAACTACTAAATCGAACCATTTCGGTAGCTAGTGCATATTGCAATACAAAATCATCTCACCGATGGTCGATAATACAATACTTATAGAAATCGAACAATAATTTTACAACGGTAGCTAATGCGTAGTGCAATGCAAAATCATCTCACCGAGGGTAGCTAAAACGGTAGCTAGTGTGTAGTGCAATGCAAAATCATCTCACCGTTACTAACTACTAAATCAAACCATTTCGGTAGCTAGTGCGTAGTGCAATGCAAAATCATCTCACCGATGGTCGATAATACAATCTTTATAGAAATCGAACCTCTGAATCCAAATAATTTTATCATAGAATGCAGTTTTTAGTACTTATGTCTATTTCGTCAAACATTTATAAAAGCAGTTCATGTATTCTCAGTTCAAAAATATATTTCAAAAGCATTTAATAAAACAGTTATCAAAACAGCGCATGTATTCTCAGTCCCAAAAATATATATTGCAAAAGCATTTAAAAAGGGAGTAATGAAACTCACACATATAAATATTGTAAAACAGTTAATAAGGCATTTGCATGTATTCTAAGGCCAAAAACGTAAAGAGTAAAAGGGAGCAAATGAAACTCACAATACGATATTTGTATTAAAATATGCATATGACAGAACTGAACAATGCAAGGTTAGCCTCAAATTCACGAACCTATATCATTTATATATATATTAACACATATAATTAAAATAGAACAAATTTATATATTATTAGTTATTTAATTGTTATTTTAATTATGTGTTTCATTAATAACCTAATTAATTATATTTATTAATATTTATTATAAAAGTATTAATATAGTTATGTTATATGTAGTAACTATGGTTTTATATAACTAATAGTTATTTGGTAAAATAATATTGATAATAATAATAAATAAAAAGTTTTTTTATTTTACAATAAATATAATAGTTATTATGATAATAACATTGATACTAGTATTAATAATAATAATAATGATAATAATAATAATAATAATCCTAATCATGATAATAATAATAATAATAATAATAATAATAATAATAATAATAATAATAATAATAATAATAATAATAATAATAATAATAATAATAATACAACTAATAGTGATAATAATAATAATATTCATACTTGTAGTTATAATCATAATACATGAAAATTTTATCATAATACTTATATTAGTAATAATAATATTAATAACTAATATTCATAATACCTAATAATAATAATAATTCTAATAAATAACAATAACGATAAGTGTAATAATAACAATAATAATAATCATAATAACAATACTAATAATAATAATAATAATAATAATAATAATAATAATAATAATAATAATAATAATAATAATAATAATAATCATTTTTGGTTTAGGAAACTACCTCCAAAAGCTTTCTTAAAAAAAAATGCCCCGAGCCGAGCTCGAACCCGCGACCTCCCGCTAAACCGTTAACGCCTTTAACCATTCCTCTGTCACCTCATTTCTGATTTAATCCCTGGTTTAATTCTATTAAACCTATCTAACTGACTCCATCCTCTTCTTACTTAACTAAATTACCATAATCTTTTTATTTCATTCAATTATTGTCATCCCCATAATCCATTAACCTCATCACTCAATTTTATCATGTCATCATCATGATCATAATCAAAATTAAAATCCTAATCATTTCATCATTGTGGCCTCACACTATCATTATCCCGTATAACATCATAATCACCATCACTATTGTAAATATGATCAAGCAATAACCGAAACGTCTTCACAAGCATCATCAATATCATAATCTATATGTAAATCATTAATCATTATTATGTTAGTACGTCACTCTCATCATCATCATGCTTGAAATTTTATCATCAATACCAACGACTCATCATCATAATCACTTCGTGAATCACCCTCATCGTACCCGTACATCATCATCCCTATACATTATCGTCTTCACGTACAAGAATAGAAGTAGCAGCCATGTAATCCAGTTTTTATTGCCCACTTAAAGAATAGAAACATAAACCTAAAGTCATGCCCATATCTCGATCCATTTACTCTTAAATAGCCCAACAGAAACCTTATTCTCGACCCACTAAAAGAATAGGAACATGGCGACCCAAGTTGTATTACACATTTAACTGATGGGTGATTGTTGTCCGAAAAAAAATATAGAACATTTAAACAAATTTGGTTCCTCACTAATTCTGTCTAGGATCAGTTTTCCACTAACAGACCCCATATCCTAGTCATTCTACATATTCATATCTCCTAAACCGAATTTTTGGCCCACAACACCAATAAACACGGCCCCAAAAAAAAATATTTAACCTAACATGTAAAAACGTGTGAATTAAACTAATGTGTTGTCGGCCCACCACAAGAAGCAAAACAAGAATAAAATGTCAGCACAATCATATAGTTAATCATTATGAGGCCTACCACTAACATTATCTTCATTCTTTTATCACTACTAATCACTATCCCTATCAATAATAAAGCTTGAAGACCACGAAAATTTGCAGCAGCGGCTGTGCAAAGAGGAGAAAAAAATATGGTGATTGGTTTTGTTAGTGTTGGGTCACGCACAATAATAGTACCGTAAACAGAAAACAGTAGCAGGAGCATAAAGAGGGTGCTCGGTGTGGGTTTTGAAATGGTGACAAGATGGTGAGTTTCTTAAAGTGATGAGGGTGTTCTTCGAATGGTAGTAGCATCTAGTTATTCTTATTGATGATTGGTTTTAATGAACATTAGCGTAAAACAGTAGCCACGTTTATATTTCAAAACTGGGTGTTAGTGGTGATTGAAATTGATGGGTTCACGACTAGTGATGGGTTGTGGTGCTTACCGGTTGTTCAAGGGTGGAAGGTTGATCATTCTTCGGTTGTCGGAGCAAAAGAAGAGGAAGGAAGGAGATGATTGTAACTAGTTGGTGATGTTTTTCCCATTAGGCATAAATAAAAAAATAGATAACGATTGCTAACCAATTTTGGAATTACTCTTGTGATTAAACTCTGATTGGCACGATTTTACAGACAATAAAACAAATCAATACAGTTAGATAGTAACATGCAACTGAATTTGATTCTAATTAGTACGTACAATTTTTATGATTATTATTAATAATTAATAATTATAATTATATTAATAATAATCTAAATACAAATAATAATAATAATAATAATAATAATATTAATAATAAAAGTAATAATAATAAGTCATAATAAAATTTTAATGAGATTGATAATAATAACATTATTAATTATAATAATAATGTTAATTATATTAATATTGAGAATTATTTTAATAATAATAATATTTATATATATTAATTTCATATCTATATATTATATTTTAAAATAATAATATTAATAACACTAGTATTGATATTTATATTATATGTAATAACAATAATATCATACAAACTATATTTAATATATTACTATTACATATTATAGATTATGTAATATAATTATATAATATATTATATAATAATGAGAATTAAATTTTTATATACTTTAATAATAATAATAATAATAATAATAATAATAATAATAATAATAATAATAATAATAATAATAATAATAATAATAATAATAATAATATCTAATAATAATGAAGATATAACAAGTTACATGTTTCCATAATAATATTAATGATACAGATATTGATATTAGTAATAATAACAATATTATAACAAATATATTTTTAACTTGTATTTACATTTAATTATTACTATTATTATTGAATATTTATTTTATATATATATTACTATATAATCTTAGTTTTTATTAAGAATCATATATATATTTATTCATTTTAATACTTAGTTATTCTGTTTATTATTTTCTATTTTTAATTCAAATTAGTTAAAGTGTATTTTATTTATTTAAAAAAAATGTTCATATACTTATATTTATATATATATATATATATATATATATATATATATATATATATATATATATAAATATATATATATTTACATTTTTATTTATACAAATTTGTTCGTGAATCGTCGGGAATAGTCGAAGGGTAACAGGATACATGAACACAGTTCTAAAATTTTTGTGACTCAATATTACAGACTTTGCTTATCGTGTCGAAATCATATAAAGATTAAGTTTAAATTTTGGTCGGAATTCCGGGTCGTGACATAAGGTTGCTTGTTGTAAGGTTGTTGATTTTGGTATTGGGAATTGTTGTTTCAGTTTTGGTTGTAGTTGTTGTTATAACTTTGGTTTCGGTTTTGGTTTGTAAATCCGGGTGGTGTATTGGTTTGGTTGTTGAATGACACTTGTTTTTTATTAGGATTGTAGTAGCTTTGGTTAGATGATCCTCCCCATTGGTAGTTTTGACCACTCACGTAGTTCACATGAGCATCCGAATTCATGGGAACATCATCTAGATCAATATTGTTGCAATGAGTAATTTGAGGACAATTCTTTGTGAGATGTGGACCCTCGCATCTTTGACAACCAACTTGCATTGCAACTACCGTTTGTTGAATCTTTTTCAACTCTTTCCCAAATGTTTGAAATTGAATGTTCAAGCTTGCAAGTGTCACTTGCCCATTTTCACTCTCGACTTGCGCTACACTCGTCCTTGCTAAATCTCGTGGTGAAGGTGCCCATTCATATGTGTTGACTGAGATATCTTCTAACATAATTTCAGCCGCATTTAGTGTTTTATACATAAATACCCTACCGGATGAAGAATCAAGATGTCGCTTTGTTGGCATATTACAACCTCGATAGAATGTGTTAAGTTACTCCTTCTTTGTCAAACCATGCGGTAGGCAAGCTCTTAGTAACTTCTTGAATCTAACCCATGCATCATACAAACACTCATCACCCCGTTGGGTGAACCCATTAATCTCCATTCTTAACCGCTCTACTTTGGATGGTGGAAAGAAATGATTGATAAACTCGTTTGTTAACTCTTGAAAAGTTCTTATGGAATCGGATGGTAAATTTCGCATCCAAGCTTTTGCGTCTCCTTGAAGTGTAAAGGGGAATACCCTTAACTTAAAAGCGTCATCAGTGACGTTCTTGGTTTTGTAAATATCACAAAGTTCATTGAACTGTTGAATATGCTCAAACAGATTCTCATCTATTAACCCATGAAAGTAAGTATCCTTGATCAACGTAAAAAAGTTACCCTCGATCTTCCAATTATCCGCTTTAATTGGTGGTTTTGTTATAGCCGGTGCTATCAATATTGGTGTAACCAATCTAGCGTTCTACATTGGCATGTCATTTGGGTCATTAAATACTTCTTGATCAACCGGAGGACCATTAGGATTGCCCTCTTCATTAACAATTGGATTACCGTTTGGATCCACCTCTTCTAAACAAAATGGCAAAGCTTTAAAGTTTTTCCTTAATACCCTTGCTTCTCTACGATAATAAACCTCGTGCACGTATCGTTCCGGATCAGAGAATGGATGTGTGAATTCTTGATCCTTGTGAGACCTTATTTTCATACACCAAAGACACCTATCCTTCAATCACCACACAAACACAAACGGTTTTTCCAAACAAAAATAATATATAAAATGCGAAAACTAACTTCCGCATGGGCAAGCCCTTATGAAAGGATCGAACAATCAAAAGTTTAAACCAAATAACCCAGTAGGCTAACCGCATCCCCGCCAGCGGCACCTAGAAAGTGTTGATGCGTGCGATATAATACATATTTTTCCCTCTAAATTTATATTTGACTTAAACACTACAATCAAGCACACAAAACTAACGAGCACTTAGAATCCGGTTGTTATAGCACTTTAATGCAAGTATTCTTATCAAGTTTGTCCCAAAGGAAGCGATGTAAGTTGGTTATTTGAACTAATAATTGTCCTAGGGTTTGTTTGATTGGGGTTTTGGATGATATTAACTAACAACTAAAACTTGTGCAATTAAACAAACTTAAATTAACAATTAAACTAGAAGTGAGAAACAAGTAGGAAAGTATGTAAGATTTAAAATCAATTAACTAAGACGTGTTCACTTATCCAATCCTCTCTATGCTTCGCTTGCCCCGTTTTGCCTATTTTGTTATCTCATAAGTTGTTGAACTATTAAATGTTAGAATCACTTCTAAACCTCAAACCAAATGATACTCCACGAATTCACATAAGCTTTGTATCCTAAGATTGAGTTAAGCATGATTTGGTCATTAAGATTGAGCTTGAGTTAAAATCAATTAAAACTCCTAATTATCGAAATCACTTAAGATAATCGGCACAACCATGTTGACTAAAGGCCAATTGAAAACCAACCTAGATCAAGAACACAATCACTTGTAATTCCTAAGCTAGTTGTCTAGATCACCTAAGGTGTTGAAGCACACATTGATTCACTTCTCAAATCACTAAGAGAGCTACTCAACATATGTAATCAAAGTAAAGCCTAAAACAAACTCATAGCAATGGTTCTTTTAGCCAACTCAATAACACTTGATCATGTAATTCATTCAAACAACAATATTCAATGGATTTGGGGCAAACACTAGCATTAGAGATTCATAGATAAGCAAACACAAAAGATTTAGCCAATCATGGCTAAAACCAAACTAATAATAAGCATAGAAATGTAAATCATCATCATATTCAAGCTATTACAAGTAATCAAAGTAAGTTTGTAGATTAAAGTAAAGATTACAACTAATTAGTGCAAAATATATAAAGCAAAGTAAAGATTACAACCCAAAATGTAAAGAAGATGAAGATCTAAGCTAAGTGATGATGAATCTTGAGCAATCTTCCTTGAATCCTTCATTAATCTCAAATGGATGATGAAATTAGGGTTTAGTGTGTGAAATTCGGACCCTAGGCAGCTACTCTCTAAGATGCATATGAAAAATAACCTAATCTCGTTCCTTTTATAGTGCTGAAAATCTGGGCTGAAACAGCGACAGGAGCGCTGCTTTTAATTCAGGAGCGGCACTTTTGGGCTAGATAGGAGCGGCGATTTTACATGAGGAACGCTGTTTTTGGCCTTGAATAGGGGTGACACTTTTACTGAGGAACGACGCTTTTTGGCTTAACAAGAATGACACTTATGACTTCTAGAACGACGCTTTTGCTCACTGATGAAGAATGGAGACAAATCGTGCATGATAGCGGCGCTTTTACTACCGGAGCGGCGCTTTTGGTCCTGTAGGAGCGGCGCTCCTTTACAGGAGTGGCGCTTTTGAAGCTGTTTCCTGCACTAGTCATTTTCTTAGCCAATTTTGCCCAAGATTTGGTCAATTTTACACCAAATCAACTCCTTAGCCCATTATTTACCAATTAGCTTAATAACTGATGAAACATGACTAGGAACTTCGAAATCAACAGGTTTAATTCACATAAAGGCGGAATTAGTGAATCAAGCCAATCTAAGTGAATATGAGGAGCTTTTGGGATTAAATTAGTCAAACCACAACAAGGATTGGATTTGTGTGATTAGATTAATGCCTAGAGCTATTATTCACTACTGGAGTGATTTGGGTTGAGAGAGAATCGGATTAGGGTTACCAGATCTGAGTGGTGTGTGTGTGTGAGAGGGTTAACCAAAAATGAAGAACATAACACTTATATACCCCTGCTGTTGACTCACCCGTACGAGTCATCCATCACACGTACGAGTTAGCTTCATCAGCTGTACGGGTGATCACTCACTCATGTATTCTCATTTAGGTTATAATTGTGACTTAGCCCAGCATCAATCGTACGTATGAGCCTGTCAGCCGTACGAGTGAGTCATCACTCGTACGTATGACTAAGTCTAGCATAGTCAAACATCCATATCGCGTTCCTGCAGTACCTGTAACCACATACAAACACAGATAGGATAATAACGAGCGATCATGTATCCCATAAACTGAAGTACTAATCACAAACGTAGGCTAGATGTCTAGGGACTTACAGAAAATGCATCAACAACTCCCCCTAAGACCTAGAACATCAATTACAATAAAGTAAACGTTTGTGAAATACATACAAGTCCAAAAGTTACATCATTTTAACATCAAGTACATATCAAGATTCTCTCTCTCGCATAAATACATCATCAAAAAACAAAATATAAACTAGCAACACAGTATCTGACATAGATCAGCTGGCTTGAACTTGGTTTGAGCTTTGAGCATCACTGTTTCTGTTGAGGTATGCATAGTAGACATCGATCACACGTTGATATCTCATAGCTTCCTCTTTTCGATCATCTCTAAAAGTAATGTGATGGCGGTGAAGAGTCTCTACATCAAATCTCGATAAGTTCCTGAGCCACATAGGATCTAAAATCCTCATATTGTTGAACTGTATGCTTCCATCTTCCTTCTCATTCGCAGTCAAAATCACTGCTTCCTCCGACAACTCGTCATTGAACCACCATCTGAAGTTTTTGCATATATCCTTGGGTAAGGGCATCAATGGAGATTGCTTCATGTACTTGGATGGACGGAACTTAACAACGCGTACAGGTCCACCTTTAGAATTTCTCTTTGTCGCGTGCATAGAAAACCTGGCGGCTGTTGACTTAAAGATGTCCCATTTCCCCGTCTTATACTCATATCTTAGTTTTCTCTGAAACCACCTGGAAAGGTCACAATCTTCAGCGTTCAACATCTTCAGCTTAGCAAGTTGCATGATCTCGAAGTACGGTAGAATTTTGAAGTGACTAGGACGTGCCATGTAATCAACTCCTCCTTCCCTCTTGATTGCGAAACAATTGATCTCCTTGAAGTAAACCCAGCTTAGTATTTTACCCTTGGAATACTTCTTGGTTCTCTTCCCCCTTTCGTAGAAACTAGCAAACTTCGGCTCGAGTTCTGGCTTATTCAACTGATCAGGGTTAACGACGTTCTGTTTCCACCAACTCTGGCGGATCTCGTCTTCTTCAACGTTTCTGTTTACTTTAACCCTATCACATTTGAACCATTTATTAATCTCATTCCATGCCTCGGCTTTAGCTTACTCGGCTCGGAGTTTCTTCTTCTTCAGCTCAAACTCCTTTCTTTCTTTCTCAACGAGCAGTTTCTCATGTAGGATTTTCTTGTTCTTTTCAATTAAAGCATCCACTTCTTTCACTTGTTCTTTGTACACCTTCCTCGCTTTTTCTAACTCAATTAAGTTCTTCTGTTTCACATCACTACTCAAATTGAAAAAGTCACTTAATGTGTTGAGTGACGAATTTGAGTAAGGCTCAAGCGAAGGCATAACAATCTCAACTTCTTCTTCTTCTTCTTCTTCTTCTTCTTCATCATCATCATCAGATTCTGTTACCAATTCGTCCTCGGATTCAACAATCACATTTTCTTTCATACTTTCCTTACCAACAGAACTTTCACTCTTCTCATCTTCGAACAGGTTATCAAAATCACTCAAGTTGATATTTTGGATTGATTCGAGAGGGATACTGGCAAATGACTCTTCTTGTGGAGCCTTGTTCTCAGCTTCAACTATCTATGCATCCTCTGTATCGTTTTCACTATCGTATGTCAGAGCAGCAAGCTGTTCCATCGGAAAATCACTTGGTGGAACATCCCCCTTTTCTGCATCATTAAAAACATTTGAATAATTCATATAATATTCAGCAGTAATGACCTCACCGTATTCATTAAAGCTTCGAATAGGTATCACTAACGGTATCTTAAAAGAGGGTCCTCCAGTTCCAGCATCTTCTTCTTCATCCTTTTCATCACCTCCATCCAAATCAGAAGAAAATTATTCTCCTCTCTCCTTAATCAACTTAGTTTTACCAGAGGTAATCGATTCGATCTTATTGTTCAAATCCTTCAACTTCTCCTTATTCTCACTCTTAATCGCCAACACTTTCTTCTTCAACTTCTCCGTCCTTCCATTCTGACGATCCAATCTATCAGATAACCTCTTGTTTTCTTCTACCAACGATTCAATTTTAGCTTCATTGATCTTCTTCTCCTCAGTGGCTTGATTCTCTAAGTTGGTTATTTTCGTGATCAAAGACAAACAGTAGATTATGCTGTGTCTTGAATTCAGCTGGCGTGATCTGAGGTGTTGTTGGGGCAGGCCTTGGTATGGTAGCAGTAGCTCTTGCATCCTTCATGAAACTGGATGGTTGTCTCTGAGCCTGTTGCTTAGAACCTCCTTGAGATGACTTTTGAGGTGAATCAAACTGATATTTAGTTCTCTTCTCCTTCTTCTTTGGTTATTCAATCAACTGTTCTTTGCCTTTCCTCTTCCTTTGTTTCAAACTAACATCTTCCTCAGTGGCTTTATCATCACCCTCAATAACTTCATCATTAACATTACATCCTCCTTGAGCTTCACCAGTAGCTCGTTGATTATCACCCTCACCTTCCTTATCAGAAACTTCATAGTCAGAGTCTGAATCCTCATTCCTCCAAGCATTGCCTGATGGACATCGATAGTTTTCTTTGATCAGATGACAAATAAGCTTTCTGTTAAAATCAGGCTTCAAATCTTCGTTTCTTGTCTCCTCCATCCTTCGAAAAGTAATCGGATTCATCGGCTTAAGGTGAATAATATCCTCTTCAAGCTTTGGTAACTCAGGTGCAACATCTTTAATGATTAATTGAAGAAAACGGACATAGATCAGGTATCTCTGAGTAGAACTAAAAAAATTTGCTTTAAAGTAGTAGTAAACAAATCCTGAGAAATCATATGGGGCTCTGAGAACAAGTGCCACAAACATGCTTTGCACTTTCTTATTCAACTTTTCAAACCCAGCTTTACGACCACTCAAACAATGCATGATCACGTTAGCAAGATATCTAAACTGTGGAGGCAGTAGAGTCTTCATCAGCTCAGATTTACCCGAGATATAGCCAGAATAAGCACATCTCTTGAAACATCCATGTATCCTTTCTCGGTTAAGCATCATGTGGGAACATCTCTCATCATCAAAACTTAAAATCTTCCTTATCACAGACTTAGAAACAGTTATCTCATGCCCTTGAACCTTACTAACAATCTTATCTTCAGTATCTGATACATCAAGTACAGCATTCTTCCAGAACTCTCTCTGATTGCTGTAGTATGTCGTACATGCAGTAGAGATAGTTGTATGAATCCTTGAGCGCTTTAGAAAATCCACAATCTCCTTAAAATGAGAACCTCTTTCGAGAGTAGTATCATAAAGAGCAACTTGATTGTTGAGCTCGCCTTTCTCTAGAATAGTCTCTTGTTGAACAGGCGGATTAACTGGATTCACTTGAGGATTCTGTTCTTACTCCCCCTGAGCTTCTGGGTTAACAGCCGGAACATTGAGTTGTTGTTCTGTCATTGGTAATATCAAACTGAAATATTCACAGAGAAGTTGGAGATATAAACTAATTATCGTAAATCATCAAAGCATTAGCTACAAAGTGTCACAGATTTATAAAACATGATGAACCGTGCGAGTGATAATGTCACACGTGTGGCTGAGTGATCAACCGTGTGAGCGATATAGTCACTCGTGTCATTGTTGACACGTTTGAGCAGTAATATGGTTTCAGACAGGGTACACGGCTGATGCAAAATTTATAAGCGAGTGAGTCAACCGTGTGATGACTCATGTGGTGACTCGTGCGGTTAATCACACATGTTAGCTCAGTCAAGCGAGTGAGCAACTAAATCAATTCAAACGAGTGGGTTCGAGGTTCACACGGTTGATCATCAACTGCGTACTGACTCGTGCGAGTCATGTCCCACGCGTGCGAGTGACATCACTCGTGCATGTCTGATGAAACCCGTATTAAATGCCTTTTTAAATTCCAAAAACTACATGTTTGATCATTATAGGGACCGATTTACATCACAATAGCATGTATAGGATCCGTTTAACTCAAAACAATAACAAATAAGGATCAAAACGAGCACCAATTACACAAAATTCGAGTTACAAACCCTTAAGGTTTTGAATCATTCAAACAACAAATTAACACCCTATTAGGTGGCGCTGAGGTCGGAATAACGTGATAAACAAACACTGCAGTGGAAATCGTGATCGGTGAAGGTCTAATTTTGAGAGAAAAATGGGTTGGGTGCACAAGTGTGAGCGTCTGTGCTCATCACTCCCTATTTATACTCTCGTGATCAACCGTACGGTTGATCACACGATCCACCATCAACCGCGCGTCTCACCTAATCACTGGTGCGTGTGACTCTGATGTCTTAGGACATTTTAGAACAAGGTCAGTAGTACGGTTAACCTCACGCATGTGGTTACTCGTACGGTTCACACATCAAACATGCGAGTGAGCCACTTAGGCAATTTCAAATTTTCACAATTTTCACAAACTTAGTGAAATGTCCCGTTCTTATTGATTAAAAACGTTCCATATTAATTGATTTCGTTGCGAGGTTTTGACCTCTATATGAGACATTTTTCAAAGACTGCATTCATTTTAAAACAAACCATAACCTTTATTTCATCAATAAAGGTTTAAAAAGCTTTACGTAGATTATCAAATAATGATAATCTAAAATATCCTGTTTACACACGACCATTACATAATGGTTTACAATACAAATATGTTACAACAAAATAAGTTTCTTGAATGCAGTTTTTACACAATATCATACAAGCATGGACTCCAAATCTCGTCCTTATTTAAGTATGCGATAGCGGAAGCTCTTAATAATCACCTGAGAATAAACATGCTTAAAACGTCAACAAAAATGTTGGTGAGTTATAGGTTTAACCTATATATATCAAATCATAATAATAGACCACAAGATTTCATATTTCAATACACACCCCATACATAGAGATAAAAATCATTCATATGGTGAACACCTGGTAACCGACATTAACAAGATGCATTTATAAGAATATCCCCATCATTCCGGGACACCCTTCGGATATGATATAAATTTCGAAGTACTAAAGCATCCGGTACTTTGGATGGGGTTTGTTAGGCCCAATAGATCTATCTTTAGGATTCGCGTCAATTAGGGTGTCTGTTCCCTAATTCTTAGATTACCAGACTTAATAAAAAGGGGCATATTCGATTTCGATAATTCAACCATTGAATGTAGTTTCACCTACTTGTGTCTATTTTGTAAATCATTTATAAAACCTGCATGTATTCTCATCCCAAAAGTATTAGATTTTAAAAGTGGGACTATAACTCACTTTCACAGATTTTTACTTCGTCGGGAAGTAAGACTTGGCCACTGGTTGATTCACGAACCTATAACAATATATACATATATATCAAAGTATGTTCAAAATATATTTACAACACTTTTAATATATTTTGATGTTTTAAGTTTATTAAGTCAGCTGTCCTCGTTAGTAACCTACAACTAGT
Source organism: Rutidosis leptorrhynchoides (assembly GCF_046630445.1). Taxonomy (NCBI): domain Eukaryota; kingdom Viridiplantae; phylum Streptophyta; class Magnoliopsida; order Asterales; family Asteraceae; genus Rutidosis; species Rutidosis leptorrhynchoides. The sequence continues at coordinate 361,934,200 of NC_092335.1, read as the reverse complement.
TGTCCACAGTTAGATGTACAGAAATAAATCGATAAATATTATCTTGAATCAATCCACGACCCAGTGTATACGTATCTCAGTATTGATCACAACTCAAACTATATATATTTTGGAATCAACCTCAACCCTGTATAGCTAACTCCAACATTCACATATAGAGTGTCTATGGTTGTTCCGAAATATATATAGATGTGTCGACATGATAGGTCGAAACATTGTATACGTGTCTATGGTATCTCAAGATTACATAATATACAATACAAGTTGATTAAGTTATGGTTGGAATAGATTTGTTACCAATTTTCACGTAGCTAAAATGAGAAAAATTATCCAATCTTGTTTTACCCATAACTTCTTCATTTTAAATCCGTTTTGAGTGAATCAAATTGCTATGGTTTAATATTGAACTCTATTTTATGAATCTAAACAGAAAAAGTATAGGTTTATAGTCGGAAAAATAAGTTACAAGTCGTTTTTGTAAAGGTAGTCATTTCAGTCGAAAGAACGACGTCTAGATGACCATTTTAGAAAACATACTTCCACTTTGAGTTTAACCATAATTTTTGGATATAGTTTCATGTTCATAATAAAAATAATTTTCTCAGAATAACAACTTTTAAATCAAAGTTTATCATAGTTTTTAATTAACTAACCCAAAACAGCCCGCGGTGTTACTACGACGGCGTAAATCTGGTTTTACGGTGTTTTTCGTGTTTCCAGGTTTTAAATCATTAAGTTAGCATATCATATAGATATAGAACATGTGTTTAGTTGATTTTAAAAGTCAAGTTAGAAGGATTAACTTTTGTTTGCGAACAAGTTTAGAATTAACTAAACTATGTTCTAGTGATTACTAGTTTAAACCTTCGAATAAGATAGTTTTATATATATGAATCGAATGATGTTATGAACATCATTACTACCTCAAGTTTAGTAGGTAAACCTACTAGAAGTGACAAGAAATGATCTAGCTTCAAAGAATCTTGGATGGCTTGAAAGTTCTTGAAGTAGGATCATGACACGAAAACAAGTTCAAGTAAGATCATCACTTGAAATAAGATTGTTATAGTTATAGAAATTGAACCAAAGTTTGAATATGATTATTACCTTGTATTAGAATGATAACCTACTGTAAGAAACAAAGATTTCTTGAGGTTGGATGATCACCTTACAAGATTGGAAGTGAGCTAGCAAACTTGAAAGTATTCTTGATTTTATGTAACTAGAACTTGTAGAATATATGAAGAATACTTAGAACTTGAAGATAGAACTTGAGAGAGATCAATTAGATAAAGAAAATTGAAGAATGAAAGTGTTTGTAGGTGTTTTTGGTCGTTGGTGTATGGATTAGATATAAAGGATATGTAATTTTGTTTTCATGTAAATAAGTCATGAATGATTACTCATATTTTTGTAATTTTATGAGATATTTCATGCTAGTTGCCAAATGATGGTTCCCACATGTGTTAGGTGACTCACATGGGCTGCTAAGAGCTGATCATTGGAGTGTATATACCAATAGTACATACATCTAAAAGCTGTGTATTGTACGAGTACGAATACGGGCGCATACGAGTAGAATTGTTGATGAAACTGAACGAGGATGTAATTGTAAGCATTTTTGTTAAGTAGAAGTACTTTGATAAGTGTATTGAAGTCTTTCAAAAGTGTATAAATACATATTAAAACACTACATGTATATACATTTTAACTGAGTCGTTAAGTCATCGTTAGTCGTTACATGTAAGTGTTGTTTTGAAACCTTTAGGTTAACGATCTTGTTAAATGTTGTTAACCCAATGTTTATAATATCAAATGAGATTTTAAATTATTATATTATCATGATATTATCATGTATGAATATCTCTTAATATGATATATATACATTAAATGTCTCTACAACGATAATCGTTACATATATGTCTCGTTTAAAAATCATTAAGTTAGTAGTCTTGTTTTTACATATGTAGTTCATTGTTAATATACTTAATGATATGTTTACTTATCATAGTATCATGTTAACTATATATATATATATCCATATATATGTCATCATATAGTTTTTACAAGTTTTAACGTTCGTGAATCACCGGTCAACTTGGGTGGTCAATTGTCTATATGAAACATATTTCAATTAATCAAGTCTTAACAAGTTTGATTGCTTAACATGTTGGAAACATTTAATCATGTAAATATCAATCTCAATTAATATATATAAACATGGAAAAGTTCGGGTCACTACAGTACCTACCCGTTAAATAAATTTCGTCCCGAAATTTTAAGCTGTTGAAGGTGTTGACGAATCTTCTAGAAATAGATGCGGGTATTTCTTCTTCATCTGATCTTCACGCTCCCAGGTGAACTCGGGTCCTCTACGAGCATTCCATCGAACCTTAACAATTGGTATCTTGTTTTGCTTAAGTCTTTTAACCTCACGATCCATTATTTCGACGGGTTCTTCGATGAATTGGAGTTTTTCGTTGATTTGGATTTCATCTAATGGAATAGTGAGATCTTCTTTAGCAAAACATTTCTTCAAATTCGAGACGTGGAAAGTGTTATGTACAGCCGCGAGTTGTTGAGGTAACTCAAGTCGGTAAGCTACTGGTCCGACACGATCAATAATCTTGAATGGTCCAATATACCTTGGATTTAATTTCCCTCGTTTACCAAATCGAACAATGCCTTTCCAAGGTGCAACTTTAAGCATGACCATCTCTCCAATTTCAAATTCTATATCTTTTCTTTTAATGTCAGCGTAGCTCTTTTGTCGACTTTGGGCGGTTTTCAACCGTTGTTGAATTTGGATGATCTTCTCGGTAGTTTCTTGTATAATCTCCAGACCCGTAATCTGTCTATCCCCCACTTCATTCCAACAAATCGGAGACCTGCACTTTCTACCATAAAGTGCTTCAAACGGCGCCATCTCAATGCTTGAATGGTAGCTGTTGTTGTAGGAAAATTCTGCTAACGGTAGATGTCGATCCCAACTGTTTCCGAAATCAATAACACATGCTCGTAGCATGTCTTCAAGCGTTTGTATCGTCCTTTCGCTCTGCCCATCAGTTTGTGGATGATAGGCAGTACTCATGTCTAGACGAGTTCCTAATGCTTGCTGTAATGTCTGCCAGAATCTTGAAATAAATCTGCCATCCCTATCAGAGATAATAGAGATTGGTATTCCATGTCTGGAGACGACTTCCTTTAAATACAGTCGTGCTAACTTCTCCATCTTGTCATCTTCTCTTATTGGCAGGAAGTGTGCTGATTTGGTGAGACGATCAACTATTACCCAAATAGTATCAAAACCACTTGCAGTCCTTGGCAATTTAGTGATGAAATCCATGGTAATGTTTTCCCATTTCCATTCCGGGATTTCGGGTTGTTGAAGTAGACCTGATGGTTTCTGATGCTCAGCTTTGACCTTAGAACACGTCAAACATTCTCCTACGTATTTAGCAACATCGGCTTTCATACCCGGCCACCAAAAATGTTTCTTGAGATCCTTGTACATCTTCCCCGTTCCAGGATGTATTGAGTATCTGGTTTTATGAGCTTATCTAAGTACCATTTCTCTCATATCTCCAAATTTTGGTACCCAAATCCTTTCAGCCCTATACCGGGTTCCGTCTTCCCGAATATTAAGATGCTTCTCCGATCCTTTGGGTATTTCATCCTTTAAATTTCCCTCTTTTAAAACTCCTTGTTGTGCCTCCTTTATTTGAGTAGTAATGTTATTATGAATCATTATATTCATAGATTTTACTCGAATGGGTTCTCTCTCCTTCCTGCTCAAGGCATCGGCTACCACATTTGCCTTCCCCGGGTGGTAACGAATCTCAAAGTCGTAATCATTCAATAATTCAATCCACCTACGCTGCCTCATATTCAGTTGTTTCTGATTAAATATGTGTTGAAGACTTTTGTGGTCAGTATATATAATACTTTTGACCCCATATAAGTAGTGCCTCCAAGTCTTTAATGCAAAAACAACCGCGCCTAATTCCAAATCATGCGTCGTATAATTTTGTTCGTGAATCTTCAATTGTCTAGACGCATAAGCAATCACCTTCGTTCGTTGCATTAATACACAACCGAGACCTTGCTTTGATGCGTCACAATAAATCACAAAATCATCATTCCCTTCAGGCAATGACAATATAGGTTCCGTAGTTAGCTTTTTCTTCAATAACTGAAACGCTTTCTCTTGTTCATCATTCCATTCAAATTTCTTCCCTTTATGCGTTAATGCAGTCAAGGGTTTTGCTATTCTGGAAAAGTCTTGGATGAACCTTCTGTAGTAACCAGCTAGTCCTAAAAACTAGCGTATGTGTTTCGGAGTTTTCGGGGTTTCCCACTTTTCAACAGTTTCTATCTTTGCCGGATCCACCTTAATACCTTCTTTGTTCACTATGTGACCGAGGAATTGAACTTCTTCCAACCAAAATGCACACTTTGAAAACTTAGCGTACAATTCTTCCTTCCTCAATACTTCTAACACCTTTCTCAAATGTTCACCGTGTTCTTGGTCATTCTTTGAGTAAATAAGTATGTCATCAATGAAAACAATGACAAACTTGTCAAGGTATGGTCCACACACTCGGTTCATAAGGTCCATGAACACAGCTGGTGCATTAGTTAAACCAAACGGCATGACCATAAACTCGTAATGACCGTAACGTGTTCTGAAAGCAGTCTTTGGAATATCATCTTCTTTCACCCGCATTTGATGATACCCGGAACGTAAGTCAATCTTTGAATAAACAGACGAGCCTTGTAGTTGATCAAATAAGTCATTGATTCTCGGTAGTGGGTAGCGGTTCTTGATGGTAAGTTTGTTCAACTCTCGGTAGTCGATACACAACCTGAATGTACCATCTTTCTTCTTGACAAACAAAACAGGAGCTCCCCACGGTGATGTGCTTGGTCGAATGAAACCACGCTCTAAAAGTTCTTGTAATTGGCTTTGCAGTTCTTTCATCTCGCTGGGTGCTAGTCTGTAAGGAGCACGAGCTATTGGTGCAGCTCCTGGTACAAGATCTATTTGAAATTCAACGGATCGATGTGGGGGTAATCCCGGTAATTCTTTCGGAAATACATCGTGAAATTCTTTTGCGACGGGAACATCATTGATGCTCTTTTCTTCAGTTTGTACTTTCTCGACGTGTGCTAGAATAGCATAGCAACCTTTTCTTATTAGTTTTTGTGCCTTCAAATTACTAATAAGATGTAGCTTCGTGTTGCCCTTTTCTCCGTACACCATTAAGGGTTTTCCTTTTTCTCGTATAATGCGAATTGCATTTTTGTAACAAACGATCTCTGCTTTCACTTCTTTCAACCAGTCCATACCGATTATCACATCAAAACTCCCTAACTCTACTAGTATCAAATCAATCTTAAATGTTTCGCTAACCAGTTTAATTTCTCGATTTCGACATATATTATCTGCTGAAATTAATTTACCATTTGCTAATTCGAGTAAAAATTTACTATCCAAAGGCGTCAATGGACAACTTAATTTAGCACAAAAATCTCTACTCATATAGCTTCTATCCGCACCCGAATCAAATAAAACGTAAGCAGATTTATTGTCAATAAGAAACGTACCCGTAACAAGCTCCGGGTCTTCCTGTGCCTCTGCCGCATTAATATTGAAAACTCTTCCGCGGCCTTGTCCATTCGTGTTCTCCTGGTTCGGGCAATTTCTAATAATGTGGCTCGGTTTCCACATTTATAACAAACTACATTGGCATAACTTGCTCCGACACTACTTGCTCCGCCATTACTCGTTCCGACACCATTTGTTCCTTTCGTTCTATTAACCCCTGGTCTGTAGACGTCACACTTCGCCGCGCTATGACCATTTCTTTTACACTTATTGCAAAATTTGGTGCAGAACCCCGAGTGATACTTTTCACACCTTTGGCATAGCTGCTTCTGATTGTTGTTGTTGTTGCGGTTATTATTGTTGTTGGGATGATTGTTGTAGTTACTGTTGTTGTTGTTGTTGTTGTTGTTGTTGTTATTGTTGGGCCGTTTGTTGTAGTTGCGATTGATGTTGCGATTGTTGGGATAATTGTTGCGATTATTGTTGTAATTGCTGTTGTTGTTGTATTGGTGATTCTTATCACCGTTTTCCTCCCACTTTTTTTGACTTGCTTCACATTGGCCTCTTCAGCAGTCTGTTCTTTAATCCTTTCTTCAATTTGGTTCACTAGTTTGTGAGCCATTCTACATGCCTGTTGTATGGAGCGGGCTCGTGTGAACGTATATCTTCTTGGATTCTTTCCGGTAATCCTTTCACAAACGCGTCGATCTTCTCTTCCTCATCTTCGAATGCTCCTGGACACAATAGGCACAATTCTGTGAATCGTCTTTCGTACGTGGTAATATCAAATCCTTGGGTTCGTAACCCTCTAAGTTCTGTCTTGAGCTTATTGACCTCGGTTCTGGGACGGTACTTCTCGTTCATCAAGTGCTTGAATGCTGACCACGGTAGTGCGTACGCATCGTCTTGTCCCACTTGCTCTAGATAGGTATTCCACCATGTTAATGCAGAACCTGTGAAGGTATGCGTAGCGTACTTCACTTTGTCCTCTTCTGTACACTTACTTATGGCAAACACCGATTCGACCTTCTCGGTCCACTGTTTCAATCCGATCGGTCCTTCGGTTCCATCAAATTCCAAAGGTTTGCAGGCAGTGAATTCTTTGTAGGTGCATCCTACACGATTTCCTGTACTGCTAGATCCAAGGTTATTGTTGGTATGTAGCGCAGCCTGTACTGCGGCTATGTTTGAAGCTAGAAAAGTACGAAATTCCTCTTCATTCATATTCACGGTGTGTCGAGTAGTCGGTGCCATTTCCTTCAAAATAGTCAAATGGAACAAGTTAATCATACAGAATATTAAGAGTAGTTAATAGTATTTCGTAGCATAATATGAACTCATTTATAAAAGATTTTTCTTCATATTAGCGTTTTATAAGTTTAAATTCGGATAGTACCTACCCGTTAAGTTCATACTTAGTAGCTAATATACAATTCAACTACTACAATTCTATATGAAAAACTGATTATAATAATATTTCGCGTTCAAACTTTTATACAATATTTTACAAACTTACAATACCGCTTATTTTACATATAGCATGAAATATAGCACACAATAAATTTGATACAAGATGGTTGTGAAGATAATTCTAGCTAGTACACAAGTCGTTCAGCAAAGGCAATAAAGACACGTAATTCATAAGTCCAGAAACAAGTCATGCATTCTGGTTTTACTAGGACTACTTCCCATCCTTGGTCTTGTGGAACATAACCGTTATGGCCGTTGATAAGACAGCGTGTTGTAACGTCGTCAAAGGGACGAGGGTTACGTAATGTCCAACAGTCCCGTAACAATCTAAAAACCTCATTTCTTACCCCAATTACCGACTCCGTCACTTGTGGGAACGTTTTGTTTAATAGTTGTAGCCCGATGTTCTTGTTCTCACTTTGGTGAGAAGCGAACATTACTAATCCGTAAGCATAACATGCTTCTTTATGTTGCATGTTAGCCGCTTTTTCTAAATCACGAAGTCCAATATTCGGATATATTGAGTCAAAATAATTTCTTAACCCATTGCGTAAAATAGCATTTGGGTTCCCCGTAATATATGCGTCAAAGTAAACACATCGTAACTTATGGATTTCCCAATGTGATATCCCCCATCTTTCGAACGAAAGCCTTTTATAAACCAAGGCATTCTTGGAACGTTCTTCGAATGTCTTACAAACTGATCTCGCCTTAAATAGTTGTGCTGAAGAATTCTGACCGACTCTAGACAAGATTTCATCAATCATGTCTCCGGGTAGGTCTCTTAAAATATTGGGTTGTCTATCCATTTTGTGTTTTTATACTGTAAAATAGACAAGAGTTAGATTCATAAAAAAAATACTTATTAATACAAGCAATTTTTACATATATCATAAAGCATAAGCACACTATATTACATATATTACACCACACGAATACAACTATCTTATTTCGACTCGCTTGTTTCTTCTTCTTCGGTTTTGGTTCGTTTTGCCAAGTTTCTAGGGATATATGATGTTCCCCTAATACGAGCCGTAATTTTCCACATTGGTTTAGAAAAACCCGGTGGTTTAGAGGTTCCCGGGTCATTGTTACAACTTAAGGACTTCGGGGGTTGACGATATATATAAAGTTCATCGGGGTTGGAATTAGATTTCTCTATTTTTATGCCCTTTCCCTTATTATTTTCTTTTGCCTTTTTAAATTCAGTTGGGGTAATTTCTATAACATCATCGGAATTCTCGTCGGAATCCGATTCATCGGAGAATTGGTAATCCTCCCAATATTTTGCTTCCTTGGCAGAAACACCATTGACCATAATTAACCTTGGTCGGTTAGTTGAGGATTTTCTTTTACTTAACCGTTTTATTATTTCTCCCACCGGTTCTATTTCTTCATCCGGTTCCGATTCTTCTTCCGGTTCCGATTCTTCTTCCGGTTCCGACTCTTCTTCCGGTTCCTCTTCGGAAACTTGTGAATCAGTCCACGAATCATTCCAATTTACATTTGACTCTTCATTATTATTAGGTGAGTCAGTGGGACTTGTTCTAGAGGTAGACATCTGAAGGTATTTCATATGCCCGAGAGACATATTAAATTAATGTGGCTAATGTGTTATGATCCAAGTCGGGTCATACCCAATAACAAGCTTACCGACACTTTATAAGTATTTAATCTTAACGATTGGTTCGTTAAATAAATACGCGACACTTGAATTTTAGAAAATGGGTTTTCTAAAATATTATCACTTGAGATAAATTATTTGGATAATTTATATGATAAGGAATTTAATTATTTATAGGTTTAAATAATTATGATGTGTTATATTTTATAAGAGGGTTTATAAAATGCAAGTAACAAAATAATTACATGGTATTATATAACAAGTTTTGTACTTAATAAAATCTTGTTATATATTAAAGCATGGGGTTTTATAATAGGTTTATAAAAAAACTGCAGTTTTCCTTTTAAAAAACACCCTTGGGTGACGGTTTGGGGACTCCAAGGATGTCATACCCATGCTTGTTTGTTACTTTAAGATCACACTTCCTTATGTGCATGTGCAAGACTCTTTAACCAAGGATTTGACTCAAGTATTCAACTTGAATGTTAAATTTATTCAGCTCACTCTTTCCTAATATATGCTGGCAGAATCTTTCAGCTTGTTACTACTGAATTCTGGCCGAAATTCATGTGTTAAAAGAGTGTGTTTGAGCTTGGTAATCTAGCTCATTACTTCTATGTTCAAGATGCATATGTACCAAGGCTTTCTAAGACCAATATATGCATTCAATACATCAAGAAGTGACTTAAAAACAGCAACAATTTCAGCTTGTTTTCTGGAGCTGCTGGTCGTAATTTATGAGCAGAAACAAAGGGTTGTTCAAGCTCATTTACAAGTAAAATCAAGTGTCCAATAAAGCCTAACCAAAGTACAAGGTGTTGGGTTATTGCTTGGGGTATAATCTCTTGAGGTTTCATACTTTTGGAACTTAATTCATCATCATCATTCCTTGGAAGCTGCTGTCCGAATTATATTGTGTACAAAGAAAGGGTTTCAAGCTTGATAAACAAGGTTGCAAAGGTGTTAAAGTCAAGCTAACTTAAGGTGTATTGTTGGTACTTCAAAGACTTGAAGTTATACACATTTATTCATCATCTAACTAGCTTTTGGACAGCCCTCAAACATAGTTTGAGGAGGTATAAACTCTATCCTTTCTTGTTAAGTTTGTAAGTATTATTTCACAACTTGATCCATGGGATTTAACTTTAATTGGTTTAAAGTATAACAAGTTTAAAATATGTAATTACACGCTTCCGCTTACATTGATTCTTAATATGGTTTTAAGTTTTATGAACTTGTTAAATCCCAACAATGGTATCTAGAGCCGAAGTTGTTGAAATATGCTTCGAGATGGTTATTAAACCCACTATAATTTTGCATTCTATGAACATGCATGAAGTAGAATGTAAAATTTTGGGTTTTGGGTGGTTGTCATTTTGGCCAAAATCACTTGTGATTCTGCATTCTGTACTGCAAATCACTTGTGATTCTGTACTGCCAATCACTTGTGATTCTGTACTGCCAATCACTTGTGATTCTGTGTTGCCGATCACTTGTGATTCTGTATTGCCAATCACTTGTGATTCTGTGTTGCAGATCACTTGTGATTCTGTGTTTCCAATCACTTGTGATTCTGTATTGCCTATCACTTATGTTGATGATGTTCACAATCTAAGCCTTGACCTTGTGTTTGGTTGCATGCATGGTTGATTGATATTTATTCAATTGGTTTGTAATAATATTTATTCATTTGGCATGTAATAATTCATTTGGTTATGTAATTTATTTTATATTTGGTATGTAAAATAGATTAGGTTGTAATTTCATTTTTTAGACAAAATGTATTAGGATATATTTTGTAAAATGATGAAGAATGATGAAGACTTGAAGAACACATGAAGAAGCATTTGGATGCAAGGTTAAGTGGGAGATTTGAAATCTCCTACTTTGTGTAATTACCCCTTATCCGGTGGCATTTGTTTTCGGCTAAACAAATGTCCACCAAAATGGCTAGATTGTGAACATACTTGTTTTGCATGTGTGGTTGTTTGTATGTTTATTGTATTGTATGTTTGGTTGATACAATTAATCACAAGATAACAACAAGCAAAACGACAATTTAATTGGTTAAATTAGACGTATTAATGACATGCAAAACGACAATTTAATTGGTTAAATTAAAAGCAACCAAAGACCTTAATAAATGGTTATTAAGAACAAGAAAAGGATCACATATATATAAAATGGTTTATATCAAGTAATTGGCTAATTACAAGACTTGAAAATGGTTTTTCATAAGTACCATACACTAAATGCATGTTGGTGTATGGCATAAAAGTTTTCTCAAACTAGAATTAATGAAAACTTAAAATCCCTTTTACAAACAAGGTAAACAAGTTAAACGCCATCCTTTTGTGGAAACACTTAGACATATTAGGAATCTCTTGATGGGATAAAGGTCACATAACCGTCATGAGTGAACTAATATGAATAAGGTACACTTCGCATACATGTGGGATAAAGGTCACCTAACCACTTGTATGTTAAGTCTACATGTTTACACAAGTAGGACGACTTGATTTAGGAATCATGAACTTAGGGTCACCGAAGCATGAGGAACAAATGGGCGTTGATGGGATAAATATGCCATGCAAAAGGATTGCATGATCCCATAACTTAGAAGTTGCAAAAGGATTGCAATTGTCACATAAATGACTACCTAGCTAAATCAAATAACGGGATAAAGGTCACCTAACCGAAATTTGATTTACCGTTGGATTCTAAGATTTAATAAAACAATTAAAATAAAAGGGTATTGTTTATTAAATTTAAAATCAATACTTAAAAGGACTTTGTTAAATTTTGTAGATGGCCGCCAATAACAACAACAACATTCCAAACGCACCAATCAACTTTAATAACCTATCATTGAGGTCAATCCTCGAAAAGAAAAGAACTCCCAATCCATTTCATCTTGTGTACTAAAGATGAAAAGCCTCATTGATCGATTGCACCGTCTCAATTGTTCCGTGTCTAATGGATTAGCCACGGACCTTATCCTCAATTCTTTGTCAAAAAGGTTTGACACATTCGTGTTGAATTCCAACATGAATAGTTGGGATAAGAGCATTGCCATGCTAAGGACGGCTGAATCAAGCATGGGTAAAAAGGCTTCACCCGTGCTCATGATCAAAGAAGGTGGATCCAAGGATGAATCCTCTTCTAAGCCAAAGGTGGCTAAGAAGAAAGGACCCACCTCCAAGGGCAAAGGAAAAGGGAAGTTGGTTGCCCCAACCAACAATAAATAAATAGCAAAAGGTTGCCGGACAAGCAAACCCCAAGGAAGATCCGTGCTTTGGTTGCGGTGTGATAGGTCACTGGAAACGCAACTGCCCGGTCTACCTAAAGGAGTTGAAAACAAAGAGGGATGCAGAGCAAACCTCAGGTAATGCATATGGAATACATTGAGCTTAGTATTACTTCTTCTAATACATGGGTATTAGACACAGGATGTGGAACTCATATTTGCTATTCATTGCAAGGGTTCAAAAGAAGTAAACTAAATGCGGGAACTAAAGTCTCTATATGGAAATGGTGCAAAGATGCACGTAAAAACTCAAGGAGACTTTATGTTAAAGCTTTAAACTGGATTGGAGCTAATTTAGAAAAATGTTTTGTATGCACCTCTGTTGACATGAAACATTATTTCTGTTTCCCGTTTAAGAAAATATGATTTCAATCTTAATCTTAATTAATGATGATATTCATGGTTCTTTAAATGATATGTTCTATTTTAAGGCTTCGCCTTTAAATGGTATTTATGAATTGGTTCATGATAACACATCATTCAATAGCTCAATATACCAAGCAAACACCAAGAAACTCAAAAGGGATTTGAGTGATTCCTACTTATGGCATAGTCGCCTTGGTCACATAAACAAGAATCAAATGCATACACTTTAAAAGAATGGTCTTTTAAAATCAAGTGAGCTGGATTCATTTGATGTATGTGAATCTTGTTTACAAGGCAAAATGACCAAAGCACCTTTCAAATGGACTTATGAAAGTGCTAAGGACTCATTGGGATTAATACATTCGGATGTATGTGGACCCTTTAAGCCCATGACTAGGAATGGTGAAAGATACTTCATTACTTTCATTGATGACTTCAGTAGTTTCTGATATGTCTACTTGTTAAGACATAAAGACAAAACTTTTAAAGCATTCAATGTATATCAAAATGAAGTACATAATCAACTCAACAATACATTTTGGGGTTATTATCTATGCTCCGCGGCTCATATTCTAAATATGGCCCCAACCAAGAAAGTGGAACGAACTCCTCATGAGATATGGTTTGGAAAACATCCATCTCTTTCATACTTAAAGGTATGGGGATGTGAAGCTTACCCTAAGCGTTACGTCCCTAATAAGTTGAATGCTCGATCCACGAAGTGTATCTTCATAGGATATCCCAAGGATGATATGGGATACTATTTCTATGATCCAACCGAGCAGAATATTTTGTTGCTCGAAAGGATGAATTCCTTGAAACTAAGTTCCTTATGGAAGGTAATAGTGAAAGGAAGATAGATCTTGAATAGGTTCAAGATCAAGGAAATGATACACAATTGGTTGACACTAGCACTCAACATGAAAATGTTAAGAATGATCAAATGGATGATCAACGTATACAAAACGTTCGTAGATCTGGTAGGATTAGTAATTCTCCTGAGAGATTTGGATTCTCATGGATGGTTGCTATGCGGTTCATTTGGATGAACCAACTAACTACCAAGATGCTTTATCAAGGTCTGATAAAGTTAAATGGCAGGAAGCCATGAACGTTGAGATGCAATCCATGTATGACAACCAAGTTTGGGAATTGGTTACACAACCTACTAACTCCGAGTTAGTTGATTGTAAATGGCTTTTTAAGGAGAAAACCAAGATACATGGAAACTTGGATACATATATAAAGTATGCAAGTTAAAGAAATCAATCTACGGATTGAAACAAGCATCAAGAATGTGGAATCATCGTTTTAATGATTTGGCTTCATTAATAACGGTGATGAAGCTTATGTATACAAGAAAGCTAGTGGGAGCACTATCATGTTCCTTGTACTATATGTGGATGATATATTATTATTTGGAAATAATATTCCGCAAATGCAAGGAGTTAAAAACTTGGCTAAGTAGCTGCTTCTCCATTTAGGATCTTGGAGAAGCACAATACATTTTGGGGATAAGGATCTACAGGGATAGATCCAAGAAATTGATAGGTTTGAATCAAAGTGCATACATTGAAAAGACTTGAAAAGGTTCAAGATGGAAAACTCTAAGAAAGGTTTGGTACCTTTTCAAAGAGGAACGCTTCTCAGTTCATCTCAGTGCCCCACCACGAAAGATGAAGAAGAAAGCAAGATACATGTCCCATATGCGTCTGCAATTGGGTCAATCATGTATGAGATGATATGCACTAGATCGGATGTGTCATGCGCTCTTAGCATGACAAGTAGATACCAGAATAACCATGGAAACAGTCATGGGACTGTGGTTAAAATTATATTGAAATACCTTAGAAGGACTAAGGATATGTTTCATATATACGGGTCTGGTGAGGAGGAACTCACTGTAAAAGGTTACATGGACGTGAGCTTCCAAACTGATCGAAATGATTCTCGATCACAATCCGGTTATGTCTTCATTTTAAATGGAGGTGCGGTCTCTTGGAAGAGTTTAAAACATAATGTTGTTGCTTTATCCACTACAAAATCAGAGTACATCGCCGTCTCATTGGCAGCTAAGGAAGCTACAAGGATGAAGAAATTCATCGACGACTTAGGAGTGGTCCCTACCATTCAGGACACTCTTGAGATCTTTTGTGATAACGAAGGTGTGATTGCTCAAATCAAAGAACCTCGTGCTCACCAAAAGACCCGTCACTTTGAACGGAGATTCAACTACATAAGGAATGAAGTTGAAAAGGGAAAGAGATGTATTCGCAAAGTTCACACAGATCTTAACATAGCGGATCCACTCACGAAGCTCTTACATGGAGCAAAACATGAAGGACATGTTTGTGCATTAGGGCTTCGATATTCTAGTGATTGGTCATGATCTATTTTAAGTATTGTAACGGAACGAAGTGGTTTAAACTCATTAATATAATTATTGGTTAATTTATTTTGAGTTATGTTCCTATTTTGCATATTTTATCCATGAATAAGACATTATTCTAAATTCCGTAGTCGATCACATTTGTGGGAGCAAGTGTGAGGTTTAGACTATTATGAACTTGGATTGGTATACATTCACGGACTGAATGTGGGGCTAGGTTGCTACCAAGGTTCATAGATATTTGTGGGATACAAATATTGGAAGACCCGCTCTCAAGATTTACTGTATGGAGCCTTTGTGGTTGATCACATGTAATCTTGAGTAAAGGCGAATATCATCGTATCCTCTGACCTGAGATACATATTGGGTCCTAATATTCACCGAGTATTATACCTTGATTCTTTTTTAGCTATTCTGAAATATGGTAGTTCACAAGGAAGAGCTCAGGTATAATACAAAAGTGTATATCTAGGACGTATGTAGTCAAGATGGAATTTGTCCCTCTTATTCGTTGAGAGTCAGATGTCTAAGGCCTGATAAAGTTGAATCTATAAGAGAGTGGTCACTCTGTATCTCTTGGATTTGACATGACATCTAGGATGAAAGGATATAATGATAAGATTCACCTATATATATCAGTTCGAGTAGGGAGCTCGAAAGGGATGATGTTATTGAATGGCATAAAGTCATAACATATTAGGGGTGATGGACGGTGTGTTAGGCTGTATCCATCACTTGCATTAATTTCTTATGTTTCTCGTGCAAGTGGGAGATTGAAGGTATTTCATATGCCCGAGAGACATATTAAATTAATGTGGCTAATGTGTTATGATCCAAGTCGGGTCATACCCAATAACAAGCTTACCGACACTTTATAAGTATTTAATCTTAACGATTGGTTCGTTAAATAAATACGCGACACTTGAATTTTAGAAAATGGGTTTTCTAAAATATTATCACTTGAGATAAATTATTTGGATAATTTATATGATAAGGAATTTAATTATTTATAGGTTTAAATAATTATGATGTGTTATATTTTATAAGAGGGTTTATAAAATGCAAGTAACAAAATAATTACATGGTATTATATAACAAGTTTTGTACTTAATAAAATCTTGTTATATATTAAAGCATGGGGTTTTATAATAGGTTTATAAAAAAACTGCAGTTTTCCTTTTAAAAAACACCCTTGGGTGACGGTTTGGGGACTCCAAGGATGTCATACCCATGCTTGTTTGTTACTTTAAGATCACACTTCCTTATGTGCATGTGCAAGACTCTTTAACCAAGGATTTGACTCAAGTATTCAACTTGAATGTTAAATTTATTCAGCTCACTCTTTCCTAATATATGCTGGCAGAATCTTTCAGCTTGTTACTACTGAATTCTGGCCGAAATTCATGTGTTAAAAGAGTGTGTTTGAGCTTGGTAATCTAGCTCATTACTTCTATGTTCAAGATGCATATGTACCAAGGCTTTCTAAGACCAATATATGCATTCAATACATCAAGAAGTGACTTAAAAACAGCAACAATTTCAGCTTGTTTTCTGGAGCTGCTGGTCGTAATTTATGAGCAGAAACAAAGGGTTGTTCAAGCTCATTTACAAGTAAAATCAAGTGTCCAATAAAGCCTAACCAAAGTACAAGGTGTTGGGTTATTGCTTGGGGTATAATCTCTTGAGGTTTCATACTTTTGGAACTTAATTCATCATCATCATTCCTTGGAAGCTGCTGTCCGAATTATATTGTGTACAAAGAAAGGGTTTCAAGCTTGATAAACAAGGTTGCAAAGGTGTTAAAGTCAAGCTAACTTAAGGTGTATTGTTGGTACTTCAAAGACTTGAAGTTATACACATTTATTCATCATCTAACTAGCTTTTGGACAGCCCTCAAACATAGTTTGAGGAGGTATAAACTCTATCCTTTCTTGTTAAGTTTGTAAGTATTATTTCACAACTTGATCCATGGGATTTAACTTTAATTGGTTTAAAGTATAACAAGTTTAAAATATGTAATTACACGCTTCCGCTTACATTGATTCTTAATATGGTTTTAAGTTTTATGAACTTGTTAAATCCCAACAACATCTATCACATAATATCAAACGCGTTAAGAGATTAATATATCACATAATATTCACATGTTAAAAATATATAGTTTCCAACAAAATTTGTTAAGCAATCATTTTTTTCAAGTAAACACGGTCGAAGTCCAGACTCACTAATGCATCCTAACAAACTCGATAAGACACACTAATGCAAAATTCTGGTTCTCTAAGACCAACGCTCGGATACCAACTGAAATGTCCCGTTCTTATTGATTAAAAACGTTCCATATTAATTGATTTCGTTGCGAGGTTTTGACCTCTATATGAGACGTTTTTCAAAGACTGCATTCATTTTAAAACAAACCATAACCTTTATTTCATCAATAAAGGTTTAAAAAGCTTTACGTAGATTATCAAATAATGATAATCTAAAATATCCTGTTTACACACGACCATTACATAATGGTTTACAATACAAATATGTTACAACAAAATAAGTTTCTTGAATGCAGTTTTTACACAATATCATACAAGCATGGACTCCAAATCTCGTCCTTATTTAAGTATGCGACAGCGGAAGCTCTTAATAATCACCTGAGAATAAACATGCTTAAAACGTCAACAAAAATGTTGGTGAGTTATAGGTTTAACCTATATATATCAAATCATAATAATAGACCACAAGATTTCATATTTCAATACACACCCCATACATAGAGATAAAAATCATTCATATGGTGAACACCTGGTAACCGACATTAACAAGATGCATTTATAAGAATATCCCCATCATTCCGGGACACCCTTCGGATATGATATAAATTTCGAAGTACTAAAGCATCCGGTACTTTGGATGGGGTTTGTTAGGCCCAATAGATCTATCTTTAGGATTCGCGTTAATTAGGGTGTCTGTTCCCTAATTCTTAGATTACTAGACTTAATAAAAAGGGGCATATTCGATTTCCATAATTCAACCATAGAATGTAGTTTCACGTACTTGTGTCTATTTTGTAAATCATTTATAAAACCTGCATGTATTCTCATCCCAAAAGTATTAGTTTTTAAAAGTGGGACTATAACTCACTTTCACAGATTTTTACTTCGTCGGGAAGTAAGACTTGGCCACTGGTTGATTCATGAACCTATAACAATATATACATATATATCAAAGTATGTTCAAAATATATTTATAACACTTTTAATATATTTTGATGTTTTAAGTTTATTAAGTCAGCTGTCCTCGTTAGTAACCTACAACTAGTTGTCCACAGTTAGATGTACAGAAATAAATCGATAAATATTATCTTGAATCAATCCACGACCCAGTGTATACGTATCTTAGTATTGATCACAACTCAAACTATATATATTTTGGAATCAACCTCAACCCTGTATAGCTAACTCCAACATTCACATATAGAGTGTCTATGGTTGTTCCGAAATATATATAGATGTGTCGACATGATAGGTCGAAACATTGTATACGTGTCTATGGTATCTCAAGATTACATAATATACAATACAAGTTGATTAAGTTATGGTTGGAATAGATTTGTTACCAATTTTCACGTAGCTAAAATGAGAAAAATTATCCAATCTTGTTTTACCCATAACTTCTTCATTTTAAATCCGTTTTGAGTGAATCAAATTGCTATGGTTTCATATTGAACTCTATTTTATGAATCTAAACAGAAAAAGTATAGGTTTATAGTCGGAAAAATAAGTTACAAGTCGTTTTTGTAAAGGTAGTCATTTCAGTCGAAAGAACGACGTCTAGATGACCATTTTAGAAAACATACTTCCACTTTGAGTTTAACCATAATTTTTGGATATAGTTTCATGTTCATAATAAAAATCATTTTCTCAGAATAACAACTTTTAAATCAAAGTTTATCATAGTTTTTAATTAACTAACCCAAAACAGCCCGCGGTGTTACTACGACGGCGTAAATCTGGTTTTACGGTGTTTTTCGTGTTTCCAGGTTTTAAATCATTAAGTTAGCATATCATATAGATATAGAACATGTGTTTAGTTGATTTTAAAAGTCAAGTTAGAAGGATTAACTTTTGTTTGCGAACAAGTTTAGAATTAACTAAACTATGTTCTAGTGATTACGAGTTTAAACCTTCGAATAAGATAGTTTTATATATATGAATCGAATGATGTTATGAACATCATTACTACCTCAAGTTTAGTAGGTAAACCTACTGGAAGTGACAAGAAATGATCTAGCTTCAAAGGATCTTGGATGGCTTGAAAGTTCTTGAAGTAGGATCATGACACGAAAACAAGTTCAAGTAAGATCATCACTTGAAATAAGATTGTTATAGTTATAGAAATTGAACCAAAGTTTGAATATGATTATTACCTTGTATTAGAATGATAACCTACTGTAAGAAACAAAGATTTCTTGAGGTTGGATGATCACCTTACAAGATTGGAAGTGAGCTAGCAAACTTGAAAGTATTCTTGATTTTATGTAACTAGAACTTGTAGAATATATGAAGAATACTTAGAACTTGAAGATAGAACTTGAGAGAGATCAATTAGATGAAGAAAATTGAAGAATGAAAGTGTTTGTAGGTGTTTTTGGTCGTTGGTGTATGGATTAGATATAAAGGATATGTAATTTTGTTTTCATGTAAATAAGTCATGAATGATTACTCATATTTTTGTAATTTTATGAGGTATTTCATGCTAGTTGCCAAATAATGGTTCCCACATGTGTTAGGTGACTCACATGGGCTGCTAAGAGCTGATCATTGGAGTGTATATACCAATAGTACATACATCTAAAAGCTGTGTATTGTACGAGTACGAATACGGGCGCATACGAGTAGAATTGTTGATGAAACTGAACGAGGATGTAATTGTAAGCATTTTTGTTAAGTAGAAGTATTTTGATAATTGTATTGAAGTCTTTCAAAAGTGTATAAATACATATTAAAACACTACATGTATATACATTTTAACTGAGTCGTTAAGTCATCGTTAGTCGTTACATGTAAGTGTTGTTTTGAAACCTTTAGGTTAACGATCTTGTTAAATGTTGTTAACCCAATGTTTATAATATCAAATGAGATTTTAAATTATTATATTATCATGATATTATCATGTATGAATATCTCTTAATATGATATATATACATTAAATGTCTCTACAACGATAATCGTTACATATATGTCTCGTTTAAAAATCATTAAGTTAGTAGTCTTGTTTTTACATATGTAGTTCATTGTTAATATACTTAATGATATGTTTACTTATCATAGTATCATGTTAACTATATATATATATATATCCATATATATGTCATCATATAGTTTTTACAAGTTTTAACGTTCGTGAATCACCAGTCAACTTGGGTGGTCAATTGTCTATATGAAACATATTTCAATTAATCAAGTCTTAACAAGTTTGATTGCTTAACATGTTGGAAACATTTAATCATGTAAATATCAATCTCAATTAATATATATAAACATGGAAAAGTTCGGGTCACTACACTTAGGATTTCGACTCGTTTGGCAATCTTAGAGCTAACTAGCACTTTCAATTTGAGTCATAAATCACTAATCCTTCAAGAAATGATCATCAACACTTAGGTAGATCAAAAATCGTAACCCAAACAAGGTTATTACTCTAAACATTTGGTTTCTCGTGAGTAAGTCCTACAGTGAAATGTCATCTTGAGTTCACTAACAACCTTAAATCATTAAAGTCTTTCAAATAATCACAAGCTCTACCAACTTCTAACTTATGGATTTGGTGGCTAAAAATATCTTGATCTCGACAAGGTCCTTTCAGATGTTATTGTGCATATTCAGAGGATTAATCAGAAAATAAGGAAAAGATAAAATCTTTATAGCTTTTCTGAAATATAATGTCATGCAACTAAAAATATGCAAATAAAAGACATTCTACCATGAAATGCAATAATCATGCAAAACCAAAATCTTTTTGTTGTTTTTCAGTTTTCAATGCAAACTATTTAATAAACAGATAAGCAAACATATAAATCCACATTCTTTTTGTGAGCAAAATGATTAACAATTTAAAAATGGATCAGAACTGACATATTGAATCAACTTCTGTTGTTCATTCCTAATTATCCAGTCTATGTCTATTATCATGCAATTACTGATATCAATCCTCATTAAACATGAACATATTCATTCCAGACACTTCGACAACCATGTTGGCATTAATTTCTTGAACACTATAAAGCAATGATTTTTGAGATCACGCTAAGTTCATTAATCCTTGATTCTTTTATCACTTATGATTGTGCGTTTTTATTAGGTTGTCAATTCATTACACGTAACTTTCCGTTATCTCTTTCCATGTACTTCATTCAAATCGAACAGGATGGTTCTCACAGCATTTTCAATACCCCTGTCAGCCTTTGGCTTCTATCAATGTATTGATAATCTTCAATCTAGTTGAAACGACAGATTTTAGAATATATTGAATTATCCGAATAGGCGCATAATTTACCGCGGAGATTGGTCTATAGTTAAAGCAGACTTGCCTGATGACCAGTCGTCACACGAAATAGATCTCAAGGCCCTTAACTTCTTTATGTTCAAGTTGACATGGAAAACGGAATCGAAAGTTAAACTTTCATATATATATATATATATATATATATATATATATATATATATATATATATATATATATATATACATATATATATATACATATATATATGTACATATATATATATATACATATATATATATATATATATACATATATATATATATATATATATATATATACATATTAACCAAGAAATTAATGTTCAACATGGTTGTCGAAGAATTCATAGGTCACATCTATCAGTACATCACACAACAGATAAACATAAACGTTCAAATCAGTCATTACTAATCAAATATATCAATTCTCAGTACAGTAATTTCTTCATCTCCAACAGATTAACCAAAACAAGCTCATTTTCGGATTTTTAAATTTTTAAGGGTTTTTCGATGAGGCATTTTACACTTTTTAGGTATTTTCTGTTGAAACATATACTCCCCCTAAAATACTAAAACATAAAATCTTTTTGTCTTTTAGCATTTTAACAAAAGAAACAGAAAATAACTACAGACTAGCATGCAAACACGAAAGAAATCATGAAAGGAATGCAGACAGAAAGCAAAAATATGCAGTACATATAATAAGAAACTAAAATCTATATGTCATGCATCCTACATGCAAAGTCTAAAAGTTTGATTAACCCTCACAAACAACATCTGAAATCACTTTGTCTCGATCAGCAATGTCATTCATCTCTAACAGTAGCAAGAACCTAGGTTTATCAAAAGTCTTAGTGAATAAGTCAGCCCTCTGGTCCTTAGTACCTATTCTCTTAACCTTAATAATCTTTTTCTCATGGCAATCCCTAAGAAAATGATATTTGACACCTATGTGTTTAGTCTTAGAGTGTTGCACAGGATTCTTAGTAATTGTAATAGTAGCAGTATTATCATTATAAAGAGGAGAGAAAGAGATTGTCCGTAATCGCGAAGTTGTTGTTGGATCCAGACAACTTGCGAACAACAACTTGTAGCAGCGATATATTCAGCTTCACACGTAGAAAGCGCAACCGTAGTCTGTTTCTTGCATTGCCAGGTCACCAGCCTTTCTCCTAGAAATTGACATCCTCCTGATGTAGATTTGTTATTGATTTTGCAACCTGCATAGTCTGAGTCACTATATGCTACAAGATCAAACTTGTCTTCGTTTGAATACCAGATGCCGAGATTGGGAGAATGCAACAGATAACGTAGAATTCTATTGGTAGATATAAGATGAACTGTATTCGGATTAACTTGATAACGAGCACACAGACATGTTGCGAACATAATATCCGGCTTAGATGCAGTAAGATACATAAGCGATCTGATGATTGCTCAATAGTATGTAGGATCAACATGCTCCCCTTCACAGTCTAACGAAATACCATGATTCACAGCTAGTGGGGTCGACACAGGACGCTCTTGAGTCAAACCTGAAATGTTAGTTCATATTGATTATAAACGTTCCATATTAATTGATTTCGTCGCGAGGTTTTGACCTCTATATGAGACGTTTTTCAAAGACTGCAATCGATTTTAAAACAAACCATAACCTTTAAAATATTACGACGATTATCAAATAATGATAATTTAAAATATAGCATTTTTCACACAACCATTACATAATGGTTTACAATAATATTACACATCAACCTAAGTCTTCGAATGCAGTTTTTAAACAATATTATACAAGCATGGACTCCAAATCTTGTCCTTAATTTAGTATGCAACAGCGGAAGCTCTTAATAATCACCTGAGAATAAACATGCTTAAAACGTCAACAAAATTGTTGGTGAGTTATAGGTTTAACCTACATATTATTAAATCATAATAATAGACCACAAGATTTCATTTTTATAACACATCTCTTATCAGGCATTTCGCAAACTGCATAGAGATAAAAATCATTCATATGTTGAACACCTGGTAACCGACGTTAACTTAATGCATAGAATATCCCCAAAACAGAACCTCTCGTCTGTATAATAATCTCGAAGTACTAAACCATCCATAACCTGAATGGGGGTTGTTAAGCCCAATAGATCTATCTTTAGGATTCGCGTCAAATTGATAAGCCCATAGTTAGATGTACAGAAATAAATTGATATATATTATCTTGACCCAATCTACGACCCAGTGTATACACATCTCAGGCTAGATCACAACTCAAAGTATATATATTTTTGGAATCAACCTCAACCCTGTATAGCTAACTCCAACATTACTGCATATAGAGTGTCTATGGTTGTTCCAAATAATATATATAGATGGGTCGATATGATATGTCAGAACATTTGCATACGTGTCTATGGTATCCCAAGATTACATAATATATTAGAATACATGTATAATACAATATAAGTTAGCTAGGATATGATTTGTATAGATTTGTTACCAATTTTCACGAAGCTACAACAAGTAAAAATATCCAATCTTGTTTTACCCATAACTTCTTCGTTTTAAATCCGTTTTGAGTGAATCCAATTGCTATGGTTTCATATTGAACTTAAGTTTATGAATCTATACATAAAAAGTATAAGTTTATAGTCAGAAATACAGGTTACAAGTTATTTTTGTAAAGGTAGTCATTTCAGTCGAAAGAACGACGTCTAGATGACCATTTTAGAAAACATACTTTCATTTTGAGTTTAATCATGATTTTTGGATATAGTTTCATGTTCATAAGAAAAATTATTTTCCCAGAAGAACAACTTTTAAATCAAATTTTATCATAGTTTTTAATTAACTAACCCAAAACAGCACGCGGTGTTACTACGACGGCGTATATCCAGTTTTACGGTGTTTTTCGTGTTTTCAGGTTTTAAATCATTAAGTTAGCATATCATATAGATATAGAACATGTATTTAGTTGATTTTAAAAGTCAAGTTAGAAGGATTAACTTTTGTTTGCGAACAAGTTTAGAATTAACTAAACTATGTTCTAGTGATTACAAGTTTAAACCTTCGAATAAGGTAGTTTTATATATATGAATTGAATGATGTTATGAACATCATTACTACATCAGGTTTTGTGGATAAACCCACTAGAAATTAGAAGAATATATCTAGCTTCAAAGGATCCTTGGATGGCTTGAAAGTTCTTGAAGCAGAATCATGACACGAAAACAAGTTCAAGTAAGATTTCCACTCGAAATAAGATTGTTATAGTTATAGAAATTGAACCAAAGTTTGAATATGAGTATTACCTTGTATTAGAAAGATATCTTACTGTAAATAAGAAAGATTTATTGAGGTTGGATGATCACTTTACAAGATTGGAAGTAAGCTAGCAAACTTGGAAGTATTCTTGATTTTATGAAACTAGAACTTATAGAATTTATGAAGAACACTTAGAACTTGAAGATAGAACTTGAGAGAGATCAATTTGATGAATAAAATTGATGAATGAAAGTGTTTGTAGGTGTTTTTGGTCGTTGGTGTATGGATTTGATATAAAGGATGTGTAATTTTGTTTACATGTAAATAAGTCATGAATGATTACTAATATTTTTGTAATTTTATGAGATATTACATGCTAGTTGCCAAATGATGGTTCCCACATATGTTAGGTGACTCACATGGGCTGGTAAGAGCTGATAATTAGAGTGTATATACAAATAGTACATACATCTAAAAGCTGTGTATTGTACGAGTACGAATACGGGTGCATACGAGTAGAATTGTTGATGAAACTGAACGAGGATGTAATTGTAAGCATTTTTGTTAAGTAGAAGTATTTTGATAAGTGTCTTGAAGTCTTTCAAAATTTTATAAATACATATTAAAACACTACATGTATATACATTTTAACTGAGTCGTTAAGTCATCGTTAGTCGTTACATGTAAATGTTGTTTTGAAGCCTTTAGGTTAACGATCCTGTTAAGTGTTGTTAACCCATTATTTATTATATCAAATGAGATGTTAAATTATTACATTATCATGATATTATGATATATTAATATATCTTAATATGATATATATACAATTAAATGTCGTTACAACGATAATCGTTACATATATGTCTCGTTTCGAAATCATTAAGTTAGTAGTCTTGTTTTTACATATGTAGTTCATTGTTAATATACTTAATGATATGTTTACTTATCATAATACCATGTTAACTATATATATATCCATATGTATGACATCATATAGTTTTTACAAGTTTTAACGTTCGTGAATCACCGGTCAACTTGGGTGGTCAATTGTCTATATAAAACCTATTTCAATTAATCAAGTCTTAACAAGTTTGATTGCTTAACATGTTGGAAACACTTAATCATATAAATATCAATTTCATTTAATATATATAAACATGGAAAATTTTGGGTCACTACAGTACCTACCCGTTAAATAAATTTCGTCCCGAAATTTTAAGCAGTTGGAGGTGTTGACGTATCTTCTGGAAATAAGTGCGGGTATTTCTTCTTCATCTGATCTTCTCGTTCCCAGGTAAACTCGGGTCCTCTACGAGAATTCCATCGAACCTTAATAATTGGTATCTTGTTTTGCTTGAGGCTTTTAACCTCACGATCCATTATCTCGATGGGTTCTTCAATGAATTGTAGTTTTTCATTGATTTTAATTTCGTCTAAAGGAATAGTGGGATCTTCTTTAGCTAAGCACTTCTTCAGATTTGAGACGTGAAAGGTATTATATACATTGGCGAGTTGTTGAGGTAATTCAAGTCGGTAGGCTACTGGTCCGACATGATCTAAAATCTTGAATGGTCCAATGTATCTTGGATTTAGTTTCCCCCGTTTACCAAATCGAACAATGCCTTTCCAAGGCGAAACCTTAAGCATGACCATCTCCCTAATTTCAAATTCTATATCTTTCCTTTTAAGGTCCGCGTAGCTCTTTTGTCGACTCTGAGCGGTTTTCAACCGTTGTTGAATTTGGATGATTTTCTCTGTAGTTTCTTGGATTATCTCCGGACCCGTAATCTGTCTATCCCCCAATTCATTCCAACAAATTGGAGATCTGTACTTTCTACCATAAAGTGCTTCGAACGGTGCCATTTCGATACTCGAGTGGTAACTGTTGTTGTAGGAAAATTCTGCTAATGCTATATGGCGATCCCAACCGTTTCCAAAATCAATAACACATGCTCGTAGCATGTCTTCAAGATTATGTATTGTCCTTTCACTCTACCTATCGGTTTGTGGATGATAGGCAGCATTCATGTCTAGACGAGTTCCCAATGCTTGTTGTAATGTCTGCCAAAACCTTGAAAAAAAATCTGCCATCCCTATCAGAGATAATAGAGATTGGTATTCCATGTCTAGAGACGACTTCCTTCAAATACAGTCGTGCTAACTTCTCCATCTTGTCATCTTCTCTTATTGGCAGGAAGTGTGTTGATTTGGTGAGACGATCAACTATTACCCAAATAGTATCAAAACCACTTGCAGCCCTTGGCATTTTAGTGATGAAATCCATGGTAATGTTTTCCCATTTCCATTCCGGGATTTCGGGTTGTTGAAGTAGACCTGATTGGTTCTGATGCTCAGCTTTAACCTTAGAGCACGTCAAACATTCCCCTACATATTTAGCAACATCGGCTTTCATACCTGGCCACCAAAAATGTTTCTTGAGATCTTTGTACATCTTCCCCGTTCCAGGATGTATTGAGTATCTGGTTTTATGAGCTTCTTTAAGTACCATTTCTCTCATATCTCCAAATTTTGGTACCCAAATTCTTTCAGCCCTATACCGGGTTCCGTATTCCCGAATATTAAGATGCTTCTCCAATCCTTTGGGTATTTCATCCTTTAAATTTCCCTCTTTTAAAACTCCTTGTTGCGCCTCCTTTATTTGAGTAGTAAGGTTATTGTGAATCATTATATCCATAGCTTTTACTCGAATGGGTTCTGTGTCCTTTCTACTCAAAGCGTCGGCTACCACATTCGCCTTCCCTGGGTGGTAACGAATCTCAAATTCGTAATCATTCAACAATTCAATCCACCTGCGCTGCCTCATGTTCAGTTGTTTCTGTTGTGGTCAGTATATATAATACTTTTGACCCCATATAAGTAGTTCCTCCAAGTCTTTAATGCAAAAACAACAGCGCCTAATTCCAAATCGAGTGTCGTATAATTTTGCTCATGAATCTTCAATTGTCTAGACGCATAAGCAATTACCTTCGTTCATTGCATTAATACACAACCGAGGCCTTACTTTGAGGCGTCACAATATATCACAAAATCATCATTCCCTTCAGGCAATGACAATATAGGTGCCGTAGTTAACTTTTTCTTCAACAATTGAAACGCTTTTTCTTGTTCATCCTTCCATTCAAATTTCTTCCCTTTATGCGTTAATGCAGTCAAGGGTTTTGCTATTTTGGAAAAATCTTGGATGAATCTTCTGTAGTAACCAGCCAGTCCTAAAAATTGGCGTATATGCTTCGGAGTTTTAGGGGTTTCCTACTTTTCAACAGTCTCAATCTTTGCCGGATCCACCTGAATACCTTCTTTGTTCACTATGTGGCCGAGGAATTGAATTCTTCCAACCAAAATGCACACTTTGAAAACTTAGCGTGCAGTTTTTCTTTCCTCAACAACTCTAGCACTTTTCTCAAATGTTCTTCGCGCTCTTGATCATTCTTTGAGTAGATAAGTATGTCATCAATGAAAACAATGATAAACTTGTCGAGATATGGCCCACACACGGTTCATGAGGTCCATGAACACAGCTGGTGCGTTAGTCAATCCAAACGGCATAACCATAAACTCGTAATGACCGTAACGCGTTCTGAAAGCAGTCTTCGGAATATCGTCCTCCTTCACCCGCATTTGATGATACCCAGAACGTAAATCAATCTTCGAATAAACTGACGAGCCTTGTAATTGATCAAATAAGTCTTCGATTCTCGGTAGTGGGTAACGGTTCTTGATGGTAAGTTTGTTCAACTCTCGGTAGTCGATACACAACCTGAATGTACCATCCTTCTTTTTGACAAAAAAAACAAGAGCTCCCCATGGTGATGTACTTGGTCGTATGAAACCACGCGCTAGAAGTTCTTGTAATTGGCTTTGAAGTTCCTTCATTTCGCTGGGTGCGATTCTGTATGGAGCACGAGCTATTGGTGCAGCTCCCGGTACAAGATCTATTTGAAATTCAACGGATCGGTGTGGAAGTAATCCCGGTAATTCTTTTGGAAATACATCGGAAAATTCTTTTGCGACGGGAACATCATTGATGCTCTTTTCTTTAGTTTGTGCTTTCTCGACGTGTGCTAGAACAGCATAGCAACCCTTTCTTATTAACTTTTGCGCCTTCAAATTACTAATAAGATTTAGCTTCGCGTTGCTCTTTTCTCCATACACCATTAAGGGTTTTCCTTCTTCTCGTACAATGCAAATTGCATTTTTGTAACATACGATCTTTGTTTTCACCTCTTTCAACGAGTCCATGCCGATTATCACATCAAAACTCCCTAACTCTACTGGTATCAAATCAATCTTAAATGTTTCGCTAACCAGTTTAATTTCTCGATTCCGACATATATTATCTGCTGCAATTAATTTACCGTTTGCTAATTCTAGTATAAACTTATTATCCAAAGGCGTCAATGGACAACTTAATTTAGCACAGAAATCCTTACTCATATAGCTTCTATCCGCACTCGAATCAAATAAAAAAATAAGCAGATGTATTGTCAATAAGAAACGTACCCGTAACAAGCTCCGGGTCTTCCTGCACTTCAACCGCATTAATGTTGAAGACTCTTCCTCGGCCTTGCCCATTATTATCCCCCTGATTTGGACACATATTTTTGTAATGGCCCTTCTTCCCGCATCCGAAACATGTAATGTCTGCATAACTTGTTCCGACATTATTTATTCCCTTAGCCATTGATCCGTAGATTTCGCACTTTGTCGCACCATGGCCCTTTCTATTACACTTAGTACACACTACTGTACAGAGCCCAGTTGGATGGTATCCTTCACATCTCTGGCAGAATTTCTGCCTCTGGTTGTTATTGTTGGGATTGTTGTTGTTGCGATTGTTATTGTTGTTGAAACGGTTGTTGTAGTTGTTGCTGGGGTGGTTGTTGTTGTTGCGTTTGTTGTTACGAAATTTGGTGCGATTGTAGTTATGATTGTTGGGTTGATTATTGAAATTGTGACCCTTGTCACTGGTTTCTTCCCATTTCCTCTTGACTTGTTTCGTATTGGTTTCTTCGGCCGCCTGTTCTTTAATCCTTTCCTCAATTTGATTTATAAGTTTATGAGCCATTCGACTTGCCTTTTGTATGGAGGCGGGCTCGTGTGAACTTATATCCTCTTAGATCCTTTCCGGTAACCCTTTTACAAATGCGTCGATTTTCTCTTCTTCATCTTCGAACGCTCCCGGACACAATAGGCACAACTCTGTGAATCGTCGTTCGTACGTGGTAATATTAAACCCTTGTGTTCGTAACCCTCTAAGCTCTACCTTGAGCTTATTGACTTCGTTTCTGGGACGGTACTGCTCGTTCATTAAGTGTTTGAATGCTGACCACAGTAGTGCGTAAGCAGCATCTTGTCCCACTTGTTCGAGATAGGTATTCCACCATGTTAACGCAGTACCTGTGAAGGTATGCGTGGCTTACTTTACCTTATCTTCCTCAGCACATTTGCTTATAGCAAACACAGATTCGACCTTTTCGGTCCATCGTTTCAGTCCGACTGGTCCTTCAGTTCCATCGAATTCCAGAGGTTTACAGGCAGTGAAAGCCTTATAGGAGCATCCTACACGGTTTCCTGTGGAGTTAACTCCACTGCTAGACCCTGAGTTATTGTTGTTTTGCATTGCAGCCTGTACTGCGGCTATATTTGCTGCAAGGAAAGCACGGAAGTCTTCCTCACTCGTGTTCAAGTTCTGACGAGTAGTCGGTGCCATTTCCTTCAAAAATAGCCAAAAGAATTAACTTAATCATATAGAATATTAAGAGTAGTCAATAGTATTCCGTAGCATAATATGAACTCATTTATAAAAGCTTTTTCTTCATATTAGCGTTTTATAATTTTTAATTCGGGTAATACCTACCCGTTAAGTTCATACTTAGTAGCTAACATATAATTCAACTACTATAATCCTATATGAAAACTGATTATAATAATATTTCACATTCAAACTTTTATACAATATTTTGCAAACTTACAATACCGCTATTTTACATATAGCATGAAATATAGCACATAAAAACTCTTATACAAAACAGTTGCGAAGACAATTCTAGTTAATACGCAAGTCGTTCAACAAAGGAAATAAAGACACGTAATTCATACGTCCAGAAACAAGTCATGCATTCTGGTTTTACTATGACTACTTCCCATCCTTGGTCTTGTGGAACATAACCGTTATGACCGTTGACAAGACAGCATGTTGTAATGTCGTCTAAAGGATGAGGGTTTCGTAATGTCCAACAGCCCCGTAATAATCTAAAAACCTTGTTTCTCATCTCAACTACCGAGTCCATCACTTGTGGGAATGTTTTATTTAAAAGTTGCAACCCAATGTTCTTTTTCTCAATTTGATGAGAAGCGAACATTATTAACCCGTAAGCATAACATGCTTCTTTATGTTGCATGTTAGAAGCTCTTTCTAACTCACGAAATCCTATGTTGGGATATGTTGAGTCAAAATAGGTTCTTAACCCGTAGCGTAAAAGCGCATTTGGGTTCCCCGCATTTAACGCTTTAAAGAAAACACGGCGTAACTTATGGTCTCCCCAATGTGATATACCCCACCTATCAAAGGAAAGCCTTTTATAAACTAAGGCATTTCTGGAAAGTCTTTCAAATGTTTGACAAGTTAATTTCGCTATAACTAAATGTGCTGATGAATTCTGACCGACTCTAGACAGGATTTCCTCAATCATATACTCTGCTAGGTCTTCTAAAATATTCGGTTGTCTACCCTTAACATCTATTTTGTTTTTATACTGTGAAATAGACAAGGATTAGATTCGTAAAAGATAATTAACAAACAATACAAGCAATTTTTACATAGAACATAAAAATGCAAGCACACTATATTACATATATTACACAACATGATTACAACTCTTTAATCCGACTCACTCGTTTCTTCTTCTTCGGACTTGGTTCGTTTTGCTAATTTCCTAGGGATATATGATGCTCCCCTAATACGAGCTATTTTTTTCCACAATGGTTTAGAAAAACCTGGTGGTTTAGAGGTTCCCAGGTCATTGTTACATTTTAGGAAATACGGATGTTGCCGATACATATAAAGTTCATCGGGGTTGGAATCGGGTTTCTCTATTTTTATACCTTTTCCCTTATTATTTTATTTCGCTTTATTAAATTGGGTCGAGGTAATTTCTTTAACATCATCGGAATCCTCATCGAGATCCGATTCATCGGAAAATTGATAATCTTCCCAATATTTTGCTTCCTTGGCGGAAACACCATTGACCATTATTAACTTTGGTCTGTTGGTTGAGGATTTTCTTTTATTTAATCTATTTACTATAGGTATCAATATTTCTTTTTCCGGAACCTCTTCTTCTTCCGGTTCCTCCTCTTCTGATTCCTCTTCTTTCGGTTCCTCTTTTTCCGGTTCCTCTTCGGGAATTTGTGAATCTTCCCAAATTATATTCGACTCTATATTATTATTAGGTGATTCGATGGGATTTGTACTAGTGGTAGACATCTATCACACAATATCAAACACATTAAGAGGTTAATATATCACATAATATTTACATGTTAATAATATATAATTTTCAACAAAAGTGTTAAGCAATCATTTTTAAAGAAAAAACGGTCGAAGTCCAGACTCACTAATGTATCCTAACAAACTCGATAAGACACACTAATGCAAATTTCTGGTTCTCTAAGACCAACACTCGGATACCAACTGAAATGTCCCGTTCATATTGATTATAAACGTTCCATATTAATTGATTTCGTCGAGAGGTTTTGACCTCTATATGAGACGTTTTTCAAAGACTGCATTCGATTTTAAAACAAACCATAACCTTTAAAATATTACGACAATTATCAAATAATGATAATCTAAAATATAGCATTTTTCACACGACCATTACATAATGGTTTACAATAATATTACACATCAACATAAGTCTTCGAATGCAGTTTTTAAACAATATTATACAAGCATGGACTCCAAATCTTGTCCTTAATTTAGTATGCAACAACGGAAGCTCTTAATAATCACCTGAGAATAAACATGCTTAAAACGTCAACAAAATTGTTGGTGAGTTATAGGTTTAACCTACATATTATTAAATCATAATAATAGACCACAAGATTTCATTTTTATAACACATCTCTTATCAGGCATTTCGCAAACTGCATAGAGATAAAAATCATTCATATGTTGAACACCTGGTAACCGACGTTAACTTAATGCATAGAATATCTCCAAAACAGAACTTCTCGTCTGTATAATAATCTCGAAGTACTAAACCATCCATAACCTGAATGGGGGTTGTTAAGCCCAATAGATCTATCTTTAGGATTCACGTCAATTAGAGGCCATTTCCCTAATTCTTAGGCTACCAGACTTGAATGGCGATATTCGGTTTAATAATCCAACCATAGAATGTAGTTTTGCGTACTTGTGTCTATTTTGTAAAACATTTATAAAGCTGCATGTATTCTCATCCCAAAATATTAGATTTTAAAAGTGGGACTATAACTCACTTTCACAGATTTTTACATCGTCGGGAAGTAAGACTTGGCCACTGGTCGATTCACGAACCTATAACAAATATGTACATATATATCAAAGTATGTTCAAAATATATTTACAATATTTTTTAATACGTTTTAATGTTTTAAATATTTTCAGTCAGATGTCCTTGTTAGTAACCTACACCTAGTTGTCCATAGTTAGATGTACAGAAATAAATTGATATATATTATCTTGACCCAATCCACGACCCATTGTATACACGTCTCAGGCTAGATCACAACTCAAAGTATATATATTTTTGGAATCAACCTCAACCCTGTATAGCTAACTCCAACATTACTGCATATAGAGTGTCTATGGTTGTTCCAAATAATATATATAGATGGGTCGATATGATATGTCAAAACATTTGCATACGTGTCTATGGTATCCCAAGATTACATAATATATTAGAATACATGTACAATACAATATAAGTTAGCTAGGATATGATTTGTATAGATTTGTTACCAATTTTCACGTAGCTACAACAAGTAAAAATATTCAATCTTGTTTTACCCATAACTTCTTCGTTTTAAATCCGTTTTGAGTGAATCCAATTGCTATGGTTTCATATTGAAATTAATTTTATGAATCTATACAGAAAAAATATAAGTTTATAGTCAGAAATACAGGTTACAAGTTATTTTTGTAAAGGTAGTCATTTTAGTCGAAAGAACGACGTCTAGATGACCATTTTGGAAAACATACTTCCATTTTGAATTTAATCATGATTTTTGGATATAGTTTCATGTTCAGAAGAAAAATCATTTTCCCAGAAGAACAACTTTTAAATCAAAGTTTATCATAGTTTTTAATTAACTAACCCAAAACAGACCGCGGTGTTACTACGACGGCGTATATCCAGTTTTACGGTGTTTTTCGTGTTTTCAGGTTTTAAATCATTAAGTTAGAATATCATATAGATATAGAACATGTGTTTAGTTGATTTTAAAAGTCAATTTAGAAGGATTAACTTTTGTTTGCGAACAAGTTTAGAATTAACTAAACTATGTTCTAGTGATTACAAGTTTAAACCTTCGAATAAGGTAGGTTTATATATATGAATCGAATGATGTTATGAACATCATTACTACCTTAGGTTTTGTGGATAAACCCACTGGAAATGAGAAAAATATATCTAGCTTCAAAGGATCCTTGGATGGCTTGAAAGTTCTTGAAGCAGAATCATGACACGCAAATAAGTTCAAGTAAGATTTCCACTCGAAATAAGATTGTTATAGTTATAGAAATTGAATCAAAGTTTGAATATGAGTATTACCTTATATTAGAAAGATATATTACTGTAAATAAGAAAGATTTCTTAAGATTGGATGATCAATTTACAAGATTGGAAGTAAGCTAGCAAACTTGGAAATATTCTTGATTTTATGTAACTAGAACTTATAGAATTTATGAAGAACACTTAGAACTTTAAGATAGAACTTGAGAGAGATCAATTTGATGAAGAAAATTGATGAATGAAAGTGTTTGTAGGTGTTTTTGGTCGTTGGTATATGGATTAGATATAAAGGATGTGTAATTTTATTTACATGTAAATAAGTCATGAATGATTACTAATATTTTTGTAATTTTATGAGATATTTCATGCTAGTTGCCAAATGATGGTTCCCACATGTGTTAGGTGACTCACATGGGCTGCTAAGAGCTGATCATTGGAGCGTATATACCAATAGTACATACATCTAAAAGCTGTGTATTGTACGAGTATGAATACGGGTGCATACGAGTAGAATTGTTGATGAAACTGAACGAGGATGTAATTGTAAGCATTTTTGTTAAGTAGAAGTATTTTGATAAGTGTCTTGAAGTCTTTCAAAAGTGTATAAATACATATTAAAACACTACATGTATATACACTTTAACTGAGTCGTTAAGTCATCGTTTGTCGTTACATGTAAATGTTGTTTTGAAGCCTTTAGGTTAACGATCCTGTTAAGTGTTGTTAACCCATTGTTTATTATATAAAATGATATGTTAAATTATTACATTATCATAATACTATGATATATTAATATATCTTAATATGATATATATACAATTAAATGTCATTACAACGATAATCGTTACATATATGTCTCGTTTCGAAATCATTAAGTTAGTATTCTTATTTTTGCATATGTAGTTCATTGTTAATATACTTAATGATATGTTTCTTATCATAATACCATGTTAACTATATATATATCCATATATATGACATCATATAGTTTTTACAAGTTTTAACGTTCGTGAATCACCGGTCAACTTGGGTGGTCAATTGTCTATATAAACCTATTTCAATTAATCAAGTCTTAACAAGTTTGATTGCTTAACATGTTGGAAACACTTAATCATATAAATATTAATTTCATTTAATATATATAAACATGGAAAAGTTCGGGTCACTACAATACCGAAATGCTCGAGTATATCATTTACATACTTTTCTTGATGAAGAAAAATACCATTACCAGTCTGTTCGACTTGCAAACCAAGAAAGTAATGTAAGAAACCCAATTTGCTCATTTCGAATTCATCCTTCATCACCTGTTCGAACTCATCGACGAGTTTCTGCTTAGTAGCACCGAAAATAATGTCATCTACATAGATCTGGACCAAAATAATATCATCATATTTAACCTTAGTGAACAGAGTACAATCTACTGTGCCCATTTGATAACCTTTTTCGATCAGATAACTTGACAAACGTCCATACCAAGCTCTTGGGGCTTGATGTAAACCATATAGGGCTCATCGTAAACGGTAAACTTTGTCAGGATGAAGATGATCTTCAAAACCCGGAGGTTGACTGACATATACTCTTTCATTTAGCTTTCCGTAAAGAAATGCACTTTTAACATCCATTTGAAACACCTTAAACTTCATAATCAAATTCAGGATCTTGCTGATAACCTTTAGCAACTAATCTTGCTTTGTTACGGATAACATTGCCATCTTCGTCAAACTTGCACTTCCAAACCCATTTGAGATCAATTACCTTAGCTCCGTGCGGTTTGGTAACTAGCTTCCAAATATCTAAGCGATGAAATTGCTGAATCTCTTCTTGCATAGCCATTACCCAATCAACATGCTTCAAGGCTTCCTTTGTTGTCTTTGGCTCAATTCTAGAAATATGACATGAGTACTCATAGTATGCAGCAGCAGCTGTCATATGAGTATCAACTTGACTATCAAATTGAACTTGCCTTCTTGTTCTAACACATGCATTTGGATCTCCAATAATATTCTCTCTTGGATGAGCGGCTATAGTTCTAGGAACTGGTTGTGCGGGAACAGGTATCTCATGATGTAGATTCGTAGTATCACCAATATCTTCATGATTATCAGAACTCTCACTTAAAATATCAGATCTGCAGGTGTCGTACACTGGATCAATGTCTTGATCTGAATCTTGAACTGGTTCAATGACAGTGGGTAATAGAGTTGGAGTTGATGTAGGTGCAGAAACTTCTGGTTCATTCTGTAAATCGAACAGCATTTGTAACTCAACTTCATTCTCCGTCTGATCTAGAGCAAGATTGAATGAATCAATCAGCTCATCATAGTTAAAAATCCAAGGATGACTCTTCGGAGTACTCTTCGTATGATTCCTCTGGACATCAACTTCAGACCATTCATCAACACATCTTGTCTCATTGTTGAAAACCCGCTTGTTAGGAGAACTATACCCGAGGAATACTCCAGTAACCACTTTTGAATCAAACTTACTTCCTGGTTTTTTCTTCAAGATGGTACATGGTGCACCAAATCTTTCTAGCTGTTTCTATCAATACTCTATTCTTTCTTTCAGCAACACCATTCATCTGAGGAGCGTATGCAGAACTGAACTGCATATTGATACCTTTTTCAATACAGAAACCTGCAAGATACTGATTCTTGAATTCTGTACCATTGTCACAATGAATCTTTCTTACCTTTAAATTGAAACCTGTCTCTAATCGATTGATTAGCACTTTC
Organism: Rutidosis leptorrhynchoides; assembly: GCF_046630445.1. Taxonomy (NCBI): domain Eukaryota; kingdom Viridiplantae; phylum Streptophyta; class Magnoliopsida; order Asterales; family Asteraceae; genus Rutidosis; species Rutidosis leptorrhynchoides. The sequence goes on along the minus strand of NC_092335.1, from coordinate 361,897,104 downwards.
AAGTTTTCAAACGTATCGGAATTCTCTTTCAAAAACATTACCCAAGAGAATCTTGAATAATCATCAGTTACCACCAGACAATACTTACTTCCATCAATGCTTTCAAAACGAATTGGACCAAAGAGATCCATATGTAACAATTCAAGTGGAGCAGAGATTGGATTATACTTTACCAACTTATGAGCTTTCTTGCTCTGCTTACCCTTCTTACGTGGAACACATGTTCCTGGAATCTGAAAAGATCGAAGATCAACACCTTCTACAAGATTGTTGTGAACAAGATGGTTCATCTTCCGAAAACTTAAATGACCCATGCGTTTGTGCCACGTAATAGAATCTTGTTCAGTCGCTTTAGAAACAAAAGCTTGATGATGTTCAGCAGTTGAAGTAGCAACATTCATATCTAGCATATATAAATCAGCTTGTCTAGGAGCCTTCATCAAAATCATTTCAGGATGAATCACAAACTCTGGCTTCAAAATGTAGCTGAATTTGTCATCAAATGTTACCTTGAAAGATTTTTCACAGATTTGTGAAACCAACAACAAATTGTTTGCAAGCTCTTGACAATAGTTCACTTTGTCGAAACTAACTTTATCATTATTCAATAAACCCTGAGCTGAAATGTGACCTCCTTTATCTCCAGCAAATGCGACATAACCTCCCTTAATTGGTCGTACATCCGAAAGAAGAGATAACTGTCCAGTCATATGTCTTGAAGCGCCGCTATCCACTATCCAGGTGTTGTTTGCAGGTACCCTGGTTCCCTGCATATCACATTAAGAAAATTAATTGATAATGGGAACCCACGCCCGGGCGGCAGTAGGTTGTCCATTAACACCCATAACTTGAACTTTCATCCATTTCCCATTTGAGTCTAGTGGAATCTCATCATTAGAAACCGTAAACTTAGACAGTTTAGAAGTAGCAATATTGCTCTTCTGGTTTTTCACATTTTGCTCATTTTCAGAGGGATTCGCTCGTGGTCTGGTACGAGAAAAGTATTTTCGACGACTAGCTTTTTGCGAAGGCGATCGTGCCTTTGGTTCAAAAGCTCTACTATGATCACTTGATTGGGCAACTCTTGCCTTAGTATCCTATTTAGGAACTTTAATCTTCATAGGAGAAATTGACCTATTGAAGTTCTTTCTCTTATACTCTCCATAGACAACCTTTGTCGTATGATTTTTAACACGAACTTCATCATTAACAGGTGAACCTGTTTTATGAGCATAAGATGATCTGCGATCATCATATGTGAGGTCAATCTTCTGTCTTGGTGATCTATATCTTCTAGGACAATTAGCAGCAATGTGTCCAAAAATAGCACAACTAAAACATTGACGAAACTCCCTATGTCCTCTAAATTCATACAAGTTATTAGAATTTGAAGATGACGGATCTTGTGTTCATACAAACATAGGAGAATCATTTGTTTTATTTCTTGTAACAGGTGTAGGTGTAACAGGAGGAACCGGTCTATTAGCAAATCTAGGATTTCTCAAAATTTTAACAGGACCTTTCGGTGTTCTAACTCTACTTGTCTTAGAGTTATCTCCTAACCCAGTTTTCCTATCTTCCTCATGATCTAGAGCACCTTCAGTAGTATCATCAGAAGTTGTATTCTTAGTTGAACTACATTTTTTATTCTTCAACATAATCTTCATAACTAGGAGGGATACAATCTTCTGGTCGACCGTCAACTACGTTTGCATTAACAAATGTGTTCTGAAAAGGAGGAGATGCAGAACTATATCCTATACCCTTGCCCTTGGTGTCATTAAGTTCTACCATTAATGCATTCCATTGTGACGCACTTGCCCAACATTTCATTTTGATTTAAATTTCCTTTAAATCAGCTTTTACGCATTCATTTTCTTTCTTTAGTTCATTAATCGTGTCAACACGTTTAATTAAAGCTTGATTTATGTCAAAGTTATAACATTTAAGATCGTGAAGTTGTTTTTTATAAACTTTGATCTGCTCTTTCAATTCATTTTCAACCTTAGTGGTCACATGGTCAGCATGTCATTTTTCTTTCATCTTCGCATATGCCTTTGTTAAATTATCTATTGTTACCTTAGATTCAGCACATTTAACACATTCAATAACAGTATATGGATCAGAAGATACCTGTTGAGCGTTATTTGATGAGGAAGTCTCAGCCATAAATGCAAAGTAATCTATCTTCTGATTCTGACGAGTCTGTAAGGAACTCTGATGTATCAGCATCTTTACCCAAATGAATCTGCTCAAGTCTGTCCCAAATATCCTTAGCTCTTTTCAAACCAGAAACCTTCTCAAGATCACTTTCTGATAAGCACATCTTCAGTAAATCTACTGCTTGCTTGTTCAATGCTTCAAAATTAGATTGATCTACTCCAGTATGATCAGCTTTAACTTCAACCTCTGATTCTGACTTCTTTTCCGAATCATCAACATCTGAACTTACACTCTCAAGATCTGAACCTTCACCCATAAGAACTAACATTTCCAATTCAGCAGCAAACATTTTACCCCATTTGTCTAGTTCCGTATCAGCATCAACCAATGTCTCTTCACTCTGATTAGCTTCTAGACTTTCTTCAAACACTGAGGTATCACCATAGTTATCCTTCCAAATGTTGAAGTAGTAGTCCTCTGACGATGTTGGTGAAATGCTTCCAGATTCAGGTGTACGAGGAACTAAATCACGTGCCTTCTTGAATTTATCTTTAACCATCTTCTGAATCTTCTCTCTCTGAATGGTTCGTGAAAACTCTTCAGCTCTTTCAGCATGAGCAGTCAGCTTCTCAATTATACTTTGACCAACAACACAGTCTTCTTTTACTTCAGTAATCTTGGCCATGTTAGCTTTAGGTTGTTGATCATCAACATTCAATTTGATAGACCAATCATCATCGTCTCCATGAATGATAACTAAAGCTTTGTTCGGACTTTCAGCTGTTTCAAATTCATTTACTTTATCAGTAATGTAAATCTCACGCTTTGTAGTTTGACTCTGAGAACTGTAGTTCTAATTCCTGGACGGATTACGATTACCCTGCTTCTTCTGTTTTGTGCACTATCTTGAAAAATGACCTAATTCTCCACAGTTGTAACAAGTAACAGTATTCATATCAAAACCCAGTTTGGTATCTTTGGTCAGACTGATCGGTTTTCCAGTTCACTCTCCGTAATCTCTAGTTCGTCTCACAAAATTTGCCATACCCCACATAATATCCATCTTTTCTGCTTCATCTTTATCAAGTTGATGATAATCTTCTGTTGTTAAATGAATGTTACCCACATGACCATCAAGATAACTATCATAAGAATTACCAAGACTTGACAACAAAGCTATATCTTCACTAATCTTTTCTTTCCCAGCTTTCCTCAAATTCTCGATCTTAAGTGCAGATAGAACATCTGATGCAGTCGGTGCAGATGACTCTGTAGTATTGGAAGTAGGCTATGATTGAGTATTGAGAGAACATGGTGAAACTTGTGGTGGATACGAAGGTTGTTGAAAAGGTGCACTGCTAACATTCAAACCATACATATTCTGATTGTTCGTAACAAAATCGGTTTGAAATGGTGCATGAGCTGACTTAGGCGGTTTGTAACCATTTGGACAATACATTTTTGTGTCTTGAACTTGTTTAGACCTCTTGACTTTGTTTAACAACTCTAGTTCTTCTTCCTGAAGTCTTGCAATAAATGAGTTCACTGTAGTAGTAGCTAGTTCTCCACTGGTTTTCATAGTTAATACGAAACCATTCCATTCTAAAGGTAATGCTCCAGCTAGACATGTTACTTTGTCTTTTTCAGCAATGGTCACATCATGCTTGTGTAGTTCAGCTAGTAAATGACGATATCTTTCAACCAATTCTATAATAGACTCTCCAACTTGCCAGTGAAAATGATCAAAATCAGCTTTCAATTCTAAACCTTTTCTAGTTCTGTAAGATGTATTTCCTTCGTTAAAAGTACAAAGTGCTTCCCATATCTTGAATGAATTATCATGACACAGAAATTGATGGAAAATTGGACCATCAAGAGCACTTGCCAAATTACAGTACATCTTCTTTTCTAAGTTATACTCTTCATGTTCTTTCGAAGGCATGTTATGCAACGTGTACAACTCATTTGTAACTGGTGAATTGGCCATTGAAATTCGGTTTCAATGTACTTCCATAGCTTCGTGTCCTGACCATCAGACCAAATCTTAAATCTCGACTTTCAAGTAAAATAGTTATCCATATTCATTAACCTCGGACATTTCGTACCACTTCCTGATTCACTCTCAGCAAGGAGTAATCGTTGAGTCATACTCGTAATGCTCTGAACTAACGGTGCAGCCAACGCGTAATCGTTTGAATTAAACATTATGAAAATTTTACCAAAGGTAAACCGTGCAGTTCAGGATATCAACCGTACGTGTGATAGTATCAACCGTACGTGTCACAACCTCAAGCGTACGTGTCACTTCTTAAGCGTACGTGTGATATATCAAGCAAAAGAACCAAACACTAAGTCGCGAGTGATGATCACGCATGTGATTACTCGTACGTGTCACAGTCAACCGCTTGATCACCCGTGTGATCAGACTGTTGTCACTTAACCTCAAAAGGTTATGCTAAACCGTGCGTGTGAGTTCACGAGTGACAGTCAACCGTCTGGTCAACCGTGCGTGTGATCAAAAACTTTGACCCACTCGTGTGAGCTGCTGTTTAGATCAAATTACCCAAAAACCCTAGAAATTGATGTTAAACCTCAATTTCTTCGTCCACAAGCTGGATTAGCACTAAACTAACATAAACACACTCTCTAAAAATAATTACACACGTAAAAATGATTCCTTTTTGATCAAAATCACTTTTAACTCAAAAACCCAAAATAATAAACTCATTAATCACCAAAAATCACTAGATGATGTTTAAATCACAACCAACGCTCTGATACCAATGATAAAACATGACTATGAACTTCGAAATCAACAGATTTAATTCACACAAAGGCGGAATTAGTGAATCAAGCCAATCTAAGTGAATATGAGGAGCTTTTTGGGATTAAATTAGTCAAACCACAACAAGGATTGGATTTTTGTGATTAGATTAATGCCTAGAGCTATTATTCACTACTGGAGTGATTTGGGTTGAGAGAGAATCGGATTAGGGTTACCAAATCTGAGTGGTGTGTGTGTGTGTGAGAGGATTAACCTAAAATGAAGAACATAACACTTATATATCCCGGCTGTTGACTCACCCGAACGAGTCATCCATCACACGTACGAGTTGGCTTCATCAGCTGTACGGGTGATCACTCACTCGTGTCTTCTCATTTAGGTTATAATTGTGACTTAGCCCAGCATTAACCATGCGTATGAGCCTGTCAGTAGTATGAGTGAGGCATCACTCGTACGTCTGACTAAGTCTAACATAGTAAAACATCCATATCGCGTTCCTGCAGTACCTGTAACCACATACAAACACAGATAGGATAATAATGAGCGATCATGGTATCCTATAAACTGAAGTACTAATCACAAATGTAGGCTAGATATCTACGGACTTACAGAAAATGCATCAACAATAACACACTAAATAGGCCCCGAGATAATAAAAACCGAGAAAAGTGAGGTAGGTATCGCGAGATAAACATATATAAATTGAGCGATATCAGCGAGGTACTTACCTCTATATTGAAACGCCCCATCCTAATCCATCCGGACGAAGTCCATATCGATTATAAACGATTCACAACAGTTGATTACATCGCGAGGTACTTGACCTCTATATGGTACATTTTACAAACATTGCATTCGTTTTTGAAAAGGCAATCTTTCATTACATCGAAAGTTGACAACATGCATACCATTTCGTAATATATCTTATTATAATAGACTTAATAATAATCTTGATGAACTCAACGACTCGAATGCAACGTCTTTTGAAATATGTCATGAATGACTCCAAGTAATATCTTTAAGATGAGCAAATGCACAGCGGAAGATTTCTTTCGTACCTGAGAATAAACATGCTTTAAAGTGTCAACCAAAAGGTTGGTGAGTTCATTAGTTTAACATAAATAATCATTTCATAATTTTAATAGACCACAAGATTTCATACTTCCATTTCTCATAATCATACGTCCCATGCATAGAGACAAAAATATCATTCATATGGATTGAACACCTGGTAACCGACATTCACAATATGTATATAAGAATATCCCCATCATTCCGGGATCCTCCTTCGGACATGATATAAATTTCAAAGTACTAAAGCATCCGGTACTTTGGATGGGGTTTGTTAGGCCCAATAGATCTATCTTTAGGATTCGCGTCAATTAGGGTGTCTGTTCCCTAATTCTTAGATTACCAGACTTAATAAAAAGGGGCATATTCGATTTCGATAATTCAACCATAGAATGTAGTTTCACGTACTTGTGTCTATTTTGTAAATCATTTATAAAACCTGCATGTATTCTCATCCCAAAAATATTAGATTTTAAAAGTGGGACTATAACTCACAATAATGTATTTTGTAGTAAAAATACATATGACGACATTGAACAATGTAGGGTTGGCCACGGATTCACGAACCTATATCATTCATATATCTATTAAGACACATACTTGTAATCGAACAAATATATTTATTTATATTATTATTAGTGATGTAATTTATATATATAATAGACTAATAGGTTCATTATATATATTTTCATTATATATATAGATATATTAGTATAGTTAAGTTATGTGTATTAAATATATATTTATATATAAAATCTTTATTTTTATGTTTTTAATTTTAATAACGTCTTTAAAACTTTTATTTTTCATAATCGTAATTATTTTAATAATAATGACATAGATAATACTGATATCAATAATAATGATAGTTTTAGTAAAAAAATAATACTAATAATAATAATGGTAATTTTTAATAGTTTTAATAGAAATTTTCAGTAATTATACAATATCACTAATATTAATGTTTAAATGATAAGTCTATTAATGATACTTTGTAATATTTGTAGTGACCCGAACTTTTCCACGTTTATATATATTAATTGAGATTGATATTTACATGATTAAATGTTTCCAACATGTTAAGCAATCAAACTTGTTAAGACTTGATTAATTGAAATATGTTTCATATAGACAATTGACCACCCAAGTTGACCGGTGATTCACGAACGTTAAAACTTGTAAAAACTATATGATGACATATATATGGATATATATATATAGTTAACATGATACTATGATAAGTAAACATATCATTAAGTATATTAACAATGAACTACATATGTAAAAACAAGACTACTAACTTAATGAATTTTAAACGAGACATATATGTAACGATTATCGTTGTAAAGACATTTAATGTATATATATCATATTAAGAGATATTCATACATGATAATATCATGATAATATAATAATTTAAAATCTCATTTGATATTATAAACATTGGGTTAACAACATTTAACAAGATCGTTAACCTAAAGGTTTCAAAACAACACTTACATGTAACGACTAACGATGACTTAACGACTCAGTTAAAATGTATATACATGTAGTGTTTTAATATGTATTTATACACTTTTGAAAGACTTCAATACACTTATCAAAATACTTCTACTTAACAAAAATGCTTACAATTACATCCTCGTTCAGTTTCATCAACAATTCTACTCGTATGCACCTGTATTCGTACTCGTACAATACATAGCTTTTAGATGTATGTACTATTGGTATATACACTCCAATGATCAGCTCTTAGCAGCCCATGTGAGTCACCTAACACATGTGGGAACCATCATTTGGCAACTAGCATGAAATATCTCATAAAATTACAAAAATATGAGTAATCATTCATGACTTATTTACATGAAAACAAAATTACATATCCTTTATATCTAATCCATACACCAACGACCAAAAACACCTACAAACACTTTCATTCTTCAATTTTATTCATCTAATTGATCTCTCTCAAGTTTTATCTTCAAGTTCTAAGTGTTCTTCATAAATTCCAAAAGTTCTAGTTTCATAAAATCAAGAATACTTTCAAGTTTGCTAGCTCACTTCCAATCTTGTAAGGTGATCATCCAACCTCAAGAAATCTTTCTTTCTTACAGTAGGTTATCATTCTAATACAAGGTAATAATCATATTCAAACTTTGGTTCAATTTCTATAACTATAACAATCTTATTTCAAGTGATGATCTTACTTGAACTTGTTTTCGTGTCATGATTCTGCTTCAAGAACTTCGAGCCATCCAAGGATCCGTTGAAGCTAGATCCATTTTTCTCTTTTCCAGTAGGTTTATCCAAGGAACTTAAGGTAGTAATGATGTTCATAACATCATTCGATTCATACATATAAAGCTATCTTATTCGAAGGTTTAAACTTGTAATCACTAGAACATAGTTTAGTTAATTCTAAACTTGTTCGCAAACAAAAGTTAATCCTTCTAACTTGACTTTTAAAATCCACTAAACACATGTTCTATATCTATATGATATGCTAACTTAATGATTTAAAACCTGGAAACACGAAAAACACCGTAAAACCGGACTTACGCCGTCGTAGTAACACCGCGGGCTGTTTTGGGTTAGTTAATTAAAAACTATGATAAACTTTGATTTAAAAGTTGTTATTCTGAGAAAATGATTTTTATTATGAACATGAAACTATATCCAAAAATTATGGTTAAACTCAAAGTGGAAGTATGTTTTCTAAAATGGTCATCTAGACGTCGTTCTTTCGACTGAAATGACTACCTTTACAAAAATGACTTGTAACTTATTTTTCCGACTATAAACCTATACTTTTTCTGTTTAGATTCATAAAATAGAGTTCAATATGAAACCATAGCAATTTGATTCACTCAAAACAGATTTAAAATGAAGAAGTTATGGGTAAAACAAGATTGGATAATTTTTCTCATTTTAGCTACGTGAAAATTGGTAACAAATCTATTCTAACCATAACTTAATCAACTTGTATTGTATATTATGTAATCTTGAGATACCATAGACACGTATACAATGTTTCGACCTATCATGTCGACACATCTATATATATTTCGGAACAACCATAGACACTCTATATGTGAATGTTGGAGTTAGCTATACAGGGTTGAGGTTGATTCCAAAATATATATAGTTTGAGTTGTGATCAATACTGAGATACGTATACACTGGGTCGTGGATTGATTCAAGATAATATTTATCGATTTATTTCTGTACATCTAACTGTGGACAACTAGTTGTAGGTTACTAACGAGGACAGCTGACTTAATAAACTTAAAACATCAAAATATATTAAAAGTGTTGTAAATATATTTTGAACATACTTTGATATATATGTATATATTGTTATAGGTTCATGAATCAACCAGTGGCTAAGTCTTACTTCCCGACGAAGTAAAAATCTGTGAAAGTGAGTTATAGTCCCACTTTTAAAATCTAATATTTTTGGGATGAGAATACATGCATGTTTTATAAATGATTTACAAAATAGACACAAGTACGTGAAACTACATTCTATGGTTGAATTATCGAAATCGAATATGCCCCTTTTTATTAAGTCTGGTAATCTAAGAATTAGGGAACAGACACCCTAATTGACGCGAATCCTAAAGATAGATCTATTGGGCCTAACAAACCCCATCCAAAGTACCGGATGCTTTAGTACTTCGAAATTTATATCATATCCGAAGGGTGTCCCGGAATGATGGGGATATTCTTATATATGCATCTTGTTAATGTCGGTTACCAGGTGTTCACCATATGAATGACTTTTATCTCTATGTATGGGATGTGTATTGAAATATGAAATCTTGTGGTCTATTATTATGATTTGATATATAGGTTAAACCTATAACTCACCAACATTTTTGTTGACGTTTTAAGCATGTTTATTCTCAGGTGATTATTAAGAGCTTCCGCTGTCGCATACTTAAATAAGGACGAGATTTGGAGTCCATGCTTGTATGATATTGTGTAAAAACTGCATTCAAGAAACTTATTTTGTTGTAACATATTTGTATTGTAAACCATTATGTAATGGTCGTGTGTAAACAGGATATTTTAGATTATCATTATTTGATAATCTACGTAAAGCTTTTTAAACCTTTATTGATGAAATAAAGGTTATGGGTTGTTTTAAAATGAATGCAGTCTTTGAAAAACGTCTCATATAGAGGTCAAAACCTCGCAACAAAATCAATTAATATGGAACGTTTTTAATCAATAAGAACGGGACATTTCAGTTGGTATCAGAGCGTTGGTCTTAGAGAACTAGAATTTTGCATTAGTGTGTCTTATCAAGTTTGTTAGGATGCATTAGTGAGTCTGGACTTCGACCGTGTTTACTTGAAAAATGATTGCTTAACAAATTTTGTTGGAAACTATATATTTTTAACATGTGAATATTATGTGATATATTAATCTCTTAACGCATTTGATATTATGTGATAGATGTCTACCTCTAGAACAAGTCCCATTGACTCACCTAATAATAATGAAGAGTCAAATGTAAATTGGAATGATTCGTGGACTGATTCACAAGTTCCCGAAGAGGAACCGGAAGAAGAGTCGGAACCGGAAGAAGAATCGGAACCGGAAGAAGAATCGGAACCGGATGAAGAAATAGAACCGGTGGGGGAAATAATAAAACGGTTAAGTAAAAGAAAATCCTCAACCAACCGACCAAGGTTAATTATGGTCAATGGTGTTTCTGCCAAGGAAGCAAAATATTGGGAGGATTACCAATTCTCCGATGAATCGGATTCCGACGAGAATTCCGATGATGTTATAGAAATTACCCCAACTGAATTTAAAAAGGCAAAAGAAAATAATAAGGAAAAGGGCATAAAAATAGAGAAATCTAATTCCAACCCCGATGAACTTTATATGTATCGTCAACCCCCGAAGTCCTTAAGTTGTAACAATGACCCGGGAACCTCTAAACCACCAGGTTTTTCTAAACCAATGTGGAAAACGACGGCTCGTATTAGGGGAACATCATATATCCCTAGAAACTTGGCAAAACGAACCAAAACCGAAGAAGAAGAAACAAGCGAGTCGGAATAAGATAGTTGTATTCGTGTGGTGTAATATATGTAATCTAGTGTGCTTATGCTTTATGATATATGTAAAAATTGCTTGTATTAATAAGTATTTTTTTTATGAATCTAACTCTTGTCTATTTTACAGTATAAAAACACAAAATGGATAGACAACCCAATATTTTAAGAGACCTACCCGGAGACATGATTGATGAAATCTTGTCTAGAGTCGGTCAGAATTCTTCGGCACAACTATTTAAGGCGAGATCAGTTTGTAAGACATTCGAAGAACGTTCCAAGAATGCCTTGATTTATAAAAGGCTTTCGTTCGAAAGATGGGGGATATCACATTGGAAAATCCATAAGTTACGATGTGTTTACTTTGACGCATTTATTGCGGGGAACCCAAATGCTATTTTACGCAATGGGTTAAGAAATTATTTTGACTCAATATATCCGAATATTGGACTTCGTGATTTAGAAAAAGCGGCTAACATGCAACATAAAGAAGCATGTTATGCTTACGGATTAGTAATGTTCGCTTCTCACCAAAGTGAGAACAAGAACATCGGGCTACAACTATTAAACAAAACGTTCCCATAAGTGACGGAGTCGGTAATTGGGGTAAGAAATAAGGTTTTTAGATTGTTACGGGACTGTTGGACATTACGTAACCCTCGTCCCTTTGACGACGTTACAACACGCTGTCTTATCAACGGCCATAAAGGTTATGTTCCACAAGACCAAGGATGGGAAGTAATCCTAGTAAAACCAGAATGCATGACTTGTTTCTGGACGTATGAATTACGTGTCTTTACTGCCTTTGCTGTACGACTTGTGTACTAGCTAGAATTATCTTCACAACCATCTTGTATCAAATTTATTGTGTGCTATATTTCATGCTATATGTAAAATAAGCGGTATTGTAAGTTTGTAAAATATTGTGTAAAAGTTTGAACACGAAATATTATTATAATCAGTTTTTCATATAGAATTGTAGTAGTTGAATTGTATGTTAGCTACTAAGTATGAACTTAACGGGTAGGTACTACCCGAATTTAAACTTATAAAATGCTAATATGAAGAAAAAGCTTTTATAAATGAGTTCATATTATGCTACGAAATACTATTAACTACTCTTAATATTCAGTATGATTAACTTGTTCCATTTGACTATTTTGAAGGAAATGGCACCGACTACTCGACACACCGTGAATATGAATGAAGAGGAATTCCTTACTTTTATAGCTTCAAACATAGCCGCAGTACAGGCTGCGCTACATACCAACAATAACCTTGGATCTAGCAGTACAGGAAATCGTGTAGGATGCACCTACAAAGAATTCACTGCCTGCAAACCTTTGGAATTTGATGGAACCGAAGGACCGATCGGATTGAAACGGTGGACTGAGAAGGTCGAATCGGTGTTTGCCATAAGTAAGTGTACTGAAGAGGACAAAGTGAAGTACGCTACGCATACCTTCACAGGTTCTGCGTTAACATGGTGGAATACCTATGTAGAGCAAGTGGGACAAGACGATGCGTACGCACTACCGTGGTCAGCATTCAAGCACTTGATGAACGAGAAGTACCATCCCAGAACCGAGGTTAATAAGCTCAAGACAGAACTTAGAGGGTTACGAACCCAAGGATTTGATATTACCACGTACGAAAGACGATTCACAGAATTGTGCCTATTGTGTCCGGAAGCATTCAAAGATGAGGAAGAGAAGATTGACGCGTTTGTGAAAGGATTACCGGAAAGAATCCAAGAAGATATAAGTTCACACGAGCCCGCCTCCATACAACAGGCATGTAGAATGGCTCACAAACTAGTGAACCAGATTGAAGAAAGAATTAAAGAACAGACTGCTGAAGAGGCCAATGTGAAGCAAGTCAAAAAAAAGTGGGAGGAAAACGGTGATAAGAATCACCAATACAACAACAACAGCAATTACAACAATAATCGCAACAATTATCCCAAAAATCGCAACATCAATCGCAACTACAACAAACGGCCCAACAACAACAACAACAACAACAACAACAACAACAGCAACTACAACAATCATTCCAACAACAATAATAACTGCAACAATAACAACAACAACAATCAGAAGCAGCTATGCCAAAGGTGTGAAAAGTATCACTCGGGGTTCTGCACCAAATTTTGCAACAAGTGTAAAAGAAATGGTCATAGCGCGGCGAAGTGTGAGGTCTACGGACCAGGGGTTAATAGAACGAAAGGAACAAATGGTGTCGGAACGAGTAATGGCAGAGCAAGTAGTGTCGGAGCAAGTTATGCCAATGTAGTTTGTTATAAATGTGGAAAACCGGGCCACATTATTAGAAATTGCCCGAACCAGGAGAACACGAATGGACAAGGCCGCGGAAGAGTTTTCAATATTAATGCGGCAGAGGCAAAGGAAGACCCGGAGCTTGTTACGGGTACGTTTCTTATTGACAATAAATCTGCTTACGTTTTATTTGATTCGGGTGCGGATAGAAGCTATATGAGTAGAGATTTTTGTGCTAAATTAAGTTGTCCATTGACGCCTTTGGATAGTAAATTTTTACTCGAATTAGCAAATGGTAAATTAATTTCAGCAGATAATATATGTCGGAATCGAGAAATTAAACTGGTTAGCGAAACATTTAAGATTGATTTGATACCAGTAGAGTTAGGGAGTTTTGATGTGATAATCGGTATGGACTGGTTGAAAGAAGTGAAAGCAGAGATCGTTTGTTATAAAAATGCAATTCGCATTATACGAGAAAAAGGAAAACCCTTAATGGTGTACGGAGAAAAGGGCAACACGAAGCTACATCTTATTAGTAATTTGAAGGCACAAAAACTAATAAGAAAAGGTTGCTATGCTGTTCTAGCACACGTCGAGAAAGTACAAACTGAAGAAAAGAGCATCAATGATGTTCCCATTGCAAAAGAATTTCCCGATGTATTTCCGAAAGAATTACCGGGATTACCCCCACATCGATCCGTTGAATTTCAAATAGATCTTGTACCAGGAGCTGCACCAATAGCTCGTGCTCCTTACAGACTCGCACCCAGTGAGATGAAAGAACTGCAAAGCCAATTACAAGAACTTTTAGAGCGTGGTTTCATTCGACCAAGCACATCACCGTGGGGAGCTCCTGTTTTGTTTGTCAAGAAGAAAGATGGTACATTCAGGTTGTGTATCGACTACCGAGAGTTGAACAAACTTACCATCAAGAACCGCTACCCACTACCGAGAATCGATGACTTATTTGATCAACTACAAGGCTCATCTGTTTATTCAAAGATTGAATTACGTTCCGGGTATCATCAAATGCGGGTGAAAGAAGATGATATTCCAAAGACTGCTTTCAGAACACGTTACGGTCAATACGAGTTTATGGTCATGCCGTTTGGTTTAACTAATGCACCAGCTGTGTTCATGGACCTTATGAACCGAGTGTGTGGACCATACCTTGACAAGTTTGTCATTGTTTTCATTGATGACATACTTATTTACTCAAAGAATGACCAAGAACACGGTGAACATTTGAGAAAGGTGTTAGAAGTATTGAGGAAGGAAGAATTGTACGCTAAGTTTTCAAAGTGTGCATTTTGGTTGGAAGAAGTTCAATTCCTTGGTCACATAGTGAACAAAGAAGGTATTAAGGTGGATCCGGCAAAGATAGAAACTGTTGAAAAGTAGGAAACCCCGAAAACTCCGAAACACATACGCCAGGTTTTAGGACTAGCTGGTTACTACAGAAGGTTCATCCAAGACTTTTCCAGAATAGCAAAACCCTTGACTGTATTAACGCATAAAGGGAAGAAATTTGAATGGAATGATGAACAAGAGAAAGCGTTTCAGTTATTGAAGAAAAAGCTAACTACGGCACCTATATTGTCATTGCCTGAAGGGAATGATGATTTTGTGATTTATTGTGACGCATCAAAGCAAGGTCTCGGTTGTGTATTAATGCAACGAACGAAGGTGATTGCTTATGCGTCTAGACAATTGAAGATTCACGAACAAAATTATACGACGCATGATTTGGAATTAGGTGCGGTTGTTTTTGCATTAAAGACTTGGAGGCACTACTTATATGGGGTCAAAAGTATTATATATACCGACCACAAAAGTCTTCAGCATATATTTAATCAGAAACAACTGAATATGAGGCAGCGTAGGTGGATTGAATTGTTGAATGATTACGACTTTGAGATTCGTTACCACCCGGGGAAGGCAAATGTGGTAGCCGATGCCTTGAGCAGGAAGGACAGAGAACCCATTCGAGTAAAATCTATGAATATAATGATTCATAATAACCTTACTACTCAAATAAAGGAGGCGCAACAAGGAGTTTTAAAAGATGGAAATTTAAAGGATGAAATACCCAAAGGATCGGAGAAGCATCTTAATATTCGGGAAGACGGAACCCGGTATAGGGCTGAAAGGATTTGGGTACCAAAATTTGGAGATATGAGAGAAATGGTACTTAGAGAAGCTCATAAAACCAGATACTCAATACATCCTGGAACGGAGAAGATGTACAAGGATCTCAAGAAACATTTTTTGTGGCCGGGTATGAAAGTCGATGTTGCTAAATACATAGGAGAATGTTTGACATGTTCTAAGGTCAAAGCTGAGCATCAGAAACCATCAGGTCTACTTCAACAACCCGAAATCCCGGAATGGAAATGGGAAAACATTACCATGGATTTCATCACTAAATTGCCAAGGACTGCAAGTGGTTATGATACTATTTGGGTAATAGTTGATCGTCTCACCAAGTCAGCATACTTCCTACCTATAAGAGAAGATGACAAGATGGAGAAGTTAGCACGACTGTATTTGAAGGAAGTCGTCTCCAGACATGGAATACCAATCTCTATTATCTCTGATAGGGATGGCAGATTTATTTCAAGATTCTGGCAGACATTACAGCAAGCATTAGGAACTCGTCTAGACATGAGTACTGCCTATCATCCACAAACTGATGGGCAGAGCGAAAGGACGATACAAACGCTTGAAGACATGCTACGAGCATGTGTTATTGATTTCGGAAACAGTTGGGATCGACATCTACCGTTAGCAGAATTTTCCTACAACAACAGCTACCATTCAAGCATTGAGATGGCGCCGTTTGAAGCACTTTATGGTAGAAAGTGCAGGTCTCCGATTTGTTGGAGTGAAGTGGGGGATAGACAGATTACGGGTCCAGAGATTATACAAGAAACTACCAAGAAGATCATCCAAATTCAACAACGGTTGAAAACCGCCCAAAGTCAACAAAAGAGCTACGCTGACATTAAAAGAAAAGATATAGAATTTGAAATTGGAGAGATGGTCATGCTTAAAGTTGCACCTTGGAAAGGCGTTGTTCGATTTGGTAAACGAGGGAAATTAAATCCAAGGTATATTGGACCATTCAAGATTATTGATCGTGTCGGACCAGTAGCTTACCGACTTGAGTTACCTCAACAACTCGCGGCTGTACATAACACTTTCCACGTCTTGAATTTGTAGAAATGTTTTGCTAAAGAAGATCTCACTATTCCATTAGATAAAATCCAAATCAACGAAAAACTTCAATTCATCGAAGAACCCGTCGAAATAATGGATCGTGAGGTTAAAAGACTTAAGCAAAACAAGATACCAATTGTTAAGGTTCGATGGAATGCTCGTAGAGGACCCGAGTTCACCTGGGAGCGTGAAGATCAGATGAAGAAGAAATACCCGCATCTATTTCCAGAAGATTCGTCAACACCTTCAATAGCTTAAAATTTCGGGACGAAATTTATTTAACGGGTAGGTACTGTAGTGACCCGAACTTTTCCACGTTTATATATATTAATTGAGATTGATATTTACATGATTAAATGTTTCCAACATGTTAAGCAATCAAACTTGTTAAGACTTGATTAATTGAATAATGTTTCATATAGACAATTGACCACCCAAGTTGACCGGTGATTCACGAACGTTAAAACTTGTAAAAACTATATGATGACATATATATGGATATATATATAGTTAACATGATACTATGATAAGTAAACATATCATTAAGTATATTAACAATGAACTACATATGTAAAAACAAGACTACTAACTTAATGATTTTTAAACGAGACATATATGTAACGATTATCGTTGTAAAGACATTTAATGTATATATATCATATTAAGAGATATTCATACATGATAATATTATGATAATATAATAATTTAAAATCTCATTTGATATTATAAACATTGGGTTAACAACATTTAACAAGATCGTTAACCTAAAGGTTTCAAAACAACACTTACATGTAACGACTAACGATGACTTAACGACTCAGTTAAAATGTATATACATGTAGTGTTTTAATATGTATTTATACACTTTTGAAAGACTTCAATACACTTATCAAAATACTTCTACTTAACAAAAATGCTTACAATTACATCCTCGTTCAGTTTCATCAACAATTCTACTCGTATGCACCCGTATTCGTACTCGTACAATACATAGCTTTTAGATGTATGTACTATTGGTATATACACTCCAATGATCAGCTCTTAGCAGCCCATGTGAGTCACCTAACACATGTGGGAACCATCATTTGGCAACTAGCATGAAATATCTCATAAAATTACAAAAATATGAGTAATCATTCATGACTTATTTACATGAAAACAAAATTACATATCCTTTATATCTAATCCATACACCAACGACCAAAAACACCTACAAACACTTTAATTCTTCAATTTTATTCATCTAATTGATCTCTCTCAAGTTCTATCTTCAAGTTCTAAGTGTTCTTCATAAATTCCAAAAGTTCTAGTTTCATAAAATCAAGAATACTTTCAAGTTTGCTAGCTCACTTCCAATCTTGTAAGGTGATCATCCAACCTCAAGAAATCTTTGTTTCTTACAGTAGGTTATCATTCTAATACAAGGTAATAATCATATTCAAACTTTGGTTCAATTTCTATAACTATAACAATCTTATTTCAAGTGATGATCTTACTTGAACTTGTTTTCGTGTCATGATTCTGCTTCAAGAACTTCGAGCCATCCAAGGATCCGTTGAAGCTAGATCCATTTTTCTGTTTTCCAGTAAGTTTATCCAAGGAACTTAAGGTAGTAATGATGTTCATAACATCATTCGATTCATACATATAAAGCTATCTTATTCGAAGGTTTAAACTTGTAATCACTAGAACATAGTTTAGTTAATTCTAAACTTGTTCGCAAACAAAAGTTAATCCTTCTAACTTGACTTTTAAAATCAACTAAACACATGTTCTATATCTATATGATATGCTAACTTAATGATTTAAAACCTGGAAACACGAAAAACACCGTAAAATCGGACTTACGCCGTCGTAGTAACACCGCGGGCTGTTTTGGGTTAGTTAATTAAAAACTATGATAAACTTTGATTTAAAAGTTTTTATTCTGAGAAAATGATTTTTATTATGAACATGAAACTATATCCAAAAATTATGGTTAAACTCAATGTGGAAGTATGTTTTCTAAAATGGTCATCTAGACGTCGTTCTTTCGACTGAAATGACTACCTTTACAAAAACGACTTGTAACTTATTTTTCCGACTATAAACCTATACTTTTTATGTTTAGATTCATAAAATAGAGTTCAATATGAAACCATAGCAATTTGATTCACTCAAAACGGATTTAAAATGAAGAAGTTATGGGTAAAACAAGATTGGATAATTTTTCTCATTTTAGCTACGTGAAAATTGGTAACAAATCTATTCCAACCATAACTTAATCAACTTGTATTGTATATTATGTAATCTTGAGATACCATAGACACGTATACAATGTTTCGACCTATCATGTCGACACATCTATATATATTTTGGAACAACCATAGACACTCTATATGTGAATGTTGGAGTTAGCTATACAGGGTTGAGGTTGATTCCAAAATATATATAGTTTGAGTTGTGATCAATACTGAGATACGTATACACTGGGTCGTGGATTGATTCAAGATAATATTTATTGATTTATTTCTGTACATCTAACTGTGGACAACTAGTTGTAGGTTACTAACGAGGACAGCTGACTTAATAAACTTAAAACATCAAAATATATTAAAAGTGCTGTAAATATATTTTGAACATACTTTGATATATATGTATATATTGTTATAGGTTCGTGAATCAACCAGTGGCCAAGTCTTACTTTCCGACGAAGTAAAAATCTGTGAAAGTGAGTTATAGTCCCACTTTTAAAATCTAATATTTTTGGGATGAGAATACATGCAGGTTTTATAAATGATTTACAAAATAGACACAAGTACGTGAAACTACATACTATGGTTGAATTATCGAAATCGAATATGCCCCTTTTTATTAAGTCTGGTAATCTAAGAATTAGGGAACAGACACCCTAATTGACGCGAATCCTAAAGATAGATCTATTGGGCCTAACAAACCCCATCCAAAGTACCAGATGCTTTAGTACTTCGAAATTTATATCATATCCGAAGGGTGTCCCGGAATGATGGGGATATTCTTATATATGCATCTTGTTAATGTCGGTTACCAGGTGTTCACCATATGAATGACTTTTATCTCTATGTATGGGATGTGTATTGAAATATGAAATCTTGTGGTCTATTATTATGATTTGATATATAGGTTAAACCTATAACTCACCAACATTTTTGTTGACGTTTTAAGCATGTTTATTCTCAGGTGATTATTAAGAGCTTCCGCTGTCGCATACTTAAATAAGGACGAGATTTGGAGTCCATGCTTGTATGATATTGTGTAAAAACTGCATTCAAGAAACTTATTTTGTTGTAACATATTTGTATTGTAAACCATTATGTAATGGTCGTGTGTAAACAGGATATTTTAGATTATCATTATTTGATAATCTACGTAAAGCTTTTTAAACCTTTATTGATGAAATAAAGGTTATGGGTTGTTTTAAAATGAATGCAGTCTTTGAAAAACGTCTCATATAGAGGTCAAAACCTCGCAACGAAATCAATTAATATGGAACGTTTTTAATCAATAAGAACGGGACATTTCAATATTAATAATAATGATGATAATAATAATAATAATACCTATGTGGATGATAATAATAACACTAACAATTATAAAATGTTACAAGTACTAATATTAATGAAAATAATAATAATTTGTATCATTCTCATAATAATAATAATAATCATAATCATAATTATAATAATAAATTATAGTCTTTATAATAGTACTTGTATTAGTAATAATAAGTGTTCTAAAAATAACCATAATAATAATAATCACAATACTAATAATAATAATAATTTTGGTAATGAAATCTACCTTCTAAAGCCTTTCTAAAAAAATATGCCCTGAACCGGGTTTGAACTAGAGTCCTCCCGCTCACCCGCCAACACACTTAACCATTCCCTCTGTCTTGTTTATCTGATTTATAAGGCAACCCAAACTATATATCTAGTATTTCATTTAGCCATGTTCATCATCTTCTTCACCAAGTTCAAAATCAAACGGGGGCAAAAATTCAACAACAATCGAACGGGTTTTCATTTATGACTTGTAAACAACATGAAACAAAAAAAAATTAGTTCATGATATAAAAAAATGAGAAAAAAAAAACAAAATCTTACTGCTTGCTCGTAGCCAAGAAAAAAAATTTTGTTTTCAATTTTGAGTTCGTTTTGGACAATCTTTACAACATGAAACATGTTTCAAATCATTCCTAAAAACTATTGAAATCGTCAATTGAACTTAAAACATCAAAACAAGCTCTAATTTCTCCAAGAACAAAACAGTTGACTTTTGACAATTTAACTTTGACTTGTAAATTCGAATTCATTATTAAGAATTGGAACTTGAGATTTTGCAGGAAGTTTAAGTAAATGATTCCTAACAACTCTGCATTTTTAGTTTTTGAAATTTGTTTCGAATTTGCGTTAGTGTATATTACTGTGAAGAATTCAAGAACTCAAAAATTGATTTTTAGATTAAGAGTGTTATAGGTTATGATTACAACATGAATTGTGTTGCAAATCATTCCTATAATATTTATGGATCATCAAATTAACTGGAGATATCAAAACAAACTCGAATTTGATTCAAGAACACTTAGTTGACTTTTAAAACCCAAAACTTTGACTCTCAAATTAGAAATCAATAGAAAGAATTGAGGATGGAAAACTTATAGATAGTTTAGATAGACGATTCCTAACAAGATTGCATTAACACATTTTGAAAATTCGTTCGAAATCGAAAAATGGTCGAAAAGATGAAGAACAGAGGCTTTTTTCTAGTTTGTTAAATTTTCTGTTTTTAAATTCTCTTATGCAGTGATTGCTATATATTTTGTGATAAATAATTTAAGTAGAAACATGATTTCAATCACAGGTTGTTTTGTAGTAGAGATTTAGTCGACATAGATATCAATTGGTAGCAGGAGAAGAAGAAAAAAAAAACAAAAATAGATAGAGATAGGTAACTGCCTTGTATAATTCAAAGACTTTGTGAAATTAATAAGTTTATTTTCATCTGATTACTAATAAAAAAAATACAGATATTTATTAATCATAAATATACTAATATTTTTATTAATGCAACTATAATAATTTTTTATAATAATATTAACAATAATAATAATAAAAGTAATAATAATAGTATGGTGATATTAATATTAACAATATGATAATTTTAATAAGTTTAAAAAAAATTAATAGTAATGATAATAATAATAAAAATGATATTAGTAATATTATTAATGATACTAATAATAATAATACTAATTATAATAATGTTAATATTATTAATGATAATACTATAATAAAATGATATAACAATTTTTACATACTAAATTTCATATCTATATGATATATATATTAATATTATTAATACTGATATTACTATTATTATTAAGAGTAATAATAATATAACAATTATATTTTTATTTGCAAGTAAGTTTAATATGTTGACATTATATCTTAATAGTTATGTAATATTTAATAATTATATTATATTTATATACTAATATACATTTATTAGATATTGAATATTCATATATTTTATATATATTACAATATAATAATAATTATTAATTGAATCGTACATATACATATAAATTCATAATAATATCATGTATATGTCTATATATATATATATATATATATATATATATATATATATATATATATATATATATATATATATATATATATATATATATATATATATATATATATATATATATATATATATATATATATATATTCATTTTAATTGTACTTAATTATACTATTTATTATTTTACATTTTTAATTCTAATTAATTAAAGTGTATCCCATTTATTCAAAATATTATATATATATAAATATATATATATATATATATATATATATATAATATTTTGAATAAATGGGATACACTTTAAATTTATATTTATATAAATATATTTACATATTTATTTACACACAATTGTTCGTGCATCGTCGGGAATAGTCAAAGGTCAAATGAATTCATGAGAACAGTTCAAAATTTATGAGACTCAGTTTAATAGACTTTGCTTATTGTGTCAAAATCATATAAGATTAAGTTTAAATTTGGTCGGAAATTCCCGGGTCATCACAGTACCTACCCGTTAAAGAAATTTCGTCCCGAAATTTGAGTGAGGTGGCCATGGCTAACAATAAAAATGTTTTCATGACGAATATGAGTTGATAAATAGAGTTTTATCATCAATAGCTAATATAGATAAAACAATTCGATTATCCGAAGCGTACGCGTGAAACTATCACAAAAGATTGAGATATAGATTTAACTTTTAACGTAGTCGCGGTTGAATTCAGAAAATAAGGTGTGTCTAATCTTTTGACATTGTCTTGGTTGAATTCCGGAATTCAAGGGATTTAAAGAAAATCTTTGAAATCTAAAAGATTTGATTCTTCGGCGAGTAAGAAAATTAAGATCTCTATAATTAAATACGATGATCTGCCTTGATTACTACGTATGATTTTTCCATTATAAATTTACCTTTTCCGTTCCATTAGTTTTCACCACTTCTATACTCAATTCCCAAATTCAAAAGATTTATGAAAATGCTTAACCCTGTTCTGATCCTTGTTCTTATTCTAACTATCGTAATGATCGTTCTTCTTTTCCAACTCCCACCTGAAGAATCAGTTTATTTCTATTATGCTCTAGGGATTATTGTATTTATAATCCTCCCGTGTCTTTATATTGCCATACATACTGATATCCACGGTTTGTAATTTCGGTGTTGTCATTGAGTTTTATATTCTCTCTTATATTTTGGACCTCTTTGCCTTTTTATTATCCTCTCGACCTCTAGTAAAGCGAGCAACGGTCCAGAATTCATAGATATGAATTTCGAAATGGACATAGTTAATGTTCTAGAAAAGAAATGGTAATAGTACAATCTGACTTGTCAAATTACCAGAATTCAAGGGAAAGATAGGACTATCAAGAAAATATGTTCTTGATATGTTTATATATCAGATAAAATATAAGAGTCGTATAACATGGCACATGATGACGTTATAATCTGTGAATCATCATGTCCCATTTAGAAACTCAGCATGACTTAATGTAATATAATCACGTTGATCAAGTGTCATTATATTATACTAATTCATGCATCAATTCCCAACATTACTTCAATAACATTCATATTTTAAGCTCGAAGTTTACAGAATATAGAAACTAACAGTTTCTATATGATGTAATACTGATAGCACGAAGAGATTAATGATTTCAGATAAGAATAGTTATAAAAATATCTTCAGAAATATGGAGGATATTTATAATGAAAAATACGATGATATCTTGGAATTTCTAATATCGAAGGATGGTGAAGAAGATTTGTTCGCCAGAGTTTGGAGTCAGAAGCAAGGTATTCGTTAAAGATTTCATCAGAAACAGAATCATCAGGATTCTTAATGTACAAGTTTAGTCCTTGTGATTCGTTCAGAGACTCCTTCGTGGTTTGCTCAATCTGTTTTTCAGTACCAAATTTTATATCGAACGTTCCTAACACTCCCTTCTTTATCATCAAAATTTTTGCCGTTTAGACTATCTATAATTTTTCTGTTTCCTCTGCATTTATTGCTAATATATCTGAGTCATCGATTATCAATCCGTGGTGGTTTCAAGAGAATTGTGTTTTTAGATGATTAAACGCCGAGGGTAATATAATGGAATATAAAAGGTTCTCTGGTAACAATAAATAAGCACACATATATATCAAGGTTATAATAAGGTTGTTTTGAATGAAGAGTTGAAGTTGTCTTGATGGAGCTGTGACAAAATTGGCTACTTTGAAAAGGGATCGCAAAGTTATTTTTGCTAATAAATGCCAAAAGATCTGACGCGGCTACATGTTAAACTTTTACTCAGTTGCCGAGAGTTTCTCAGGTGCATAACTATATGCATAAATTTTTTCTTCCGTAGATGAAGTGTGGTTGGTTCATCCTCTCGTTTGAGGTGTTTTCAAGAATCATGAAATGTTTGAACGCAGTTTGGAATCGCCAAGATACAAATGAGGTTTAAGATGAAATCAAGTGGCAACTTGAAGAATTGTTTAGTTTCATATGTTATAGTCAATATTTTAATTTATTTTAATTGTCCAATATTGGTAGTCCACAGTTGATAGTCCACATTGACAGTCCAATAATTCATATACAGTTTAATATATAATATTCGAATTAATTAATACGTGTCATGACCCGTATACGTCTCAGACTCGATCACAACTCAAAGTATATATATTATTATAGAATCAACCTCAACCCTGTATAGCTAACTCCCGCATTACTGCATATAGAGTGTCTATGGTTATTCCAAATAATATATATAGATGGGTCGATATGATATGTCAAAACCTTGTATACGTATCCCGATATTTAAAGTGCATAAAAATAAATAACAGAAATTAAATGACGATAAATAAAGTGCGTAAAGTAAATAACAAAAATTAAATGACGATAAATAAAATTGCGAGAATGTAAATTGCGATAATTAAATTGCGATAAATAAAGTGTAATCAGTTAGCTGGGAACAATTAGTTAGAAACAGTTAACCTGGATTCTTAAAAAAATTTCTCATAGTTAATTTGTTTGTTTCTAACAACTTTTATTCCATCAAATGTTTTCTTCATTATGCCACTTGTCAACTCTTGACTTGGATTCTGATCGGTCAAAATCCGAATATGAAATTGAACTTGAATGAAAATAGTTGTTCTTTGATGAACGGATACGTATATGTGTGGATGTAAGTAGGATAGGAAATGATTGTTGAATCAGATTTGAAGAATGTACAGTGTAACTCATTAATGTGGAATCTGAAGTATTCCTCGGGTATTACCTACCCGTTAAAATATTTTCATCTTTAACAGTTTGTACGAAAGAATTTTTAATCACAATCCCTGTGAAAATATATATACATATATATTTTCTTCAGATGTAATCATGGATTTAATGAGTCAATATAATATTAGACTCATTTGATTTTCGGTTCGAGCTAGAATAAGTAATCTCTAAAACTATTAGGATCCACATATTCTTCACAGAATATTGATGAAGTTATGGATCAATACTTCATCGTTCATTGTTGTTGATACTCCTTGGTATCTATGGTGCGTATGATGTTGATGTTCGTGGGACAGATTGTGAAATTGAGGTGTGTGATGCGGATGTTGTTGTTGGTGGTACTGTTGGTGCCGGTAATGTTGCTGAAGCTGGTAATTTGTGCACCATATTCTCCAGATTAATTACTCGAGCGTAAAGTTTGTTGACTTCTTCTATTATTCCGGGATGATTGTCGGTCGGTATGAGCGGATGAATAAGGTTTAGAATTTTAGATAGAATACAATCGTGGTGAGATATTCGGGAAATGGGGGTGAAAATGGTTGTTCAGACTGGTTCGCCGGTAAGTGCTTCAGGTTCATTGCCAAGAGGTAAATTCGGTTGGTGGGTGGAAAGGATCGCCTTCCTCTCGTCTCCATCGGTTAAGTCGACTACGAACCCATCAGATGAATTGGGGATGATTGATTGGTTGATTCATTCTGGTGACGTTGCCTCCGGAGCTTAGGTGAACATCCATGTCGGAATAGCTGTCAGAATAACTATCGGATTAGCTATCGAAGTCTGATGGACTCGAACTGGTTGAGGGATTCATCTCGTACGATCAGATGAAGTATTTTCGATAAGAAACAGATTATAGGATGTAGATTAGTACCCTGCAATACATAATTCACATATGCATATACAATACTAAAATCCCATATGTTACGGAGGAATCTACGAAAGTTGTCAGACAAAGTCTACAGTACAAGATATGCTAAGATATGAATTAGCAGATATGCTAAGATACGAATTTTGTCTATACACTATTCATGCAATCATTGCAGTAAGATGTGTCTAGATTAAGAATGATAAGTAGGTAATTTCCTAAGGATGATAAATAGATGATTTCCGACAAAAAATGATAAGCAAAACTTTTGACATGCAGATACAGTCGAAGTCCAGACTCACTAATGCATCCTAACGACTATCAGTTAGACTCACTAATGCAAGACCTGGTTCTCTAAGACCACCGCTTTGATACCAACTGAAATGCCCCATCCTAATCCATCCGGACAAAGTCCATATCGATTATAAACGATTCACAATAGTTGATTACATCGCGAGGTACTTGACCTCTATATGATACATTTTACAAACATTGCATTCGTTTTTGAAAAGGCAATCTTTCATTACATCGAAAGTTGACAACATGCATACCATTTCGTAATATATCTTATTATAATAGACTTAATAATAATCTTGATGAACTCAACGACTCGAATGCAACGTCTTTTGAAATATGTCATGAATGACTCCAAGTAATATCTTTAAGATGAATAAATGCACAGCGGAAGATTTCTTTCGTACCTGAGAATAAACATGCTTTAAAGTGTCAACCAAAAGGTTGGTGAATTCATTAGTTTAACATAAATAATCATTTCATAATTTTAATAGACCACAAGATTTCATACTTCCATTTCTCATAATCATACGTCCCATGCATAGAGACAAAAATATCATTCATATGGATTGAACACCTGGTAACCGACATTCACAATATGTATATATTCTTATATCCCCATCATTCCGGGATCCTCCTTCGGACATGATATAAATTTCGAAGTACTAAAGCATCCGGTACTTTGGATGGGGTTTGTTAGGTCCAATAGATCTATCTTTAGGATTCGCGTCAATTAGGGTGTCTGTTCCCTAATTCTTAGATTACCAGACTTAATAAAAAGGGGCATATTCGATTTCGATAATTCAACCATAGAATGTAGTTTCACGTACTTGTGTCTATTTTGTAAATCATTTATAAAACCTGCATTTATTCTCATCCCAAAAATATTAGATTTTAAAAGTGGGACTATAACTCACAATAATGTATTTTGTAGTAAAAATACATATGACGACATTGAACAATGTAGGGTTGGCCTCGGATTCACGAACGTATATCATTCATATATCTATTAAGACACATACTTGTAATCGAACAAATATATTTATTTATATTATTATTAGTGATGTAATTTATATATATAGTAGACTAATAGGTTCATTATATATATTTTCATTATATATATAGATATATTAGTATAGTTAAGTTATGTGTATTAAATATATATTTATATATAAAATCTTTATTTTTATGTTTTTAATTTTAATAACGTCTTTAAAACTTTTATTTTTCATAATCGGAATTATTTTAATAATAATGACATAGATAATACTGATATCAATAATAATGATAGTTTTAGTAAAAAAATAATACTAATAATAATAATGGTAATTTTTAATAGTTTTAATAGAAATTTTCAGTAATTATACAATATCACTAATATTAATGTTTAAATGATAAGTCTATTAATGATACTTTGTAATATTAATAATAATGATGATAATAATAATAATAATACCTATGTGGATGATAATAATAACACTAACAATTATAAAAGGTTACAAGTACTAATATTAATGAAAATAATAATAATTTGTATCATTCTCATAATAATAATAATAATCATAATCATAATTATAATAATAAATTATAGTCTTTATAATAGTACTTGTATTAGTAATAATAAGTGTTCTAAAAATAACCATAATAATAATAATCACAATACTAATAATAATAATAATTTTGGTAATGAAATCTACCTTCCAAAGCCTTTCTAAAAAAATATGCCATGAACCGGGTTTGAACTAGAGACCTCCCGCTCACCCGCCAACACACTTAACCATTCCCTCTGTCTTGTTTATCTGATTTATAAGGCAACCCAAACTATATATCTAGTATTTCATTTAGCCATGTTCATCATCTTCTTCACCAAGTTCAAAATCAAACGGGGGCAAAAACTCAACAACAATCGAACGGGTTTTCATTTATGACTTGTAAACAACATGAAACAAAAAAAAAATTAGTTCATGATATAAAAAAATGAGAAAAAAAACAAAATCCTACTGCTTGCTCGTAGCCAAGAAAAAAAAATTTTGTTTTCAATTTTGAGTTCGTTTTGGACAATCTTTACAACATGAAACATGTTTCAGATCATTCCTAAAAACTATTGAAATCGTCAATTGAACTTAAAACATCAAAACAAGCTCTAATTTCTCCAAGAACAAAACAGTTGACTTTTTACAATTTAACTTTGACTTGTAAATTCGAATTCGTTATTAAGAATTAGAACTTGAGATTTTGCAGGAAGTTTAAGTAAATGATTCCTAACAACTCTGCATTTTTAGTTTTTGAAATTTGTTTCGAATTTACGTTAGTGTATATTACTGTGAAGAACTCAAGAACTCAAAATTTGATTTTTAGATTAAGAGTGTTATAGGTTATGATTACAACATGAATTGTGTTGTAAATCATTCATATAATCTTTATGGATCATCAAATTAACTGGAGATATCAAAACAAACTCGAATTTAATTCAAGAACACTTAGTTGACTTTTAAAACCCAAAACTTTGACTCTCAAATTAGAAATCAATAGAAAGAATTGAGGATTGAAAACTTATAGATAGTTTAGATAGACGATTCCTAACAAGATTGCATTAACACATTTTGAAAATTCGTTCGAAATCGAAAAATGGTCGAAAAGATGAAGAACAGAGGCTTTTTTCTAGTTTGTTAAATTTTCTGTTTTTAAATTCTCTTATGCAGTGATTGCTATATATTTTGTGATGAATAATTTAAGTAGAAACATGATTTCAATCACAGGTTGTTTTGTAGTAGAGATTTAGTCGACATAGGTATCAATTGGTAGCAGGAGAAGAAGAAAAAAAAAACAAAAATAGATAGAGATAGGTAACTGCCTTGTACAATTCAAAGACTTTGTGAAATTAATAAGTTTGTTTTCATCTGATTACTAACAAAAAAATACAGATATTTATTAATCATAAATATACTAATATTTTTATTAATGCAACTATAATAATTTTTGATAATAATATTAACAATAATAATAATAAAAGTAATAATAATAATATGGTGATATTAATATTAACAATATGATAATTTTAATAAGTTTAAAAAAAATTAATAGTAATGATAATAATAATAAAAATGATATTAGTAATATTATTAATGATACTAATAATAATAATACTAATTATAATAATGTTAATATTATTAATGATAATACTATAATAAAATGATATAACAATTTTTACATACTAAATTTCATATCTATATGATATATATATATTAATATTATTAATACTGATATTACTATTATTATTAAGAGTAATAATAATATAACAATTATATTTTTATTTGCAAGTAAGTTTAATATGTTGACATTATATCTTAATAGTTATGTAATACTTAATAATTATATTATATTTATATACTAATATACATTTATTAGATATTGAATATTCATATATTTTATATATATTTTATATATATTACAATATAATAATAATTATTAATTGAATCGTACATATACATATAAATTCATAATAATATCATGTATATGTCTATATATATATATATATATATATATATATATATATATATATATATATATATATATATATTCATTTTAATTGTACTTAATTATACTGTTTATTATTTTACATTTTTAATTCTAATTAATTAAAGTGTATCCCATTTATTCAAAATATTATATATATATATATATATATATATATATATATATATATATATATATATTCTTAAATTTATATTTATATAAATATATTTACATATTTATTTACACACAATTGTTCGTGCATCGTCGGGAATAGTCAAAGGTCAAATGAATTCATGAGAACAGTTCAAACTTTATGAGACTCAGTTTAATAGACTTTGCTTATTGTGTCAAAATCATATAAGATTAAGTTTAAATTTGGTCGGAAATTCCTGGGTCATCACATATATGATACGTTTTGTAAACATTGCATTTATTTTAAAAGACAAACTTGCTTAAAAATATAACCTTTCTATACAAATGATATATGATTCCAATAATATGAATGACTAATCTGTCATTTACTTAATAACAATCTTTTTGAACTCAAACGATTTGAATGCAACGTCTTTTGAAATATGCCATGAATGATTCCAAGTAATATCTTTAAAACTAGAAAATGCACAGCGGAAGATTTCTTTAATACCTGAGAATAAACATGCTTAAAAGTGTCAACCAAAAGGTTGGTGAGTTCATAGGTTTATCATAAACAATAAAATTCAGTAATTTTGATAGACCACAAGGTTAATGCTAGGCACAAATAAGTCTGTATCCTATACCCACCTGTAAGTTACCTTGCGATTTTTAAATACAGTAAACATATCTCGTGTACAAAATCATTTTTCATAAATGCTTAGCAGAGATAGGTCCATATTCTATTCTCCCCTGTAGGTTGCCTCGCAATTTTTAATAACAGTACACATATCTCGTGTACAAAATAACATACACATAACCTGTGTATAAAAATCGTTCTCTCTATAACATTTCCTGGTAACCGACCTTAACATATAAAGCGCATATAGAATATCCCAAAACATACATGCATATAGCAATCAGTATGATAAATACATAACCTCTCATCTGTTTAATATAAACCTCGAAGTACTAAAGCAGTTCAAATTCTCTGACTGGGGCGTGTCAAAGCCCATAGATCTATCTTTAGGATTCACGTAAATTAGGGTGTCGTTTCCTAATTCTTAGGTTACCAAGCTAAAATAAGCAGGGTGATATTCGGTATAATAATTGCATTCAATGAATGTTTTACTTGTGCTATCGCGTCAAACATTTATAAAAGCATTTCATGTATTCTCAGCCCAAAAATATATATTTCAAAAGCAAGTAAAAAGGGATCAAATGAACTCACGATACGATATTTTGTAGTAAAAATATGCATACGACGGGACTGAACAATACAGGGTTTGCCTCAGATTCACGAACCTATATATATATATATATATATATATATATATATATATATATATATATATATATATATATATATATATATATATATATATATATATATATATATATATATATATATATATATATATTAACACATATAATTGTATTTGAACAAATATATATATTATTAGTGATATAATTGTTATTTTAATAAATTATATGTTTCATTAATAATTTAATTAAATATTTTTATTTTATATACCTTAAATAAATAATTAGTATTTATTATAAAAATATAGTTTTGTTAAATATATTTTTATATAACTAATTTTTATTGTAATAATAATAATAATATTAATAGTAATATTGATAAAAATAATAATAATAAAATAGTTATTATAAAAATAAATATAATTGAATTCGAACAAATATATATATTATTAGTGATATAATTGTTATTTTAATAAATTATATGTTTCATTAATAATTTAATTAAATATTTTTATTTAGTATACTTTAAATAAATAATTAGTATTTATTATAAAAATATAGTTTTGTTAAATATATTTTTATATAACTAATTTTTATTGTAATAATAATAAAATAATATTAATAGTAATATTGATAAAAATAATAATAATAATATAGTTATTATAATAATAATAATGATAATGATACTAGTAATAATAAAAATGATAATAATAATAATGTTAAAAATAATAATATTAATGTTAAAAGTAATATTAATAATAATGATAATAATAATAAATATTATAATATTCATAAAAATAATAATAATGATAATAAACATAATAGTGATAAAAATAATGATAATTCTAATAATAATAATAATAATGATTGTTTTAATGATAATAAAAATGATAATTTTAGTAGAAATGATAATTTTAATAATCATGATAACAATAATACTTATATTCATAATAATGATAATAATATTAATAATAATAATACTTATATTAATAATTAATAATAATGATATAATAATAATAATAATAATAATAATAATAATAATAATAATAATAATAATAATAATAATAATAATAATAATAATAATAATAAAATAACTACCTTTAAAAGAAAAGCTTCAAAAAAATAAACTGCCAGAGCCTGGGCTCGAACCCGAGACCTCTCATTCCCCTAACACACGCCCACACCATTGCTCTGCTTATGCTTTTCTGATTTAATTCATACACTAATCTCTTTTAACCAATTTTTATGTCTGTCATCTTCTTCATTCATGAAATCATAACCTTGGATTAAAAAGTAAATAAGGATGGAATAAAGGGTGTGTTTGACTTCGGGTTTACAGCAGAGAAAGGGATGTTCGGGTGGGTTTTTGCAGCTGTAGAAGAAACCGAATAGCAATAGCAAGAAAAAGGCATCAACAACAACCGAAAGGCTTCGATTTTAGGGCTGGAATTCGAGCAAAAAACAGCTGTAATTTATAGCGGTTTGTGGTGGTGTTATAGCTGAACAGAAACAGCAAAAAAAAAAATAGCAGTAGCAGCGGCGAATTTGTAGTGACCCGAAATTTTCCATGATTATATATTAAATGAAATTGATATTTACATGATTAAATGTTTCCAACTTGTTAAGCAATCAAACTTGTTAAGACTTGATTAATTAAAATGAGTTTATGTAGACAATTGACCACCCAAGTTGACCGGCGATTCACGAACATTTAAAACTTGTAACAACTACATAATGATATATATATATATATATATATATATATATATATATATATATATATATATATATATATATATATATATATATATATATATATATATATATATATATATATATATATATAGTTAACATGGGATTATGATAAGTAAGTATCTCACTAAGTATATTAACAATGAGTTATATACATAAAAATGAGACTATTGAATTAAGAAACTCAAAACGATATATATAACGATCATCGTTATAACAACGTCTCACTAAATACATATGAATCTTATTAAGATATTGATACTCTATGTTTAACATGATAAAATGATAATTAAATATATCATTAAGTGTGTTAACAATAAACTACATATGTAAAAACAAGACTACTAACTTAAGAATTTCGAAACGAGTTATATATATAACGATTATCGTTGAAACGACATTTTAATATATATATATCGTATTGAGATATATTCATACACCATGTTATCATGATAACATGATAATTTAACATCTCATTAGATATAATAAACAATGGGTTAACTACATTAAATAGGATCGTTAACTTAAAGGTTTCAAAAACAACACTTACATGTAACGACTAACGATGACTTAACGACTCAGTTAAAATGTATATACATGTAGTGTATTAAGATGTATTAGTACACTTTTGGAAGACTTCAAGACACATATCAAAGTACTTCTACTTAACAAAAATGCTTACAATTCCATTCTCATTCGTTTTCTTCAACTACTCTACTCGTATGCACCCGTATTCGTACTCGTACAATACACAGCTTCTAGATGTATTTACTATTGGTATATACACTCCAATGATCAGCTCTTAGCAGCCCTTTTGAGTCACCAACACATGTGGGAACCATCATTTAACATCTAGCATGAAATATCTAACAAAATTACAAACTAATGGAGCCTATATGGAAGACTAAAAATCACGCTAACCTTCACTCATCACAAACACATTCACTTTCCAACTTTTATGCATCAAACTCATCTCTCTCAAGTTCTATCTTGGTGTTCTAAGTGTTCTTCATCATTCTATTCATAATCTAGCTCAATCTAGTTAACCTAAATCATCATACCAAACAATCACTCAAGAACACTTCAACAACACTTTCAAGTTTACTAGTTTACTTCCAAGATTTCTAATCCATTCCAAGTAATCATCTAAGATCAAGAACCATCTGTTATTTACAGTAGGTTATCATCCTAATTCAAGGTAATATTCATATTCAAACTTTGATTCAATTTCTATAACTATAAACTATCTTAATTCGAGTAGAAATCTTACTTGAACTTGTTTTCGTGTCATGATTCTACTTTAAGAACTTTCAAGCCATCCAAGGATCCTTTGAAGCTAGATCATTTCTTGTCACTTACAGTAGGTTTACCTACTAAACTTGAGGTAGTAATGATGTTCATAACATCATTCGATTCATATATATATAACTATCTTATTCGAAGATTTGAACTTGTAACCACTAGAACATAGTTTAGTTAATTCTAAACTTGTATTGTACAAGTATTCTAACATATATTATGTAATCTTGATAGACCATAGACACGTATACAATGTTTTGACATATCATATCGACGTCATCTATATATATTATTTGGAACAACCATAGACACTCTATATGCGGTAATGATCGAGTTAGCTATACAGGGTTGAGGTTGATTCCAAAATAATATATGTACTTTGAGTTGTGATCAAGTCTGAGACTTGTATACACTGGGTCGTGGATTGATTCGAGAAATTATATTGATTTATTTATGTGCTACTAACTGTTAACAACTAATTGTGAACTACTAACGTTGGACTGTTAACTTAACAAATTTAAATCGTTAAAACGTAATAAAATACATTGTGAATATATTTCGATCATACTTTGATATATATGTATATATTTATTAAAGGTTCGTGAATCGACCAGTGGCCAAGTCTTATTTCTGACGAAGTGAAAAATCGTGAAATTGAGTTATAGTCCCACTTTTAAAATCTAATATTTTTGGGATGAGAATACATGCAGTTTTATAAATGTTTTACAAAATAGACACAAGTAAGCAAAACTACATTCTATGGTTGAATGATCGAAATCGAATATGCCCCTTTTTGCTTGGTAGCCTAAGAATTAGGGAACTGGCCCCTAATTGATGCGAATCCTAAAGATAGATCTGTTAGCACTAACAAGCCCCAGTCAGAGAATTTGAACTGCTTTAGTACTTCGATTTTATCATGTTCGAAGGGAGTCCCGGAATGATGGGGATATTCTACATTCATCTTGTTAATGTCGGTTACAAGGTGTTCTCCATATGAATGATTTTTATGCAGATTGCTATTATGCATGCATGTTGTTTGTGAGAAATGGAAATATGAAATCTTGTGGTCTATTATTACGATTTGATAAATATATAGGTTAAACCTATAACTCACCAACATTTTTGTTGACGTTTAAAGCATGTTTATTCTCATGTGATTATTAAGAGCTTCCGCTGTTGCATGCTAAATAAAGACAGGAATTGGAGTCTGCATGCTTGTAAAATATTTTTTTTAAAACTGCATTCGGAGACTTAAGTTAATGTGTAATATTATTGTAAACCATTATGAAATTGTCATGTTTAAACGCTATATTTTAGATTATCATTATTTGATAATCTTCATGATACTTTTAAACCTTTATCGATAAAATAAAGGTTATGGTTTGTTTTAAAATCGAATGCAGTCTTTGAAAAATGTCTCATATAGAGGTCAAAACCTCGCAAAGAAATCAATTAATATGAAACGTTTATAATCGATATGAACGGGACATTTCAGTTGGTATCAGAGCGTTGGTCTTAGAGAACCAGAAATTTGCATTAGTGTGTCTAACCTAGTTTGTTAGGATGCATTAGTGAGTCTAGACTTCGATCGTGTTTTCTTTAAAAACGATTGCTTAACATTTTTTGTTGGAAACTATATATTTTTTTACATGTAAATATTATGTGATATATTACTAATGTGTTAGTTAATGTGTGATAGATGTCTACCTCCAGTACCAATCACATCGATTCACCAAATAAAAATGAAGAGTCGAATATATTTTGGGAAGATTCACAAATTCTCGAAGAGGAACCGGAAGAAGAGGAACTGGAAGAGGAGGAACCGGAAGAAGAGGAACCGGAAGAAGAGGAACCGGAAGAAGAAGAGGTTCTGGAGGAAGAAATACTAATACCTACAGAAAAATGATTAAATAAAAGAAAACCTTCAACCAATGGTCCAAAATTAAAAATGGTTTGTGGTGTCTCCGATGAGGAGGAAAAATATTGGGAAAACTACCAATTTTCTGATGAATCGGATCTCGATGAGGATTCCGATGATGTTATAGAGATTAACCAGTCTCAAATTAATAAAGCAAAAGAAAACAATAAGGGAAAAGGCATCAAAATAGAGAAACCTGATTCCAACCCCGATGAACTTTATGTGTATCGTAAACACCCGTATTTCTTAAATTTTAACTATAACCCGGGAACATCTAAGCCACCAGGTTTTTCTAAACCATTTGTGAAAATGACGGCTCGTATTAGAGGATCACCATGTATTCCTAGGAAGTTAGCAAAATGAACCAAATCCGAAGAGGAAGAAACGAGTGAGTCGAAATAAAGAGTTGTAATCATGTTGTGTAATATATGAATTGTAGTGTGTTTGTACTTTTATGATATCTGTAAAAATTGCTTGTATTGTTTGTTAATTACCTTTTACGAATCTAATCCTTGTTTATTTTACAGTATAAAAACAAAAATGGACGTTAAGGATAGACAACCAAAAATTTTAGAAGACCTACCAGGGGATATAATTGATGAAATCTTGTCTAGAGTCGGTCGGAATTCATCGGCACAATTATTTACGGAGAAATTAGTTTGTCGAACGTTTGAAGGACATTCCAGGCATGCCTTAGTTTATAAAAGGCTTTCCTTTGAAAGATGGGGTATATCACATTGGGGAGACCTTAAGTTACGCCGTGTTTTCTTTAAAGCATTTAGTGAGGGGAACCCAAATGCAATTTTACGCTACGGGTTGAGAGCCTATTTTGACTCTACCTATCCCAACATATGACTTCGTTCTTTAGAAAGAGCTTCCAACATGTAACTTAAAGAAGCATGTTATGTTTACAGGTTAGTGATGTTCGCTTCTCACCAAATTGAGAAAAAGAACATCGGATTACAACTGTTAAATAAAACATTCTCACAAGTGACGAATTTAGTAGTTGGGGTGAGAAACAAGGTTTTTAGATTGTTACAGGGCTGTTGGGCATTACGTAACCCCCGTCCTTTTGACGACGTTACAACATGCTGTCATGCCAACAGTCACAACGGTTATTTTCCACAAGACCAAGGATGGGAAATAATATTAGTAAAACCAGAACGCATGACTTGTTTATGGACTTATGAATTACGTGTCTTTATTGCCTTTGCTGAACGACTTGCGTATTAACTAGAATTGTCTTCACAACTGCCTTGTATCAAAGTTATTGTGTGCCCTATTTCATGCTATATGTCAAATAGCGGTATTGTACGTTTGTAATATATTGTATAAAAGTTTGATTGCAAAATATTATTGTAATCAGTTTTTCATATAGAATTGTAGTAGTTGAATAGTATATTAGCTACTAAGTATGAACTTAACGGGTAGGTACTACCCAAATTAAAACTTATAAAACGCTAATATGAAGAAAAAGCTTTTATAAATGAGTTCATATTATGCTACGAAATACTATTGACTACTCTTAATATTCTATATGATTAACTTAATTCTTTTGGCTATTTTTGAAGGAAATGGCACCGACTACTCGATATACCCTGAATATAACCGAGGAAGACTTCCGTGTTTTCCTTGCTGCAAACGTAGCCGCGGTACAGACTACAATGCAAAATAACAACAATAATACTGAATCCAGCAATAGAAATAACGCCACCAGAAATCGTGTAGGATGATCCTACAAAGAATTCACTGCCTGCAAACCTTTGGAATTTGATGGAACCGAAGGACCAATCGGATTGAAACGGTGGACCGAGAAGGTCTAATCGGTGGTTGCCATAGGTAAGTGTACTGAAGGTGACAGGGTGAAGTACGCTACGCATACCTTCACATGTACTACGGTAACATGGTGGAATACCTATCTCGAGCAGGTGGGACAAGATACTGCTTATGCACTACCGTGGTCAGCATTCAAACACATGATGACTGAGCAGTACCATCCCAGAAACGAGGTCAATAAGCTCAAGGTAGAGCTTAGAGGATTACGGGCACAAGGATTCGATATTACCACATAAAACGACGATTCACAGAGTTGTGCCTGTTGTGTCCAAGAGCTTTCGAAGATGAAGAAGAGAAGATCGACGCATTTGTAAAAGGGTTACCCGAAAGGATTCAAGAAGATGTGAGTTCACAAGAGCCCACCTCCATACAAAAAGCAAGTCAAATGGCTCACAAACTCATAAACCAGATTGAGAGAAGAATTAAAGAGCAGGCGGCCGAAGAGGCCAACATGAAACAAGTCAAGAGGAAGTGGGAAGAAACCAGTGATAAGGGTCACCAATACAACAACAACAATAATCACAATCAAAATCGCAACAACTATCTCAGCAACCGCAACATCAATCGCAACAACAACAATCAAAATCCCAACAACAACTACAATAACCACCATAACAAGTACAACAAACGTCCCAACAACAACAACTACAACAATCATCCCAACAACAATAACAACCGCAAAAATAATAATTCCTATTATAACAAGAAACAGCCATGTCAAAGGTGTGAAGAGTACCATCCGAATGTGTTCTGCACGACTTTTTGCACCAAGTGTAGTAGAAATGGTCATAGTGCGACGAAGTGTGAAATCTACAGACCGGTGAATAATAGAATTAAAGGAACAAATAGTGTCGGAACAAATAATGCCGCTGTAGTTTGTTTTAAATGTGGAAAACCGGGCCACATTATTATAAATTACCCGAATCAGGGGAATACTAATGGGCAAGGCCGCGGAAGAGTTTTCAATATTAATGTGGCAGAAGCGCAGGAAGACCCGGAGCTTGTTACGGGTACGTTTCTTATTGACAATAAATATGCTTATGTTTTATTTGATTCGGGTGCAGATAGAAGCTATATGAGTAGAGATTTTTGTGCTAAATTAAGTTGTCCACTGACGCCTTTGGATAATAAATTTTTACTCGAATTAGCAAATGGTAAATTAATTACAGCAGATAATATATGTCGGAATCGAGAAATTAAACTGGTTAGCGAAATGTTTAAGATTGATTTGATACCAGTAGAGTTAGAAAGTTTTGATGTGATAATTGGCATGGACTGGTTGAAAGAGGTGAAAGCAGAGATCGTTTGTTACAAAAATGCGATTCGCATTATGCGTGAAAAGAGAAAACCCTTAATGGTGTACGGAGAAAAGAGCAACGCGAAGTTAAATCTTATTAATAGCCTGAAAGCGCAAAAAATAATAAGAAAATGTTGCTATGTCATTCTAGCACAAGTTGAGAAAGTCAATTCCGAAGAAAAGAACATCAATGATGTTCCCGTCACAAAAGAATTTCCCGATGTATTTTCGAAAGAATTACCGGGACTACCTCTACACCGATCGGTTGAATTTCTAATAGATCTTGTACCAGGAGCTGCACCAATAGCTCTTGCTCCTTACAGACTTGCACCCAGCGAAATGAAAGAATTATAAAGTCAATTACAAGAACTTTTAGAGCGTGGTTTCATTCGACCATGCACATCACCGTGGGTAGCTCCTGTTTTATTTGTCAAAAATAAGGATGGTACATTCAGGTTGTGTATCGACTACCGAGAGTTGAACAAACTTACCATCAAGAACCGTTATCCACTACCGAGAATCGATGACTTATTCGATCAATTACAAGGCTCGTCGATTTATTCGAAGATCGACTTACGTTCTGGGTATCATCAAATGCGGGTGAAGGAGGATGATATTCCAAAGACTGCTTTTAGAACGCGTTACGGACATTACGAGTTTATGGTTATGCCGTTTGGTTTGACTAACGCACCAGATGTGTTCATGGACTTCATGAACCGAGTGTGTGGGCCATATCTTGACAAGTTTGTCATTGTTTTCATCGATGACATACTTATTTACTCAAAGAGGATCAAGAGCACGAAGAGCATTTGAGAAAAGTGCTAGAATTGTTGAGGAAGGAACAACTGTACGCCAAATTTTCAAAGTGTCCATTTTGGTTAGAAGAAGTTCAATTCCTCGGACACGTAGAGAACAAAGAAGGTATTCAGGTTGATCCGGCAAAGATTGAAACCATTCAAAACTGGGAACCCCGAAAACTCCGAAGCATATACGCCCATTTTTAGGATTGGCTGGTTACTACAGAAGATTCATCCAAGATTTTTCCAAAATAGCAAAACCCTTGACTGTATTAACGCATAAAGGGAAGAAATTTGAATGGAAGGATGAGCAGGATAAAGCGTTTCAATTGTTGAATAAAAAG
Source organism: Rutidosis leptorrhynchoides (assembly GCF_046630445.1). NCBI lineage: Eukaryota > Viridiplantae > Streptophyta > Magnoliopsida > Asterales > Asteraceae > Rutidosis > Rutidosis leptorrhynchoides. The sequence continues at coordinate 361,856,341 of NC_092335.1, read as the reverse complement.
TTAACTACAGTAATTATCATTGCCTGAAGGGAATGCTGACTTTGTGATTTATTGTGACGCATCAAATCAAGGTCTTGGATGTGTATTAATTCAACGAACGAATGTAATTGCTTATGCATCCAGACAATTGAAGATTCACGAGCAAAATTATACGACTCACGATTTGGAATTGGGTGCTGTTGTTTTTGCATTAAAAAACTGGAGGCACTACTTATATGGGGTCAAAAGTATTATATATACCGACCACAAAAGTCTCCAACATATATTTGATCAGAAACAATTAAATATGAGGCAACATAGGTGGATTGAGTTGTTGAATGATTACGACTTTGAGATTCGTTACCACCCAGGGAAGGCAAATGTGATAGCCGACGCCTTGAGCAGAAAGGACAGAGAACCTATACGAATAAAAGCTATGAATATAATTATCCATACTAACCTTACTACTCAAATAAAGGAGGCACAACAGGAAGTTTTAAAAGAGGGAAATCTGAAGAATGATATACCCAAAGGATCGGAAAACACCTTAATATTCGGGAAGATGGAACCTGGTATAGGGCTGACAGAATTTGGGTACCAAAGTTTGGATATGTGAGAGAAATGGTACTTGGGAAAGCACATAAAACCAGATACTCAATACATCCCGGAGCGGGAAAGATGTACCGAGATCTCAAGAAACATTTTTGGTGGTCGGGTATGAAAGCCGATATTGCTAAATACGTGGGAGAATGTTTGACGAGTTCTAAGGTAAAAGCCGAACATCAGAAACCGTCAGGTCTACTTCAACAACCTAAAATCCCAGAATGAAAATGGGAAAACATTACCATGGACTTCATTACTAAATTGCCAAGGACTGCAAGTGGTTATGATACTATTTGGGTAATAGTCGATCGTCTCACCAAGTCAGCACATTTTCTACCAATGCGAGAAGATGATAAAATGGAAAAGTTAGCACGACTATACTTGAAGGAAGTCGTCTCCAGACACGAAATACCCATCTCTATTATCTCTGATAGGGATGGCAGATTTGTTTCAAGATTTTGACAGACGTTACAACAAGCATTGGGGACTCGTCTAGACATGAGTACTGCCTATCATCCACAAATTGATGGGCAAAGTGAAAGGACAATACAGACTCTTGAAGACATGCTACAAGCATGTGTTATTGATTTTAGAAACAGTTGGGATCAACATCTATCGTTAGCAGAATTTTCCTACAACAACAGTTACCACTCGAGTATCGAAATGGCACCGTTCGAAGCACTCTATGGTAGAAAGTGCAGGTCTCCGATTTGTTGGAGTAAATTGGGGGATAGACAGATTACGGGTCCGGAGATAATCCAAGAAACTACCGAGAAAATCATCCAAATTCAACAACGGTTGAAAACCGCTCAGAATCGGCAAAAGAGCTACGCGAACATTAGAAGAAAGGATTTGTAATTTGAAATTGGTGACATGGTCATGCTCATTGTATCACCTTGGAAAGGTGTTGTTCATTTTGGAAAACAGGGAAAACTAAACCCGAGATACATTGGGCCATTCAAGATTATTGATCATGTCGGACCGGTAGCTTATCGACTTGAATTACCTCAACAATTAGCCAGCGTACATAATACCTTTCACGTATCGAATATGAAGAAATTTTTAGCTAAAGAAGATCTCACCATTCCTTTAGACGAAATACAAATCAATGAAAAACTACAATTCATTGAAGAACCCGTCGAAATAATGGATCGTGAGGTTAAAAGACTTAAACGAAACAAGATACCAATCGTTAAAGTTCAATGGAATGCCCGTAGAGGACCCGAGTTCACCTGGGAGTATGAAGATCAGATGAATCTGCAATACTCGCACCTATTTCCAGAAGATGCGTCAACACCTCCAACTTTTTAAAATTTCGGGACGAAATTTATTTAACGGGTAGGTACTGTAGTGACCCGAACTTTTCCATGATTATATATTAAATGAAATTGATATTTACATGATTAAATGTTTCCAACATGTTAAGCAATCAAACTTGTTAAGACTAGATTAATTAAAATGAGTTTATGTAGACAATTGACCACCCAAGTTGACCGGCGATTCACGAACATTTAAAACTTGTAACAACTACATGATGATATATATATATATATATGGATATATATATATATATATATATATATATATATATATATATATATATATATATATATATATATATATATATATATATATATATATATATATATATATATATAGTTAACATGGGATTATGATAAGTAAGTATCTCACTAATTATATTAACAATGAGTTATATACATAAAAATGAGACTATTGAATTAAGAAACTCGAAACGATATATATAACGATCATCGTTTTAACAACGTCTCACTAAATACATATGAATCATATTAAGATATTGATACACTATGTTTAACATGATAAAATGATAATTAATTATATCATTAAGTATGTTAACAATAAACTACATATGTAAAAACAAGACTACTAACTTAAGAATTTCGAAACGGGTTATATATATAACGATTATCGTTGTAACGACATTTTAATATATATATCGTATTAAGATATTTTCATACACCATGTTATCATGATAATATGATTATTTAACATCTCATTAGATATAATAAACAATGGGTTAACTACATTAAATAGGATCGTTAACTTAAAGGTTTCAAAAACAACACTTACATGTAATGACTAACGATGACTTAACGACTTAGTTAAAATGTATATACATGTAGTGTATTAAGATGTATTAGTACACTTTTGGAAGACTTCAAAACACATATCAAAGTACTTCTACTTAACAAAAATGCTTACAATTCCATTCTCATTCATTTTCATCAACAACTTTACTCGTATGCACCCGTATTTGTACTCGTACAATATATAGCTTCTAGATGTATTTACTATTGGTATATACACTTCAATGATCAGCTCTTAGCAGTCCTTGTGAGTCACCAACACATGTGGAAACCATCATTTAACATCTAGCATGAAATATCTAACAAAAATACAATCTAATAGAGCCTATATGGAAGACTAAAAATCACGCCAACCTTCACTCATCACAAACACATTCACTTTCCAACTTTTATGCATAAAACTCATCTCTCTCAAGTTCTCTCTTGGTGTTATAAGTGTTCTTCATCATTCTCTTCATAATCGAGCTCAATCTAGCTCAATCTAGTTAACCTAGATCATCATACGAAACAATCACTCAAGAACACTTCAACAACACTTTCAAGTTTACTAGTTTACTTCAAAGATTTCTAATCCATTCCAAGTAATCATCTAAGATCAATAACCCTCTGTTATTTACAGTAGGTTATCATTCTAATTCAAGGTAATATTCATATTCAAACTTTGATTCGATTTCTATAACTATAAACTATCTTAATTCGAGTATAAATCTTACTTGAACTTCTTTTCGTGTCATGATTCTACTTCAAGAACTTTCAAACCATCTAAGGATCCTTTGAAGCTAGATCATTTCTTATCACTTCCAGTAGGTTTACCTACTAAGCTTGAGGTAGTAATGATGTTCATAACATCATTCGATTCATATATATATATATATATATATATATATATATATATATATATATATAACTATCTTATTCGAAGATTTAAACTTGTAACCACTAGAACATAGTTTAGTTAATTCTAAACTTGTTCTCAAATAAAGTTAATCCTTCTAACTTAACTTTTAAAATCAACTAAACACATGTTTTATATCTATATGATATGCTAACTTAATGATTTAAAACCTGGAAACACGAAGAACACCGTAAAATCGGACATACGCCGTTGTAGTAAAACCGGGGGTTGTTTTGGTTTGGATAATTAAAAACTATGATAAACTTTGATTTAAAAGCTATTCTTCTGGGAAAATTATTTTTCTTATGAACATGAAACTATATCTAAAAATCATAGTTAAACTCAAAGTGGAAGTATGTTTTTTAAAATGGTCATCTAGACGTCGTTCTTTCGACTGAAACGACTACCTCTACAAAAATGACTTGTAACATATATTTTCGACTATAAACCTATACTTTTTCTATTTAGTTTCATAAAGTACAGATCAATATGAAACCATAGTAATTTGATTCACTCAAAACGGATTTAAAACGATGAAATGATGCGTAAAACAAAATTGGTTAAAAATGGTTAATTTGACTACACGATCATTTTACAAAAATCTATACTAACCATAACTTATCTAACTTATATTGTATTGTACATGTATTCTAACATATATTATGTAATCTTGATAGACCATAGATACGTATACAATGTTTTCACATATCATATCGACGTCATCTATATATATATTATTTGGAACAATCATAGACACTCTATATGCGGTAATGATCGAGTTAGCTATACAGGATTGAGGTTGATTCAAAAATAATAAATGTACTTTGAGTTGTGATCGAGTCTGAGACTTGTATACACTGGGTCGTGGATTGATCCGAGAAATTATATTGATTTATTTCTGTACTACTAACTGTTAACAACTAATTGTGAACTACTAACGTTGGACTGTTAACTTAACAAATTTAAATCGTTAAAATGTAATAAAATACATTGTGAATATATTTCGATCATACTTTGATATATATGTATATATTTATTATAGGTTCGTGAATCGACCAGTGGCCAAGTCTTATTTCCGACGAAGTAAAAAAATCGTGAAAGTGAGTTATAATCCCACTTTTAAAATCTAATATTTTTGGGATGAGAATACATACAGTTTTATAAATGTTTTACAAAATAGACATAAGTAAGCGAAACTACATTCTATGGTTGAATGATCGAAATCGAATATGTCCCTTTTTGCTTGGTAGCCTAAGAATTAGGGAACTGACCCCTAATTGACGAGAATCCTAAAGATAGATCTATGGGCACTAACAAGCCCCAGTCAGAGAATTTGAACTGCTTTAGTACTTTGATTTTATCATGTCCGAAGGGAGTCCCAGAATGATGGGGATATTCTATATGCATCTTGTTAATGTCGGTCACCAGGTGTTCACCATATGAATGATTTTTATGCAGATTGCTATTATGCATGCATGTTGTTTGTGAGAAATAAAAATATGAAATCTTGTGGTCTATTATTACGATTTGATAAATATATAGGTTAAACCTATAACTCACCAACATTTTTATTGACGTTTAAAGCATGTTTATTCTTAGGTGATTATTAAGAGCTTCCATTGTTGCATGTTAAATAAAGACAGGAATTGGAGTCTGCATGCTAGTAAAATATTGTTTTAAAAACTGCATTTGGAGACTTAAGGTAATGTGTAATATTATTGTAAACCATTATGAAATGGTCGTGTGTAAACGCTATATTTTAGATTATCATTATTTGTTAATCTTCGTGATACTTTAAAACCTTTATCGATAAAATAAAGATTATGGTTTGATTAAAAATCGAATGCAGTCTTTGAAAACGTATATATATATATATATATATATATATATATATATATATATATATATATATAGGTCAAAACCTCGCAAAGAAATCAATTAATATGAAACGTTTATAATCGATATGAACGGGACATTTCAGTTAGTTTCAGAGCGTTGGTCTTAGAGAACCGGAAATTTGCATTAGTGTATCTAACCAAGTTTGTTAGGATGCATTAGTGAGTCTGGACTTCGACAGTGTTTTCTTTAAAAACGATTGCTTAACACTTTTTGTTGGAAACTATATTTTTTTTTTACATGTAAATATTATGTGATATATTACTTAATGTGTTAGTTAATGTGTGATAGATGTCTACCTCCAGTACCAATCCCATCGACTCACCTAATAACAATGAAGAGTCGAATATATTTTGGAAAGATTCACAAATTCCCGAAGAGGAACCGGAAGAGGAGGAACCGGAAGAGGAGGAACCGGAAAAAGAGGAATCGGAAAAAGAGGAACCGAAAGAAGAGGAACCGGAAGAAGAAGAGGTTCCGGAGGAAGAAATAATAATACCTACAGAAAAACGATTAAATAAAAGAAAACCTTCAACCAATGGTCAAAAATTAAAAATGGTTTGTGGTGTCTCCGATGAGGAGGAAAAATATTGGGAAAACTACCAATTTTCTGATGAATCGGATCTCGATGAGGATTCCGATGATGTTATAGAGATTAACCAGTCTCAAATTAATAAAGCAAAAGAAAACAATAAGGGAAAAGGCATCAAAATAGAGAAACCTGATTCCAACCCAGATGAACTTTATGTGTATCGTAAACACCCGTATTTCTTAAATTTTGTCATACCCCCAAATAGGGCATAGGGTATTTGTGACTAATTATATCAAATCACAGTTGTACAAACGAGAACGACTCTAAATGAGACGTTTTATTTATTAAATAAACAGCGGAAGCATTATTCAAAGTTTTACATGATAAGAGTACAGTAAATGGGAAATGTCTAAATAAAATGATAAATATGAATGATGGATTCCATGCAAGCAGCAAAGCATACATCAATCATCTAGTAGCAAGTAGCAGCTAGCTCAATCATTACCTGAGACAAAACATGCTTAAAGTGTCAACCAAAAAGGTTAAGTGAAATTCATAGATTTATAAATAATATCCAAAGTTTTAGACCACAAGATTTAGTTTAAAGTTGATCAATATAGATATATCAATCTAAAAGTGTTGCTGTAGTTTGTAATATCGCTACTAAACAATTTACCCTATGACACCTTGTACTGTCAGTGTCGTGGAATCATTATTATGTAACCAAAGACCAACGGTCGAATGGTTAGAGACGTTACTCTCAATAGGCCTACTCACAATAATTAAGTTTGCATTTAAACGTAGCAATTGACGATATTACGGTAGGGATTTAGCATGAATCAAAGCATGACAGCATAGTTAACAATTTAGTACTTGTGTCTAAGCGTAAAACAGTTATAAAGCAAGCATGTGTCTCACTCCAAAAGTTGTAAAACAGTTATGAAATAGTAAAAAGTGGGGCTATGAAGTTCACCTTAGTAGCACACGAAAGAATTGAACGGAAGGACGTGACCGAGATCTCAACCTAGAGATAGAACGTATGATCAGACATTGCCTAACAGACAATAGTATATAGTACTATATTGATAGTAATGGTTCACTAAAGAATTTTCATTTACGGAAGGTTACTATTTATGGAAAGTTTCCACTTATAGTAATTTTCCAATTTTAGAAAGTTCGGGTTAATCTTTAGCAAGATGTTGTACAACTCTACTCAAACTCCGTTGCTATCAAATAAGTCAGGAATGACCAGATGTAACCGGGGGCCCAGGATTCTTGACCAGAATCTAAGTCATGGCATTCGAGATCCACAAGCTTACCCATAAATGGCAACCTAGACATCATTCACTTACGACCGTGAGTAGCGATGAAGTTCACATGAATTATACATTATCTTTGATTAATCTTCACTTTAGGTGTATACACACAACGAATTATTAATGTACTTAATAATTATATATGTGATAATATAACCTAAGTTTTATTTAATATTTAGTTATTATACCTTAGTATGTCTTATATATATTAAATATAATTACCTTTAAATAAATACCTAAATTACTTCAAAAATAATAGTATTTTATTAATCGAACATTATTCAAAAATGTCTAAATAATAAATTAAATATCTAAAAATTACATACATAATTTTTATAGTCTTAGTTAATCATATAGATTAGTAGAAAAATTTAAGAAAACGTTTTTATTATATTTTTGTATTTATTTTTGTTTTTACCCTTAATGTATTCACAAAATAATTTTAATTCTACATAATTACTAAATAAACCCAAATAATTATTTTTATAATTTTTATAAGTTTCTATCAGTCTAATAACCTGTAGAAAAATATTTAAAACAATATTTTATTATTATTTTATATTTATTCTTAATTTACCTTCGAATTACATAATAATAGAGTTTAATTATATAATAAATACCAATTCGACCCAAGTAATTATTTTTATAATTTTTTTCAGATCTATATAAGTTTTAAAAACTTAAAAAAAATTATATATATTTTATTTTTGGTTAAAAGTATTTATTACGAATTTTACATTGTTTTTACGTTTAAACACTACATAATTCGTATTTAATTATAAACAATATTTCATAAATTATCAAAATTATTTTTATGCATCATAAAACTTATAATACTAATTATAACATATAAACATAGTTAATTTCGAATTTTACAAAGAATATACAATAAAAATAAATATAAATGACAATATTGAAAAAAATTAATAAAAATAGAAAGTACCTCAAATTTTCTTCAAGGTTTTGAGAGAATAACTTAAGTTTTTGTGTTTGGCAAGAAAAAATGAATGAGAAGCCATGTATTTATAGGTAAAAAATGGTTGGTGAAAAGAAAAAAAATAATAAAATAAAGGTGCCAATTTTGACAAAATAATAAAAACATGTTAAAAATGTTTTTAATAAGTTTTTGTTTTTGAAAATATTTAGTCAAAATTCATGGGCACATTATTTAATTTTTAAAAAAATCTTATTTCTTTTTTTTTATATAAGCTAAAAATATAAATAATGATTAAAATAACTTATCATTTAATTAATAATTATGTTACATATAGTTTTATATATAATACACATTAATATTAATATTAACTAAAGTTATTTTATATAATTAGTATAAACTTTAGTTAACAAAACGTGTCGACGAAAAAAAAAATATTTAATCAACGTCGAATTTAATCATATATTAAGTATGGATAACAACCCTATGGGCAAATTAGTCAATTCAAGTATGAAAATATGAGGGTTGTTATAGTACCTACCCGTTAAAGAAATTTCGTCCCGAAATTTGACAGAGATCGTCATGGTTGATAATAAATATGTTTTCATGACGGATATGAGTTGTAAAATAGAGTTTTATCACTATTGAGTAATAAAAAAATTCGATTACGTGAAGAGTATGAGTGAAGCTATCGTAAAAAAAATGAAATGAGGAAAATAAAGATTTGTTTTAACTCTTGACGTAATTAAAGTTGATTTCCGGAATTCAAGGGATTTAAAGAAAATCTTTATAATCTGTATAAGATTTGATTCTCCGGTAATTAAGAAAATTCAAATTGCCTTGATTGTTGTGTCTGGAATTTTGCTATAAATTAGCTTCCTCTTTTTCATTATCTTCACCACTTCTATACTTTCTTTCTCGATTCATACTTTCAAAGATTGTGAAAATGCTCCATCCAGTTCTTATCCTGGATATTTTTCTTACTATCGTTTCTGTCATTCTTCTTTTTCATTTACCCCCAGAGAAATCTGTTTACTTCTACAATTACCTTAGGGTTATAGTGTTTTTAATTCTCCCGTGTCTTTATGTTGCTATACGCATTGATATACACGGTTTTTAATTTTCGTGTTGTTATCGGGCTTTATATTTTCCCTTATATGTCGGAGCTCTATGCTCTTATTTTTCCTTCCCGACTTCAAGTCAAGCGAATAATGGTCCAGAATTCGTAGGTACGAAGTTTCGAATGATCATAAAATACAAAGCAAAAGGAAAGGTAATAGTACGATTTGATTTGTCAAATTACCAGAATTACTAAGGATAGAACTATCAAGAATATATGTTCTTGATATGTTCAGAGGTTAAGTAGAATGTAAAAGTCATGTAACATGGCAAATGATGATTATAAAGTCTATGAATCATCATCTTCCATTAAAAATTTAGCATGACTTACTGTAATATAATTACGTTGGCCTGACGTCATTATATTATACTAAATCATGCTTCAATTCCCAACACTACTTCAAATCATTCAAAATTTAAACTTGTATGTTACAGAAATATAGAAACTAAAACAGTTTCCTTTATTATGTAACACAGATAGTGCGAAGTGATAAATAATTTCGGACAAGAATAGTTATGAAGGTATCTTTAGAAATATGGAGGATATTTATAAAGAAAGATACGATGATATCTTAGAATTTTCTAAGATCAAATGATAACGAGGAAAACTCTTCTATAAGGATTTAGAATGCGTAAGGAGATCTTTTGTGGTTTTTATCAGAAATCGAATCATCTAGATTCTTTGATTATAGGTTTAGTCCTTGTGATTTGTCCACGGTCTCCTTCATGGTTTGCTCAATCTGTTTTTCAGTTCCAAATCTGAGCTTTTTCAATACGTCATTCTTTATCATCAAACTTATGGCCATTAAGACCATCTATAGCTTTTGCTGCTTCGTCAGCATTCTCAAGGTTAACGAATTTGAATCATTGATTATCAATCCGAGGTGTTTTCAAGAATTTTGAATTTAAAGTGTTTAAGCGTAAGATGCATCCATCAATGGATCTAACGGTTGACGAAGAAATGTTGTGATTTTCAGAAGTAAGGAATGGTAAGTTCGGTGGTTTGATGTGATAATTCATCATAGAATATGAATGAATATAATTCATGAATGTAGTGATCTTTAAGAAGATAACACTTGCTAAAGCTTTACTTAAATTCCGATATGTCAAAATCAGAATATATAATTGAATTTGTATAAAAATGGTTGTTCTTTAGTGAACGGATACATATGTGGATGTAAGTAGTATAGTTAATGACTGTTGAATCAGAATTGAAGAATGTACGGTGTAACATATTAATGTGAGATATAAATATTTCTCGGGTATTACCTACCCGTTAAAATATTTTCACCGTCAACAGTTTGTACAACAGAATATTTAATTACAATCTTTATGAAAATATACGTACATATATATATTTTTTTTCAGATGTAATAATGGATTTAATGAGTTAATATAATATTAAACTCATTTGATTTACGGTTGAAATGAGAATTAATAATCTCCAAACCTTAAAGATTTCATAATTGTCGCGAAATATTTCGCTAATGAAGTTATGAATCAATATTTCATCGTTCATTGTTATTGATATATCTCGGTATATGATGTTGGTGCTCGTAGATTTCTTGTGAAATTCACAAGGCACGAATAATGTTTTCTAGAAAGTTTTGAGTACATTAAAAATGGAAGTGTAAAATCAAACATGTATTTGAATAATACACTTGATTTATTATGAAAAATGGAGTTTATTGTGCTGAAGCAGTGATTAACGATTGTTAAGTCATTAACGAAGGATGTACATCATATCATATTAGTGATATGAATTAACCGAGTAGTATTTACTAGTTAAGATTCACACGTAATAACTTAGTACGAAAAGATTTATTATTGTTCCAAACCATATATATATAAAGTATACATATATAATTCTCCAGGAAGAATGAGTCAATACATCTTAACTCATTATTACTAATATTCCTTGGTATCTATGGGGCGTATGATGTTAATGTTTGAGGTACTGAGTGTGATGTTGAGGCGTGGAATGCAGATGTTGTTGTTGGTGAAGCTGATGCTGTTGGTGGTGATGTTGATGGTACTGGTGGTGCTGGTTATGTTGCTGGTGCTGCTGCTGGTGCTCGTAGGTTTTGCACCATATTTTCCAAAGCCACTACTCGAGCGCGAAGCTCATTGACTTCTTCTATTATTCCGGGATGATTGGCGGTTCGGACAAGGGGATGAATAATATCTGAAATTCTAGATATTATATATTCGTGATGAGATATCCTGGAAATGAGGGTGAAAATAGTGTTCCGAACGGGTTCGCCGGTAAGTGCTTCAGGTTCTTCGCCAATAGGGTAATGTGGTGGGTGAAAAGGATCACCTTCTTCACTTCTCCATTGATTAAGTAGACTACGAACCCACCCCCAATTCATCCAGAAAAGGTGATGACTAATTGGTTGGATCATTCCGGTTATGCTGCCATTAGAGCTTGAGGAGTTCGAGGAATCAAGTGAGAAATCCATATTATCTGATCGGAATAAGGGTTTTTGTTATAAGATGAGTGTTGAATATTGAATGATATATTTGTCTTCTTGATATACGTATATATAGCAAAAATATTTCCGTAATTTACGGAGGAAATTTAGGAAAAGTGTTAGACAAAGTCTATTAAGATAGATATGATAAGATATAATAAGATATGATGTGTCTATACTCCAATAATAGCAGTATGACGTGTATAGATCATAAAATGATAAGTATGTAATCTAATAATCTTTCGATTAAAGACTTTTAATTCTTAATGGCCTATTCAGGTCTAGGGGCTTGAGCTATAGGATCCTTTAAACCGGTAATCCAAACCCTTCCATTCTAGAGTTTTGTAGACGCCATCCGTCAAGAAAATTCAATGATAAAAAATAACGAGAAATCAAAGATTTAAAAGTAATGAATATGAGTAGTGATGACATTATAATGTCTTTGAGATTCTCGATAACTCAATGACATTTTCCGGTTCGTAAACCGATGCATAAAGGTATAAAGCATATAGGTACGTGATATAACAAGGAGGTTATATACGTTTGAGTATGAATAGTAACAAATATAGGAGTTTCAAAAATCATGAATAATATTTCATGTAATACATATGTAATACACAAAACCATATTAGATGACATAGGAATATCGAGAACGGTGTCACATTTAAATGTGGTAGGGAATTGAATAGTACTTAGGAGAATGAGCAGAGTTCTTAGATTGGCTCGACATTCTAAGATAAGTAAAGTTTCTAAAGTATAGTGTAGCATTTAACAGTTAAAGGCAACAATTAAAGGCACTATAGTCAAGGAAAGTTGTAGTCCTACATTGCTAAGGTACCTAATTGTATAAGGCACACATAAAATGCAATCCTGGTTCTCTACAACAATTCTGCTCTGATACCAATCTGTCATACCCCCAAATAGGGCCTAGGGTATTTGTGACTAATTATATCAAATCACAGTTGTACAAACGAGAACGACTCTAAATGAGACGTTTTATTTATTAAATAAACAGCGGAAGCATTATTCAAAGTTTTACATGATAAGAGTACAGTAAATGGAAAATGTCTAAATAAAATGATAAATATGAATGATGGATTCCATGCAAGCAGCAAAGTATATATCAATCATCTAGTAGCAAGTAGCAGCTAGCTCAATCATTACCTGAGACAAAACATGCTTAAAGTGTCAACCAAAAAGGTTGAGTGAAATTCATAGATTAATAAATAATATCCAAAGTTTTAGACCACAAGATTTAGTTTAAAGTTGATCAATATAGATATATCAATCTAAAAGTGTTGCTGTAGTTTGTAATATCGCTACTAAACAATTTACCCTATGACACCTTGTACTGTCAGTGTCGTGGAATCATTATTATGTAACCAAAGACCAACGGTCGAATGGTTAGAGACGTTACTCTCAATAGGCCTACTCACAATAATTAAGTTTGCATTTAAACGTAGCAATTGACGATATTACGGTAGGTATTTAGCATGAATCAAAGCATGACAACATAGTTAACAATTTAGTACTTGTGTCTAAGCGTAAAACAGTTATAAAGCAAGCATGTGTCTCACCCCAAAAGTTATAAAACAGTTATGAAACAGTAAAAAGTGGGGCTATGAAGTTCACCTTAGTAGCACACGAAAGAATTGAACGGAAGGACGTGACCGAGATCTCAACCTAGAGATAGAACGTATGATCAGACATTGCCTAACAGACAATAGTATATAGTACTATATTGATAGTAATGGTTCACTAAAGAATTTCCATTTTCGGAAGGTTACTATTTATGGAAAGTTTCCACTTATAGTAATTTTTCAATTTTAGAAAGTTCGGGTTAATCTTTAGCAAGATGTTGTACAACTCTACTCAAACTTCGTTGCTATCAAATAAGTCAGGAATGACCAGATGTAACCGGGGGCCCAGGATTCTTGACCAGAATCTAAGTCATGGCATTCGAGATCCACAAGCTTACCCATAAATGGCAACCTAGACATCATTCACTTACGACCGTGAGTAGCGATGAAGTTCACATGAATTATACATTATCTTTGATTAATCTTCACTTTAGGTGTATACACACAACGAATTATTAATGTACTTAATAATTATATATGTGATAATATAACCTAAGTTTTATTTAATATTTAGTTATTATACCTTAGTATGTCTTATATATATTAAATATAATTACCTTTAAATAAATACCTAAATTACTTCAAAAATAATAGTGTTTTATTAATCGAACATTATTCAAAAATGTCTAAATAATAAATTAAATATCTAAAAATTACATACATAATTTTTATAGTCTTAGTTAATCATATAGATTAGTAAAAAAATTTAAGAAAATGTTTTTATTATATTTTTGTATTTATTTTTGTTTTTACCCTTAATGTATTCACAAAACAATTTTAATTCTACATAATTACTAAATAAACCCAAATAATTATTTTTATAATTTTTATAAGTTTCTATCAGTCTAATAACCTGTAGAAAAATATTTAAAAAAATATTTTTTTTATTATTTTATATTTATTCTTAATTTACCTTCGAATTACATAATAATAGAGTTTAATTATATAATAAATACCAATTCAACCCAAGTAATTATTTTTATAATTTTTTTCAGATCTATATAAGTTTTAGAAACTCAAAAAAAAATTATATATATTTTATTTTTGGTTAAAAGTATTTATTACAAATTTTACATTGTTTTTATGTTTAAACACTATATAATTCGTATTTAATTATAAATAATATTCCATAAATTATCAAAATTATTTTTATGCATCATAACACTTATAATACTAATTATAACATATAAACATAATTAATTTTGAATTTTACAAAGAATATACAATAAATATAAATATAAATGACAATATTGAAAAAAATTAATAAAAATAGAAAGTACCTCAAATTTTCTTCAAGGTTTTGAGAGAATAACTTAAGTTTTTGTGTTTGGCAAGAAAAAATGAATGAGGAGCCATGTATTTATAGGTAAAAAATGGTTGGTGAAAAGAAAAAAAAATAAAATAAAGATGCCAATTTTGACAAAATAATAAAAACATGTTAAAAATGTTTTTAATAAGTTTTTGTTTTTGAAAATATTTAGTCAAAATTCATGGGCTCATTATTTAATTTTTAAAAAAAATCTTATTTCTTTTTTTTATATAAGCTAAAAATATAAATAATGATTAAAATAACTTATCATTTAATTAATAATTATGTTACATATAGTTTTATATATAATACACATTAATATTAATATTAACTAAAGTTATTTTATATAATTAGTATAAACTTTAGTTAACAAAACGTGTCGACGAAAAAAAAATATTTAATCAACGTCGAATTTAATCATATATTAAGTATGGATAACAACCCTAGGGGCAAATTAGTCAATTCAAGTATGAAAATATGAGGATTGTTATAAATTTTAACTATAACCCGGGAACATCTAAGCCACCAGGTTTTTCTAAACCATTTGTGAAAACGACGGCTCGTATTAGAGGATCACCATGTATCCCTAGGAAGTTAGCAAAACGAACCAAATCCGAAGAGGAAGAAACGAGTGAGTCGAAATAAAGAGTTGTAATCATGTTGTGTAATATATGAATTGTAGTGTGTTTGTACTTTTATGATATATGTAAAAATTGCTTGTATTGTTTGTTAATTACCTTTTACGAATCTAGTCCTTGTTTATTTTGCAGTATAAAACAAAAATGGATGTTAAGGATAGACAACCAAAAATTTTAGAAGACCTACCAGGGGATATGATTGATGAAATCTTGTCTAGAGTCGGTCAGAATTTTACGGCGAAATTAGTTTGTCGAACGTTTGAAGGACATTCCAGGCATGCCTTAGTTTATAAAAGGCTTTCCTTTGAAAGATGGGGTATATCACATTGGGGAGACCTTAAGTTAAGCCGTTTTTTCTTTAAAGCATTTAGTGCGGGGAACCCAAATACAATTTTACGCTACGGGTTGAGAGCCTATTTTGACTCCACCTATCCCAACATAGGACTCCGTTCTTTAAAAAGAGCTTCCAACATGCAACTTAAAGAAGCATGTTATGTTTACGGGTTAGTGATGTTCGCTTCTCACCAAATTGAGAAAAAGAACATCGGATTACAACTGTTAAATAAAACATTCCCAAAAGTGACGGATTCAGTAGTTGGGGTGAGAAACAAGTTTTTTAGATTGTTACAGGGCTGTTGGGCATTACGTAACCCCCGTCCTTTTGATGACGTTACAACATGCTGTCTTGCCAACGGCTACAACAGTTATTTTCCACAAGACCAAGGATGGGAAATAATATTAGTAAAACCAGAATGCATGACTTATTTCTGGACTTATGAATTACGTGTCTTTATTGCCTTTGCTGAACGACTTGCGTATTAACTAGAATTTTCTTCACAACTGCCTTGTATCAAAGTTATTGTGTACCATATTTCATGCTATATGTAAAATAGCGGTATTGTACATTTGTAATATATTGTATAAAAGTTTGAACGCGAAATATTATTGTAATCAGTTTTTCATATAGAATTGTAGTAGTTGAATTGTATATTAGCTACTAAGTATGAACTTAACGGGTAGGTACTACCCGAATTAAAACTTATAAAACGCTAATATGAAGAAAAAGCTTTTATAAATGAGTTCATATTATGCTACGAAATACTATTGACTACTCTTAATATTCTATATGATTAATTTAATTCTTTTGGCTATTTTTGAAGGAAATGGCACCGACTAATCGACATACCCTGAATATGACCGAGGAAGACTTCCGTGTTTTCCTTGCTGCAAACGTAGCCGCAGTACAGACTGCAATGCAAAATAACAACAATAATACTGAATCCAGCAATGGAAATAACGCCACCAGAAATCATGTAGGATGCTCCTACATAGAATTCACTGCCTGCAAACCTTTAGAATTTGATGGAACCGAAGGACCAATCGGATTCAAATGGTGGACCGAGAAGGTCGAATCGGTGTTTTCCATAAGTAAGTGTACTGAAGGTGACAGGGTGACGCTACGCATACCTTCACAGGTAGTGCGTTAACATGGTGGAACACCTATCTCGAGCAGGTGGGACAAGATACTGCTTACACACTACTGTGGTCAGCATTCAAACACATGATGACTAAGCAGTACCATCCCAGAAATGAGGTCAATAAGCTCAAGGTAGAGCTTGGAGGATTACAGGCACAAGGATTCGATATTACCACATACGAACGACGATTCACAGAGTTGTGCCTATTGTGTCCAAGAGCGTTCGAAGATGAAGAAGTGAAGATTGACGCATTTGTAAAAGGGTTACCAGAAAGGATTCAAGAAGATGTGAGTTCACACGAGCCCACCTCCATACAAAAAGCAAGTCGAATGGCTCACAAACTCATAAACCAGATTGAGGGAAGAATTAAAGAGCAGGCCGCTGAAGAGGCCAACATGAAACAAGTCAAGAGGAAGTGGGAAGAAACCAGTGACAAGGGTCACCAATACAACAACAACAACAATCACAATCAAAATCGCAACAACTATCCCAACAACCGCAACATCAATCGCAACAACAACAACAATTGAAATCCCAACAACAACTACAATAACCACCATAACAACTACAACAAACATCCCAACAACAACAACTATAACAATCATCCCAACAACAATAACAACCGCAACAACAACAATTCCTATAACAACAAGAAACATCCATGTCAAAGGTGTGAAGAGTACCATCCGAATGTGTTCTACACGACGTTTTGCAGCAAGTGTAGTAGAAATGGTCATAGTGCGACGAAGTGTGAAATCTACGGACCGGTGAATAATAGAATTAAAGGAACAAATAGTGTCGGAACAAATAATGCCGTCGTAATTTGTTATAAATGTGGAAAACTGGGCCACATTATTAGAAATTGCCCGAATCAGGGGAATACTAATGGGCAAGGCCGCGGAATAGTTTTCAATATTAATGCGGCAGAAGCGTAAGAAGACCCGGAGCTTGTTACGTGTACGTTTCTTATTGACAATAAATCTGCTTACGTTTTATTTGATTCGAGTGCGGATAGAAGCTATATGAGTAGAGATTTTTGTGCTAAATTAAGTTGTCCACTGACGCCTTTGGATAATAAATTTTTACTCGAATTAGCAAACGGTAAATTAATTACAGCAGATAATATATGTCGGAATCGAGAAATTAAACTGGTTAGTGAAACGTTTAAGATTGATTTGATACCAGTAGAGTTAGGAAGTTTAGATGTGATGATTGGCATGGACTGGTTGAAAGAGGTGAATGCAGAGATCGTTTGTTACAAAAATGTGATTCGCATTATGCGCGAAAAGAGAAAACCCTTAATGGTGTACGGAGAAAAGAGCAACGCGAAGTTAAATCTTATTAGTAGCCTGAAAGCGTAAAAACTAATAAGAAAATGTTGCTATGCCGTTCTAGCACACGTTGAGAAAGTCAATTCCGAAGAAAAGAACATCAATGATGTTCCCATCGCAAAAGAATTTCCCGATGTATTTCCGAAAGAATTACCGGGACTACCTCCACACCGATCCGTTGAATTTCAAATAGATCTTGTACCGGGAGCTGCACCAATATCTCGTGCTCCTTACAGACTTGCACCCAGCTAAATGAAAGAATTACAAAGTCAATTACAAGAACTTTTAGAGCGTGGTTTCATTCGACCAAGCACATCACCGTGGGGAGCTCCTTTTTTGTTTGTCAAAAAAAATGATGGTACATTCAGGTTGTGTATCGACTACCGAGAGTTGAACAAACTTACCATCAAGAACCATTATCCACTACCGAGAATCGACGACTATTCGATTAATTACAAGGCTTGTAGGCTTATTCGAAGATCGACTTACGTTCTGGGTATCATCAAATGCGAGTGAAGGAGGATGATATTTCGAAGACTGCTTTTAGGGTCATTACGAGTTTATGTTTATGCCGTTTGGTTTGACTAACGCACCAGCTGTGTTCATGGACCTCATGAACCGAGTGTGTGGGCCATATCTTGATAAGTTTGTCATTGTTTTCATCGATGACATACTTATTTACTCAAAGAATGATCAAAAGCACGAAGAACATTTGAGAAAAGTGCTAGAATTGTTGAGGAAGGAACAAATGTACGCAAAATTTTCAAAATGTGCATTTTGGTTAGAAGAAGTTCAATTCTTCGGATACATGGTGAACAAAGAAGGTATTCAGGTAGATCCGGCAAAGATTGAAACCGTTGAAAAATGGGAAACCCCGAAAACTCCGAAGCATATACGCCAATTTTTAGGATTGACTGGTTACTACAGAAGATTCATCCAAGATTTTTCCAAAATAGCAAAACCCTTGACTGTATTAACGCATAAAGGGAAGAAATTTGAATGGAATGATGAGCAGGAGAAAGCGTTTCAATTGTTGAAGAAAAATTTAACTACAGCACCTATATTATCATTGCCTGAAGGGAATAATGACTTTGTGATTTATTGTGACGCATCAAAGCAAGGTCTTGGATGTGTATTAATGCAACGAATGAAGGTAATTGCTTATGCGTCCAGACAATTGAAGATTCACGAGCAAAATTATATGACTCACGATTTGGAATTGGGTGCTGTTGTTTTTGCATTATAGAACTAGAGGCACTACTTATATAGGGTCAAAAGTATTATATATACCGACCACAAAAGTCTCCAACATATATTTGATCAGAAACAATTAAATATGAGGCAGCGTAGGTGAGACGACCCGTTCTAATCCATAAGAACGAATACAATAACATATGATTACATTGCGAGGTATTTGACCTCTATATGATACATTTTACAAACATTGCATTCGTTTTTAAAAGACAAACTTTCATTTCATCAAAAGTTGACGGCATGCATACCATTTCGTAATATATCCAATCTATAACTGACTTAATAATAATCTTGTTGAACTCAATGACTCAAATTCAACATCTTTTGAGGAAATATGCCATGAATGACTCCAAGTAATATCTTTAAAATGAGCAAATGCACAGCGGAAGATTTCCTTAATACCTGAGAATAAACATGATTTCAAGTGTCAACCAAAAGGTTGGTGAGTTCATTAGTTTATCATAAATAATCATTTCCAATAGTATAATAGACCACAAGATACTCATATTTAGAAAACAATCTGTGCATGTCTACTCCTGCTATAAAATTATTCATATGAAGAACACCGGAACCTTTCAAACAACTCACCAATGGTAGGTAATGCGTGCGTGCAATGCAAAATCATCTCACCGTGGAAGTTAATACAATATAATTTTTACAACGGGAGCTAATGCGTGCGTGCGTGCAATGCAAAATTATCTCTCCGAGGGTAGCTAAAACGAGAGCTAATGCGTGCGTGCAATCACAAAATCATCTCTCCGTTACTAACTACAAAGTCGAATACAATATAATACAATACATCGGGAGCTAATGCGTGCGTGCAATGCAAAATAATCTCGCCGATAGTAGCTAAAACGGGAGCTAATGCGTGCGTGCAATGACAAAATCATCTCGCCGATGGTCGATAATACAATCTTTATAGAAATCGAACCTCTGAATCCAAATAATTCTATCATAGAATGTAGTTTTGAATATTTGTGTCTATTTCGTCAAACGTTTATAAAAGCAGTTCATGTATTCTCAGTTCAAAAATATATGTTCAAAGGCATTTAATAAAGCAGTTGTAAAAACAGCGCATGTATTCTTAGTCCCAAAAATATATATAGCAAAAGCATTTAAAAAGGGAGTAATGAAACTCACTCTACAATATTTTGTAGTAAAAATATGCGTACGACGATACTGAACAATGCAGGGTTGGCCTTAGATTCACGAACCTATATCATTTGTATATATATATATATATATTAATACACATAATCGTAATTGAATAAGTTTATATATATAACTTATTAATGATATTATTTTTATATTAATAATATATTTATGTTTCATATATTTCTTTTATATAAAAATATTTTGTTATGTTATAGGTGTTATATATATATATATATATATATATATATATATATATATATTTATGTATTTCATTTATTTATCAAAACAGTAGTTCTAATTATACTAATTACTAAGTTAATATTAGTAAGGATAAAAATAATGATAATAACATTAATAATATATTTATGTTAATAATAATAGTTCTTCTATTTTTAAAATGATAATAATACTAATATTTATGAAAGTACTAATAAATTGTATCATTTTTATAATTTATAATACTATTAATAATATTAATCATATTCATAATATTGATAATAATCTCCTTCTCCCTACTTATTAAAAGAAAAGCATAATTATGAAATAATGTTTCAATTTGAATCTTTAAACTGAATCTTAACCATTAGATCATCAAGATTAACAAACAATTATGACCTTTGATCTGTTTTACGAAATTGAATTACTAATAAATATTCAGTTTCAATTTAGAAATACTTTCATACCCTTTCCTTGAATTAAATTGAAACATTGAATTAAAATGTTTACAGTATTAATTATCTTATTATACGCATAGAAAGATCTGAATGATTATATATATACCTTCCATAAAAAATGCCCTAATACTCTCAATTTTCAAAAAAATTCGAGAGGTTAAACCAAAAACGAATTATTCAAAATATATTTCAAGAAACAATTGATACTAATTGATATACAATTATTGATTGAACTTTAAGGAAAGGAATGGATCAATGCTGTCACATCTCAAATCACGACACTAATCTCTTGAAGAATTGGTTCAAGTAATTCAAACAGGTACCAAATTTAAATTTTTAGGTTAAATCAAGAAGATTTAATCAATTTGGTATCAATATGGGAATTTGAATCATGTTATCAATTTTAACGATTTAGTTCATCAATAAAGGATATTAAATAGTACAACGTTTATGGTCCGATTCATCGTGTTTATGTGAAAAATCAATTGTTTAGGGTCCAATTGCGATTCAATTCATACATCAAATCATCGATGAATTATCCAACGGCTACTCTAAGTTATGTTAAAGCATGAAACTAATGAAACCATCCATGAAAGCATCAATGAAATCAATGAAACCATCCAAATGGAAGATGATCTTGTGATTTGAGGTACCTTCATATTTCTTTTGTTGCAACCTTATTCTCTGTACTCAGGTTAGGTATAAGTTAAATCATCAAGTATAGCATATTGTTTTACTTTCATGTAATCTAAAACGATAATTTATGTCACGTAGGTCAAGCTAATTGCCACACAATCCGGGTATGTTAATAGAGTTTCAGATTCGGTAAGCATATCCATTTACAAGTTTCATGTTTGTCATTTTTTCAAGTTATTCAGTTAAATTCATAATTTATGTTTTCTACAGGCCTTAATTATGCACATATATAGTTTTTTCTACATAAGATAACTATATTAGTAATTGATCTTTTCGACAGGCTTAGTAGTTTGTGTATATTCAGTGATTGATTGCATGATAACATGTGGAAGCAGAAAATCAGTGCAAGAAACATGTACGGTTACAAATCGAGATGTTAGTTATTAAGATCAACATGCATGTTAGTTACTAATTGTCAAAAAAGTATAGTCATTGGTGTGTTAATTACTTGGAGATATATGCCTATATTTAAAATATGTAGTAAAATAAAGTTTGGTCATTGTACTATAGTGGGAAATTGTGTTTGTTAACCAGTAAATGTCAGCAAAAAAGATGAGTGGAATTAGATGTAATATAACGTAAGGAGTAACGTTTATGGCATATAATTCATAAGTTATTCTACTTAGTAATATATTGGAAAATCAAATTTTTATCTACATTTTATTGTGACCTAATTGCTTTTTCCCTAATAGGTACCATGAGTAGAACGTCAAATACCTTCTTGGATCAGTTATCCCAGATATTGTTGTTGATGCACTCCATGCGGCATATCATCATGTTCAATATAATGATGTGTCACCTACAGGCTGCACTGAAGAGGTAACTTACATACTTTCTTTATTTTATAGATGGCTTTTTACTTCTCCATTATGAGTACAAATATAATACTTATTTTCAAAAATATCGTAAAAGATGATGACAGAGTGGGTCGAGACTGTTGTTTTATACAAATATTTATTATTTAAATTGTTTGAGGCACAATTTATGGCATAATTTAAATTGTAATCAACATATCTGTTGCCTTACACAATTGTTCAACTACTATTGTTATCTGTTTTCGGCTTTAAAAAGTTGGGGAGCATGACATGCATTAACTAATTATTGGGTCGTTTACATATTGAATTGCAACGTCGTTTTATAGCCTTGTCATAAAAAAATGGAAGACGAATATTGGGAAGTGGAAACCTGGACACAAAATAAAGGCTCTGTCACAAAAAACTGAAGATGGTATAACCGTCATGGTCATGAAGACGATTAATGTAAGTATTTCCTACTTTTTTCAATTAACTTTATTTAGATTCGATTCAGTAATACTTTGAATAAACTCGATGACTTGAATTTTAATGCAGTATAATTGAAGCTGACAACCCTTAAAGGGGAAAAGTCCCAATTTCACCGACCTTAAAAAACCCTTACCAAATAGTCATTTTCTCACTTCTGGTAATCCTCTTATTATTTTTCAATTTTAGCATCATCACTCCAACTAATGACGTTTATACGTTTAATGGTCTAAAATTACTTTTTCTTTTGAAAGGAAACAATCTAAAGTTGTTCCCGTCATATTCTAGCTTTAAGGTCACTGGTGATGGCCGGTTCTTATTATGGCAGTGTTTAGCATTCAGTAGCAGGTTTGAAATTGTTATCACACACATGTAAATTTATATACATATTCCAACATTTTTTTGTTTTTATGTTTATAAGAGGTTTTAATTTGATAGGTATTTTGTTGAAATGGATGGAGAGAAACTTTTTCAACTAATAATATCAAATGGTCAACCTTTTCATGTTTAAGACACATTTGTGAGGTTGGTTATACCTGATGTTTTAGGTGTACTATATATTTATACTTTTATCAAACGGTAAACGGTAAAAGATCTGCTTTCGCTAAAATACACCACATGTAACTAATGAGATCCTCTTGATTTTTATAATCTTCAATTTTTTCTTATTTACGTTAACTTTAGTTGATGAAATCTCAGGTACCAAGATGCCAATTCGAGTATTGAAACCTAACACGGAAATATTGAAAAGATCTACTGCATTCATATGAACATTAATGCTTCAAAAGGCTTACAGGATGTCCTTAAAAGCACTCTCGGCCCTAAAGACACTATTGAACTGTTAGTTTTTACATTTCATTTTTTTGGATTTATTTATATATTTTAACTTATATAGATTTGGATTTTTTAGTTGTTTGTGTTTACGTATTTGTTATATATGGCTTGTCGGTGGAGCGGGTGATATTAAATTGACCAAAGATGGCAACACTTCCTTAAAAAGATGGTTAATTCACTCTCTTATTTTACACAGTGTGTGTGTGTATGTGTGTGTGTGTATATATATATATATATATATATATATATATATATATATATATATATATATATATATATATATATATATATATAATGGCTACAAGCTGTCTACGGTTGTAAGCTATTGATCACTTACGTTGCGTGTAATGCAGATTGTTTCTCGTCATCCATGTAAGCAACACTCCTCAATTTTAATTCCTTTTTTTGGTCCTTATAACAAGGAAGATTTTTTCACATTAGTTATATTCATGATTGCATGCTTTGGCTAGAGGGTCTTTGACAATGCACGTGCAAGTAATGAACTTTAATTAATGTCTCTATCACTTTAAGCATATAAATATGCATGCTGCGAAAAATTATTGACAGGTACTATTTTGCTATGTTTATATTCTCTGAAATATTTTCTACTGTGACTTACTACTGTAACTAGAAACTTTGTGACATATATCCAGTATTTTACTTTTTATTTTTTGTAACAGCCTTATCTCCAGTATTAAAGTTTACCTTTAGGGTGACCAGCAAATGCCTTCATCCTCGACAGGGAATTGGATCGTCAACTACTAAGGTGCTTAATGTATCCAGTTATGGGGTCCCGTACCTAATTTCCAACAAATAATGATTTAGGGTGTGTTTGTTTACCTCTTAATGGAATGGTTCAGCACTGAATGCTGAACCATTCAGCATTCAGTGCGTTTGTTTCTGACATCTGAATGAGATATGGTGCTGAATGGTTCAGTGTTCAGTGCTGAACCATTCAGAGTTAAAACACTCTCTTAACCATTAAGAGGCTAAATTTTATGTAATATTTTTCTTAAATCGTATCCAGAACACTTATCAAATAAGTATATTGAAGTTTTTTTTAATGTTAAATGATAACAAGTTGATTTAATTGATTCATATTGTTTATTCAAAATGATTATCAAACAGCTTATTGTCATTCAGAACTAAATTCATTCAGAGACTCTGAACCATTCAGATTCTGAACCATTCAGCACTAAATCATTCAGTTTTATCAAACGCACCCTTACAATGTGAAATAGGATGAATACTAAGACATTATGAGTGATACAAGTATTTACTAATGGTTTCATTTTTAGTAATGATGGTTTTCCGATGCTCCTCCTTCAAGGTTTGATTTATGTTTTAATGTAGTGATTTGCATACATGATTGCAGTGACCACGTTGTAATTATGTGATTTAGAGGTGGTAGTTTAGACCCGTATTCTCATTTACATACTCAAATTTTAATGATCAGGTATTTAAAATGTTTGAAGAAACTTTCATTACCTAAGAAACCTATATATAAATGTGTGTTGAAATTAATTAATGACCTAACTTTTTGTTGTATATGTCATGCTTTTTGGGTGTATATGAGATTGATACTACCGGCGAAAAATGATGTTAGGATAAGGATCCTAGGACATCAACAATACATCTCCTGACCCAATATCTTGATGGTGAGGTATTTTCCGAAGTATCATAAATATTTTTTGTTATTGTACTTTTGTTTTTTGTTCACCCAATTTATTTTTTTATCCATCATCATATTATCTACTATGCTATTGTGTTGTAGCTGAGATCTACTAAACCGCTCAATCTGCAATCTGAAGTTTGCAATTTGAGAAAATTTCAATTAAATATTAGTTGTCCAGGTTGGTCCTTTTCAATTGATGATAGTGTTGTATATTGTCTTTGCCTTTCTTTTCTGTATTTTTTATATGAATATTTAAATTTATTTAAGTGTTCCCTTTTTGGATCGAAAGGCACAAGTTGGTGCAATTATTGATGCTGTTATTATCTGAAGAATTACATATGTAATTGGTAAAAGAGGGTATTAAAACTTGTGACATTTTGTGTGTATTTTTATGAGGAGATGTAGAATGAACCTAACTTATATGTATCAAGTTTTAGGGTTGGTGGTTTATAATGTGGACATGCTTAAGGTTTTGTCTGATTTTGTACTAACAATAATTGTGTATATTGTATTTTTTATTCTTAATATTTTACCGTATGAATGTCTTATAACTAAGCTAATTATATGATAAGCTTAGTTGATCAAGGAATGTAAATAAGCTAACAATATGGTTCCGAAAAAGTTTATTATTGCTCCAAAGATTTTTAATTTCTAAATTGGTTCATCATTTTGTGATTCTCCTTTTAATATGTGAAAAGTACATTGTGTATCGTATGATACATATAATCTTTAAAATTTATAACATCATTTTTAGACATTTTTTTAAAAAATCCCGCGAATTCGCGGGTCTTTAACTAGTATTAAAATGATAAGATTAATAATATTAGTATTACTTATAGTAATACTAATGATAATATTAATAATAATATTACTTAATAATAATACTAGTAAGGATAATAATATTAGCAATAATGATAATAATAATAGTCATATTTGAAATTTTTAATTGTGTTAATAATAATAAATGGTAACTTTTATTACTACTAATGATAGTAATAATAATAACTATAATACTACTCATAATAACAATAACCAATAATAATAATAATAATAATAATAATAATAATAATAATAATAATAATAATAATAATAATAATAATAATAATAATAATAATAATAATAATAATAATAATAATAATAATAATAATAATAATAATAATAATAAATATAGAGCTAAAATTAAAAGTGTATACCCCTTTAAAATCTTTTCTAAAAAGAAATGCCCCAAATGAGACTCGAACCCGTGACCTTCCGCTAACCCGAACCAACACTTAACCACTCGTCCATAACTGTTTTCCTGATTTAAAACCCAGACGAAATATTTATAACTCGTATTTTATTTCAATCTTCTTCTTCTCAAATTCGAGTTACCAGGAACGAATTCCATCATCATTAATCATCTACGTCATGTATCATTAACAGATCATCATCATGTATTGTATCATTATCAACATCTAAATTTCTATCTTCATCATCATTTACTTGTGAGTATAGTTTAACAGAAATAAGGAGAACCCAGCAGTTAGTCGATTGGGTTTTATATGGCCCAATCTCTCTATGTTTTTAAGCCAAATTACAGCCCAAATTTAATTAATGGATCTTCAAGCTCAAAACATATTAGTCAAGCCCAATCTCTATTAGATTGATACGGGAATTAAGAAACAGAAATCCATGATAGTGCAGCTCAAGTATCATCATTCTCTTGTCATCAATACCTCATCATCTATTAACATAATCATAACAAAAAAAACAGCTCACGTAATTGCCAAGTGGGGTTGTAAGTCTTGTAAGTGTTGGTCAAGAGATAAAAGAAGAAGAGCACTCACATCTTTTATTATTTTATATCAACATCACCATTCTTGTTATTTTTATAGAGGTATAAATAGCAGTAGGCACGCAGCAACTTTATTGGGTTTCGGTTCACCTAGGAAACAGCTTCAAAAGAAAAGACGGTCAGAGTTGCAGCTGTAAATCGAGGCAGGAGAAGGTGATGTTGGTTGAGATGTTTAGATAGAATAGAAAAGAAAATAATAATACGCAGCTGCAGTAGTGAGGGTGTTACGGTGATGATGAGTTTCACTATGGTGTGGCGGTCTTGAAGGTGGTTAATAAAGAACTGTAACAGTGGCAACCAACGGTGGTTTGGTTGATCTTCCTCGATCAGAAAATAGAACGAGAGAAGACAAATAGCATTGGTGGTTTGGTAGATTGCTTTAATGAAGGTGTTGACTGTTTAAATAGGTTTAGGGTGGCAATGGGGTTTGATGGGTTCTAATGGGTCACTAAGGTGTGATGATATGATGGGTTTTCAAATAGGTATTGTAATTGAATAAAATTCTTTAATGGTGTTTGTTATCCTGGCTTAAAGAGTAAAAGTTCGATAAGGTGATGGATTTGGTTTAACTTTGAATACAATAAGCAGGCTGTGGTGATGGTATGGAGGTGAAGTGGTGTTCGTGGAGGTTTGTGATGAGTGTTGTATCACGAAAATAAGTAGCAACAATAGCAGTTATGAAGGTGATAGATTTTTAATGGTGATGGTCTATTTTTGATTGAAACATAAAACAAATGCAGTAGTACAGGATAGTAAGGTGGAATGAATTCCTTATAAACAGAAGTTAATCGACTCGTTATGTAAATTTAGAAGCAGTCGACAATAGATTCGAGCCAGCGAGATGAAAACAAAAAATATAAAGAAGATAGGGATGGCTAACAGATTTCTTGGAGTGTTATGTTGATTGAATTTGTGATTGGTACGAAATTTAGAGACACAAATCAGATTAGCTGCAGCTTGAAAACGATATGGAACAGATTACATTCTTTTCTTACATATATACTGTATTTATATAATTATATATATATATATATATATATATATATATATATATATATATATATATATATATATATATATATATATATATATATATATATATATATATATATATATATTTGTATTCTGTTTTCTGTATAAATATATATATAATCTGTATATTTTCGTATTTTATATCTATATATCTGTTTATACATCTGTATTAATATATCTGTATTTACATTATATAATTACTCTTATTAATTAGTAATTATAATTATAATTATAATAATAATACACTTAATATTATAAATAATAATAAGAATTTATAATAATATAATTGTATTAACAATTATATTATTATTAATGATAATGAATATAATATCTATATAATTAATAATAATAATATTATTTATCATAATATAATACTAATTATAATAATAATTCTAATATTATCAATGTTAATAATAATATTAGTAATAATAATATTATAACAAATTATATATATCAAATTCGTACCTATAGATTATATATTTAAAATAATATTAATATCACTAGTATTGACATTAATATTAGAAATAATAACAATATTATTTTAACAACTATAGTTATACTTGTATTTTATATATATATATTATTACTTATGTAAAATTTATCTGTTATATATATTAACTTTTATTGAATAATTATTATCTATACATTCAAAATATATCACAAAATATATATAGTTTCATTTTTAATATCAACTTTTTATCTTGTATAATATTTTACATGATCTTATAAAGTTTAAGTTGTATTTTATTATTTCAATTTATTATATAAACTTATATTCGTGTGTATATATATATATATCTGGTCATAACTCGTTCGTGAATCGTCGGGAATAGTCAAGGTCAAATGCATTCATGAAAAATAGTTCAAATAATTTGAGACTCGGTTTAATAGACTTTGCTTATCGTGTCAGAATCTTATAAAGATAAAGTTTAAATTTGGTCAGAAATTGCCGGGTCGTCACAGTAGGTAGATTGAGTTGTTGAATGATTATGACTTTGAGATTCGTTACCACCTGTGATGCCCCGTACAAAATTAACGTGTACGAATCATCAACAACAGGATCATTACAAGGTCAAACACTATATGCTGTTTTAAAATAAGTTTGCATTCATAAGAAAGGGTGACGTCATAACCAACATCATAAGTTTTACAAACGAAAGTAGGCTTCTACGAATAGAAGCAATTAACATAAGTACGAGACCCGTAGGTCATTACAAATTCATTGTTTCAAAAGTAACATAGTTTGTTTATGCAAGGTAAACGTTTCATGCAGAGACATCTCTAACAAAAGCAGCGGGAGTCTACACAGCAAGACAACTATAGCGGAAGCATCAAACCTCTAAGCACCTGAGAAAACATGCTTAAAAACGTCAAAACGAATGTTGGTGAGCTATATTTTAAGTATAACAGTAATGTAAGGTAGGCCACGAGATTTCGTATTTCAAAACAGTATGAAAAGTATATGTTCAACCGTGGGCACTTGGTAACTAACTTAACGTAATATCACCCCCTAAAAGTACACTTGGCGAGTGCGTATGTTTACGAAGTATTAAACACCCGTTAAATGCTAGCGCTACTAGCCCGAGTGGGGATGTCAAACCCTATGGATCCATATCTAAGATTCGCGTTCTCCGGTTCAAAGACCAATGACTAAACGTTACTGAGCTAAGGGGAAAGTTTATGCCGTTGTATAACCCACACATATATAAAGTTTAAGTACTCGTGCCTAGTATGTAAAATGTAAAACGCCCATGTATTCTCAGTTCCCAAAATAGTTAAAGTAAAAAGGGATGCTATAACTGACAGTGAAAAGTAGTAAAGTCGGTACGAGATAAGTAAGCAAGTAGTTGGTCCGAAAGGTCCTCAACCTAAGTCAAAAGTTACTAAGTCATTAAATCGTTCCCAAAGGTTTAAAAGTATGTAAATTAGGTCTTAAGTATCATCATCATCAACAACATAAGTAAAAAGTAAAGTAAGTTTTCAATCAAGAATAGAGATCGAAACAAAGGCTGACTTCGTTCAGATGCTACGACCTCTATACAAATCAAAAAGACGCGTAGTCAGTGGCTATGGCTCCGTATGTGAGTCCTCCAACCACTGACCAATTTTCAGAACCAAACTCATCTTCGTTTGACCGTGGCGACAGTTTAAGTGCGAGTAGGTCAGAAATTTTAGCATAACATTAAAAAGGCGTAGTGACTTTCGGAAGGCTATAAATCCTAAACCGTAACTCGGATTAAGATGAGGCCTAAATGGAAAATCATCTACTCGAACCGAAATAACTGGAAATCAACTTTCCAGTAGCCCAGGTAGCATGATCAGACCCATAAAATAGTAAGAAAAGTGTTTCGGTGGGTTCTTGGTGCTTGATGCTCATCACGGTTCTCATCCTTGATGCTTATAGCTTCAAGTGTACAACTCGTTGATGTGTTTGCATCATCTTTACCAAGTTTTGACCATAATGACACTATTGTATGTCTAATATATGTAGCACAACTCATTTAAGGGTTACAAGTAGGTTGATGAACCAAAGTTACATCAAGATCTTAGATCCGACACATACATGAGTTCTAGTAGTAATATTAAGCTATAAACTTGAATGTAAACTAAATAAACAAGATCTTAAGTTGTAGAACTTAGATCTTAGTTAGATCTTAAAGATCCTAGAATAGAAAGTCTAGATCTAGTGTTCTTAAGTTAAACCCTAAGTTATGGAACTTGGATCTTTACTTTAATAAAGACATAAGTTATGAAACTTAGATTTTTATCTTGTAAAATGTATGTAAGCTTATAATCTTTTGTTTTAGACAAAATTTGGAAGACCATAAGCTATACAAACTTAGATCTAACATAAGTGTATGAAGTTATAACTAGAAATTTAAACTTCTATGTTCTTGAACTTACAAAGTTTATACTTTAGTTTCAAGAAAAATGAGCTCAAGATTAACTAGTAATACTTGACCAGTATATGTAAATCACCAATTTAAAAGAAAGAAAAGATGAACTTCAAGTGTAGAACCATAAGCTAACAAGCTTAGATTCTTGTTCTTGACTTCTCATCAAACAAAAGATGGAAGAAGCAAGATTCATGAAGATACAAACTAGAGAGTTTGATCTTTAACAACAACAACAAACAAGTAAGTAACATGATGATGATACTTGGTAATTTTAAAGGAAAAAGAAGAAAGAAAATAAAGTTTTTTTACTTACAAATTAGAGAGAAAATTCTTAGAGTGAGAGTAGTGTAAGAAAGGTTTGTGTGGGGAATGAAATAATACAAGCATATAAGTAACAAAAAATTGAAAAAAATGAACTCCCTCCCCCCTCACAAAGCCGAAGGTTTAGGGGTCTCCCAAAGGGGGTAGTCAACTTGCAACTTTCATGTATGAGAGCTTGGTGTATGCTAGGAAGGTGTATAAGTTAAATATATGGGAAAGAGGTGCATGCATGCTTGAAACATTTGTCTCCTCATTAAACTAATTAATCCATGTTTAGTTTTAAAGAATCATTAACATAAAAGTGGGCTTACTAGTAGTCCATTAAGAAAAGTAGGGTGGGCTTCCAAGTCCATTAACATAAGCCCAAGTTCAAGTATGCAACAAATAAATAAAAAGCCCAAGTAATTAACTACTTACATTAGTTAATTAAAAATGATTAATAATAATTAATCATGAACGTAAATAATATTCTAAATATTATTCAAGAAAAGCACGTGTCGAAAAGACGAGTCGGGACATTTAAAGTCAAATATGGTAACAAGTAAAATGTATAAGAATACATTTAGTATAACACAAGTATTAATAATAAATATTAATAAATATAAGCTGGAAAATCCAGGGTCGTTACATTACCCACCTGTTAAAGAAAATTTTGTCCCGAAATTTTAAGCTGAGGTAGATGAAGGAGTTGGGAAAAGGTGAGGATACTTCTGCATCATTTGATCCTCTTGTTCCCAGGTAAACTCGGGTCCTCATTTGGCATTCCATCGGACTCGGACAATCGGAATCTTGTTGCATTTCAAAGTTTTGACCTCACGATCCATAATTTTGACAGGTTCTTCTACGAAGTGGAGTTTGTCATCAATCGTAAGTTCTTCCAGTGGTATGACAAGTTCCGGTTCAGCAAGACACTTCTTCAAATTCGATACGTGGAAGGTAGGATGAAATGAGCTCAATTGAGTCGGAAGATCCAGACGGTAAGCAACGGGTCTAACACGCTCCAAGATTTCGAAAGAACCAATGTATCGTGGGTTGAGCTTCCCATGTTTTACAAAACGGATCACACCTTTCCAAGGTGCGACCTTCAACATTACACGGTCACCCACATTGAATTCGAAGTCTTTACGTTTAAGATCGGCATAACTCTTTTGGCGATCACGGGCCGTCTTGAGTCTCGCTTGAATTTGGACAATCTTCTCTGTTGTTTCATGTACTAACTCAGGTCCGGTGATTTGCTTTTTGCCTACTTCGGCCAAACAAATAGGAGAACGGCATTTGCGGCCATACCACGTGATGTCGAACGAGGTGTATATAAAATAGCTTATATTTTACTAGGAAAAACTATTAAATACGATACAATTTTACACAAGATATTTATTTATTTATAGAA
Organism: Rutidosis leptorrhynchoides; assembly: GCF_046630445.1. NCBI lineage: Eukaryota > Viridiplantae > Streptophyta > Magnoliopsida > Asterales > Asteraceae > Rutidosis > Rutidosis leptorrhynchoides. The sequence continues at coordinate 361,823,026 of NC_092335.1, read as the reverse complement.
TGGATATACTTAAACCTTGCTACAACACTTATAGGCAGTGTACCTAATCGTACAGTAGTGTAGTTTTTAGTAAGTCCGGTTCGTTCCACAGGGAAATCTTTAAACAAAACTCAACGCTATATTAGTTTACTTTTATAAAAATACAAATAAATATATAAGTAATATTATTATTATAAAGGGGGGTTTTTTTTTACCGTTTAATGACCGGTTTGTCGATTTTAAAACTTTAGTCGCAGTTAAAACCTAATGTAAAATATAAAATAAATACAAGACTTTAAATTAAAGCGTAAAGTAAATAACGATAATGAAATTGCGAATAATAAAAATGCGATAAAATTAAATTGCGATAATTAAAAGTACGATAATTAAAAGTGCGATTAAATAAAATAACAATAAATAAAAGTGCAATAATTAGAAGTGCAATTAAATATAAAATAAAGGAAATTAAATATGAAATAAAAGAATTATGCTTATTTAAACTTCCGTAATCATGATGTTTGACATGTTGATTTTAGTTTTATGCCCATGGGTTAATTGTCCTTTGTCCTGGATTATTCAATATGTCCGTCTGGTTTTTGTCCATAACAGTCCATCAGTCATAAATATAAATTGCAAGTGTCCTTGTCAAATTATTATTATACCCGAAGTTAAATATTCCAACTAATTGGGGATTCGAATTGTAACAAGGTTTTAATACTTTGTTTAATGAATACACCAGGTTATCGACTGCGTGTAAACCAAGGTTTTACCACTTTGTTAACAATTACACCAATTACCCTTGAATGTAATTTCACCCCTGTTTTAATTATTCTAGTGGCTATTAATCCATTCCCGTGTCCGGTTAAATGAACGATTATTCGTACATATAAATACCCCGCCCATCGTGTCCGATTGAGTGTATATGGTAGTTTATAGGGACGCCCAATTGTAAATCTTTATATTAACATTAACAAACTTTCATTTAGTTAAACAAATATAAAGCCCATTAATAGCCCATAGTCTAGTTTCCACAAGTGTCGTTCTTTTGTCCAAACCCCAATTATGGTACAAAGCCCAATTACCCAATTTTAGTAATTAGCCCAACATCATGATTACTTCGTTTTAAATAAGCATAATAATAACTTAGCTACGAGACATTAATGTAAAAAGGTTGAACATTGTAGTGACCCGAACTTTTCCATGTTTATATATATTAATTGAGATTGATATTTACATGATTAAATGTTTCCAACATGTTAAGCAATCAAACTTGTTAAGACTTGATTAATTGAAATAGGTTTCATATAGACAATTGACCACCCAAGTTGACCGGTGATTCACGAACGTTAAAACTTGTAAAAAAACTATATGATGACATATATATGGTTATATGTATAGTTAACATGATATTATGATAAGTAAACATATCATTAATTATATTAACAATGAACTACATATGTAAAAACAAGACTACTAACTTAATGATTTTGAAACGAGACATATATGTAACGTTTATCGTTGTAACGACATTTAATGTATATATATCATATTAAGAGATATTCGTACATCATAATATCATGATAATATAATAATTTAAAATCTCTTTTGATATTATAAACATTGGGTTAACAACATTTAACAAGATCGTTAACCTAAAGGTTTCAAAACAACACTTACATGTAACGACTAACGATGACTTAACGACTCAGTTAAAATGTATATACATGTAGTGTTTTAATATGTATTTATACACTTTTGAAAGACTTCAATACACTTATCAAAATACTTCTACTTAACAAAAATGCTTACAATTACATTCTCGTTCAGTTTCATCAACAATTCTACTCGTATGCACCCGTATTCGTACTCGTACAATACACAGCTTTTAGATGTATGTACTATTGGTATATACACTCCAATGATCAGCTCTTAGCAGTCCATGTGAGTCACCTAACACATGTGGGAACCATCATTTGGCAACTAGCAAGAAATATCTCATAAGATTACAAAAATATGAGTAATCATTCATGACTTATTTACATGAAAACAAAATTACATATCCTTTATATCTAATCCATACACCAACGACCAAAAACACCTACAAACACTTTCATTCTTCAATTTTCTTCATCTAATTGAACTCTCTCAAGTTCTATCTTCAAGTTCTAAGTGTTCTTCATAAATTCCAAAAGTTCTAGTTTCATAAAATCAAGAATACTTTCAAGTTTGCTAGCTCACTTCCAATCTTGTAAGGTGATCATCCAACCTCAAGAAATCTTTGTTTCTTATAGTAGGTTATCATTCTAATACAAGGTAATAATCATATTCAAACTTTGGTTCAATTTCTATAACTATAACAATCTTATTTCAAGTGATGATCTTACTTGAACTTGTTTTCGTGTCATGATTTTGCTTCAAGAACTTTGAGCCATCCAAGGATCCATTGAAGCTAGATCCATTTTTCTCTTTTCCAGTAGGTTCATCCAAGGAACTTAAGGTAGTAATGATGTTCATAACATCATTCGATTCATACATATAAAGCTATCTTATTCGAAGGTTTAAACTTGTAATCACTAGAACATAGTTTAGTTAATTCTAAACTTGTTCGCAAACAAAAGTTAATCCTTCTAACTTGACTTTTAAAATCAACTAAACACATGTTCTATATCTATATGATATGCTAACTTAATGATTTAAAACCTGGAAACACGAAAAACACCGTAAAACCGGATTTACGCCGTCGTAGTAACACCGCGGGCTGTTTTGGGTTAGTTAATTAAAAACTATGATAAACTTTGATTTAAAAGTTGTTATTCTGAGAAAATGATTTTTATTATGAACATGAAACTATATCCAAAAATTATGGTTAAACTCAAAGTGGAAGTATGTTTTCTAAAATGGTCATCTAGACGTCGTTCTTTCGACTGAAATGACTACCTTTACAAAAACGACTTGTAACTTATTTTTCCGACTAGAAACCTATACTTTTTTTGTTTAGATTCATAAAATAGAGTTCAATATGAAACCATAGCAATTTGATTCACTCAAAACGGATTTAAAATGAAGAAGTTATGGGTAAAACAAGATTGGATAATTTTTCTCATTTTAGCTACGTGAAAATTGGTAACAAATCTATTCCAACCATAACTTAATCAACTTGTATTATATATTATGTAATCTTGAGATACCATAGACACGTATACAATGTTTCGACCTATCATGTCGACACATCTATATATATTTCGGAACAACCATAGACACTCTATATGTGAATGTTGGAGTTAGCTATACAGGGTTGAGGTTGATTCCAAAATATATATAGTTTGAGTTGTGATCAATACTGAGATACGTATACACTGGGTCGTGGATTGATTCAAGATAATATTTATCGATTTATTTCTGTACATCTAACTGTGGACAACTAGTTGTAGGTTACTAACGAGGACAGCTGACTTAATAAACTTAAAACATCAAAATATATTAAAAGTGTTGTAAATATATTTTGAACATACTTTGATATATATGTATATATTGTTATAGGTTCGTGAATCAACCAGTGGCCAAGTCTTACTTCCCGACGAAGTAAAAATCTGTGAAAGTGAGTTATAGTCCCACTTTTAAAATCTAATATTTTTGGGATGAGAATACATGCAGGTTTTATAAATGATTTACAAAATAGACACAAGTACGTGAAACTACATTCTATGGTTGAATTATCGAAATCGAATATGCCCCTTTTTATTAAGTCTGGTAATCTAAGAATTAGGGAACAGACACCCTAATTGACGCGAATCCTAAAGATAGATCTATTGGGCCTAACAAACCCCATCCAAAGTACCGGATGCTTTAGTACTTCGAAATTTATATCATATCCGAAGGGTGTCCCGGAATGATGGGGATATTCTTATATATGCATCTTGTTATTGTCGGTTACCAGGTGTTCACCATATGAATGATTTTTATCTCTATGTATGGGATGTGTATTGAAATATGAAATCTTGTGGTCTATTGTTACGATTTGATATATATAGGTTAAACCTATAACTCACCAACATTTTTGTTGATGTTTTAAGCATGTTTATTCTCAGGTGATTATTAAGAGCTTCCGCTGTCGCATACTTAAATAAGGACAAGATTTGGAGTCCATGCTTGTATGATATTGTGTAAAAACTGCATTCAAGGAACTTATTTTGTTGTAACATATTTGTATTGTAAACCATTATGTAATGGTCGTGTGTAAACAGGATATTTTAGATTATCATTATTTGATAATCTACGTAAAGCTTTTTAAACCTTTATTGATGAAATAAAGGTTATGGTTTGTTTAAAAATGAATGCAGTCTTTGAAAAACGTCTCATATAGAGGTCAAAACCTCGCAACGAAATCAATTAATATGGAACGTTTTTAATCAATAAGAACGGGACATTTCAGTTGGTATCCGAGCGTTGGTCTTAGAGAACCAGAAAATTTGCATTAGTGTGTCTTATCGAGTTTGTTAGGATGCATTAGTGAGTCTGGACTTCGACCGTGTTTTCTTTAAAAATGATTGCTTAACATTTTTGTTGGAAACTATATATTTTTAACATATGAATATTATGTGATATATTAATCTCTTAACGTGTTTGATATTATGTGATAGATGTCTACCTCTAGAACAAGTCCCATTGACTCACCTAATAATAATGAAGAGTCAAATGTAAATTGGAATGATTTGTGGACTGATTCACAAGTTCCCGAAGAGGAACCGGAAGAAGAGTCGGAACCGGAAGAAGAATCGGAACCAGAAGAAGAATCGGAACCGGATGAAGAAATAGAACCGGTGGGGGAAATAATAAAACGGTTAAGTAAAAGAAAATCCTCAACCAACCGACCAAAGTTAATTATGGTCAATGGTGTTTCCGCCAAGGAAGCAAAATATTGGGAGGATTACCAATTCTCCGATGAATCGGATTCCGACGAGAATTCCGATGATGTTATAGAAATTACCCCAACTGAATTTAAAAAGGCAAAAGAAAATAATAAGGGAAAGGGCATAAAAATAGAGAAATCTAATTCCAACCCCGATGAACTTTATATGTATCGTCAACCCCCGAAGTCCTTAAGTTGTAACAATGACCCGGGAACCTCTAAACCACCAGGTTTTTCTAAACCAATGTGGACAACGACGGCTTGTATTAGGGGAACATCATATATCCCTAGAAACTTGGCAAAACGAACCAAAACCGAAGAAGAAGAAACGAGCGAGTCGGAATAAGATAGTTGTATTCGTGTGGTGTAATATATGGAATATAGTGTTCTTATGCTTTATGATATATGTAAAAATTGCTTGTATTAATAAGTATTTTTTTTATGAATCTAACTCTTGTCTATTTTACAGTTTAAAAACACAAAATGGATAGACAACCCAATATTTTAAGAGACCTACCCGGAGACATGATTGATGAAATCTTGTCTAGAGTCGGCCAGAATTCTTCGGCACAACTATTTAAGGCGAGATCAGTTTGTAAGACATTCGAAGAACGTTCCAAGAATGTCTTGGTTTATAAGAGACTTTCGTTTGAAAGATGGGGGATATCACATTGGGAAACCCATAAGTTACGATGTGTTTACTTTGACGCATATATTGCGGGGAACCCAAATGCTATTTTACGCAACGGGTTAAGAAATTATTTTGACTCAATATATCCGAATATTGGACTTCGTGATTTAGAAAAAGCGGCTAACATGCAACATAAAGAAGCATGTTATGCTTACGGATTAGTAATGTTCGCTTCTCACCAAAGTGAGAACAAGAACATCGGGCTACAACTATTAAACAAAACGTTTCCACAAGTGACGGAGTCGGTAATTGGGGTAAGAAATGAGGTTTTTAGATTATTACGGGACTGTTGGACATTACGTAACCCTCGTCCCTTTGATGACGTTACAACACGCTGTCTTATCAACGGCCATAACGGTTATGTTGCACAAGACCAAGGATGGGAAGTAGTCCTAGTAAAACCAGAATGCATGACTTGTTTCTGGACGTATGAATTACGTGTCTTTATTGCCTTTGCTGAACGACTTGTGTACTAGCTAGAATTGTCTTCACAACTATCTTGTATCAAAGTTATTGTGTGCTATATTTCATGCTTTATGTAAAATAAGCGGTATTGTAAGTTTGTAAAATATTTTATAAAAGTTTGAACGCGAAATATTATTATAATCAGTTTTTCATATAGAATTGTAGTAGTTGAATTGTATATTAGCTACTAAGTATGAACTTAACGGGTAGGTACTACCCGAATTTAAACTTATAAAACGCTAATATGAAGAAAAAGCTTTTATAAATGAGTTCATATTATGCTACGAAATACTATTAACTACTCTTAATATTCTGTATGATTAACTTGTTCCATTTAACTATTTTGAAGGAAATGGCACCGACTACTCGACACACCGTGAATATGAATGAAGAGGAATTCCGTACTTTTCTAGCTTCAAACATAGCCGCAGTACAGGCTGCGCTACATACCAATAATAACCTTGGATCTAGCAGTACAGGAAATCGTGTAGGATGCACCTACAAAGAATTCACTGCCTGCAAACCTTTGGAATTTGATGGAACCGAAGGACCGATCGGATTGAAACGGTGGACCGAGAAGGTTGAATCGGTGTTTGCCATAAGTAAGTGTACTGAAGAGGACAAAGTGAAGTACGCTACGCATACCTTCACAGGTTCTGCGTTAACATGGTGGAATACCTATCTAGAGCAAGTGGGACAAGATGATGCGTACGCACTACCGTGGTCAGCATTCAAGCACTTGATGAACGAGAAGTACCGTCCCAGAACCGAGGTCAATAAGCTCAAGACAGAACTTAGAGGGTTACGAACCCAAGGATTTGATATTACCACGTACGAAAGACGATTCACAGAATTGTGCCTATTGTGTCCGGGAGCATTCGAAGATGAGGAAGAGAAGATCGACGCGTTTGTGAAAGGATTACCGGAAAGAATCCAAGAAGATATAAGTTCACACGAGCCCGCCTCCATACAACAGGCATGTAGAATGGCTCACAAACTAGTGAACCAGATTGAAGAAAGAATTAAAGAACAGACTGCTGAAGAGGCCAACGTGAAGCAAGTCAAAAGAAAGTGGGAGGAAAACGGTGATAAGAATCACCAATACAACAACAACAGCAATTACAACAATAATCGCAACAATTATCCCAACAATCGCAACATCAATCGCAACTATAACAAACGGCCCAACAACAACAACAACAACAACAACAGCAACTACAACAATCATCCCAACAACAATAATAACCGCAACAACAACAACAATCAGAAGCAACTATGCCAAAGGTGTGAAAAGAATCACTCGGGGTTCTGCACCAAATTTTGCAACAAGTGTAAAAGAAATGGTCATAGCGCGGCGAAGTGTGAGGTCTACGGACCAGGGGTTAATAGAACGAAAGGAACAAATAGTGTCGGAACGAGTAATGGCGGAGCAAGTAGTGTCGGAGCAAGTTATGCCAATGTAGTTTGTTATAAATGTGGAAAACCAGGCCACATTATTAGAAATTGCCCGAACCAGGAGAACACGAATGGACAAGGCCGTGGAAGAGTTTTCAATATTAATGCGGCAGAGGCACAGGAAGACCCGGAGCTTGTTACGGGTACGTTTCTTATTGACAATAAATCTGCTTACGTTTTATTTGATTCGGGTGCGGATAGAAGCTATATGAGTAGAGATTTTTGTGCTAAATTAAGTTGTCCATTGACGCCTTTGGATAGTAAATTTTTACTCGAATTAGCAAATGGTAAATTAATTTCAGCAGATAATATATGTCGGAATCGAGAAATTAAACTGGTTAGCGAAACATTTAAGATTGATTTGATACCAGTAGAGTTAGGGAGTTTTGATGTGATAATCGGTATGGACTGGTTGAAAGAAGTGAAAGCAGAGATCGTTTGTTACAAAAATGCAATTCGCATTATACGAGAAAAAGGAAAACCCTTAATGGTGTACGGAGAAAAGGGCAACACGAAGCTACATCTTATTAGTAATTTGAAGGCACAAAAACTAATAAGAAAAGGTTGCTATGCTGTTCTAGCACACGTCGAGAAAGTACAAACTGAAGAAAAGAGCATCAATGATGTTCCCATTGCAAAAGAATTTCCCGATGTATTTCCGAAAGAATTACCGGGATTACCCCCACATCGATCCGTTGAATTTCAAATAGATCTTGTACCAGGAGCTGCACCAATAGCTCGTGCTCCTTACAGACTCGCACCCAGCGAGATGAAAGAATTGCAAAGCCAATTACAAGAACTTTTAGAGCGTGGTTTCATTCGACCAAGCACATCACCGTGGGGAGCTCCTGTTTTGTTTGTCAAGAAGAAAGATGGTACATTCAGGTTGTGTATCGACTACCGAGAGTTGAACAAACTTACCATCAAGAACCGCTACCCACTACCGAGAATCGACGACTTATTTGATCAACTACAAGGCTCGTCTGTTTATTCAAAGATTGACTTACGTTCCGGGTATCATCAAATGCGGGTGAAAGAAGATGATATTCCAAAGACTGCTTTCAGAACACGTTACGGTCATTACGAGTTTATGGTCATGCCGTTTGGTTTAACTAATGCACCAGCTGTGTTCATGGACCTTATGAACCGAGTGTGTGGACCATACCTTGACAAGTTTGTCATTGTTTTCATTGATGACATACTTATTTACTCAAAGAATGACCAAGAACACGGTGAACATTTGAGAAAGGTGTTAGAAGTATTGAGGAAGGAAGAATTGTACGCTAAGTTTTCAAAGTGTGCATTTTGGTTGGAAGAAGTTCAATTCCTCGGTCACATAGTGAACAAAGAAGGTATTAAGGTGGATCCGGCAAAGATAGAAACTGTTGAAAAGTGGGAAACCCCGAAAACTCCGAAACACATACGCCAGTTTTTAGGACTAGCTGGTTACTACAGAAGGTTCATCCAAGACTTTTCCAGAATAGCAAAACCCTTGACTGCATTAACGCATAAAGGGAAGAAATTTGAATGGAATGATGAACAAGAGAAAGCGTTTCAGTTATTGAAGAAAAAGCTAACTACGGCACCTATATTGTCATTGCCTGAAGGGAATGATGATTTTGTGATTTATTGTGACGCATCAAAGCAAGGTCTCGGTTGTGTATTAATGCAACGAACGAAGGTGATTGCTTATGCGTCTAGACAATTGAAGATTCACGAACAAAATTATACGACGCATGATTTGGAATTAGGCGCGGTTGTTTTTGCATTAAAGACTTGGAGGCACTACTTATATGGGGTCAAAAGTATTATATATACCGACCACAAAAGTCTTCAACACATATTTAATCAGAAACAACTGAATATGAGGCAGCGTAGGTGGATTGAATTATTGAATGATTACGATTTTGAGATTCGTTACCACCCGGGGAAGGCAAATGTGGTAGCCGATGCCTTGAGCAGGAAGGATAGAGAACCCATTCGAGTAAAATCTATGAATATAATGATTCATAATAACATTACTACTCAAATAAAGGAGGCGCAACAAGGAGTTTTAAAAGAGGGAAATTTAAAGGATGAAATACCCAAAGGATCGGAGAAGCATCTTAATATTCGGGAAGACGGAACCCGGTATAGGGCTGAAAGGATTTGGGTACCAAAATTTGGAGATATGAGAGAAATGGTACTTAGAGAAGCTCATAAAACCAGATACTCAATACATCCTGGAACGGGGAAGATGTACAAGGATCTCAAGAAACATTTTTGGTGGCCGGGTATGAAAGCCGATGTTGCTAAATACGTAGGAGAATGTTTGACGTGTTCTAAGGTCAAAGCTGAGCATCAGAAACCATCAGGTCTACTTCAACAACCCGAAATCCCGGAATGGAAATGGGAAAACATTACCATGGATTTCATCACTAAATTGCCAAGGACTGCAAGTGGTTTTGATACTATTTGGGTAATAGTTGATCGTCTCACCAAATCAGCACACTTCCTACCAATAAGAGAAGATGACAAGATGGAGAAGTTAGCACGACTGTATTTGAAGGAAGTCGTCTCCAGACATGGAATACCAATCTCTATTATCTCTGATAGGGATGGCAGATTTATTTCAAGATTCTGGCAGACATTACAGCAAGCATTAGGAACTCGTCTAGACATGAGTACTGCCTATCATCCACAAACTGATGGGCAGAGCGAAAGGACGATACAAACGCTTGAAGACATGCTACGAGCATGTGTTATTGATTTCGGAAACAGTTGGGATCGACATCTACCGTTAGCAGAATTTTCCTACAACAACAGCTACCATTCAAGCATTGAGATGGCGCCGTTTGAAGCACTTTATGGTAGAAAGTGCAGGTCTCCGATTTGTTGGAGTGAGGTGGGGGATAGACAGATTACGGGTCCGGAGATTATACAAGAAACTACCGAGAAGATCATCCAAATTCAACAACGGTTGAAAACCGCCCAAAGTCGACAAAAGAGCTACGCTGACATTAAAAGAAAAGATATAGAATTTGAAATTGGAGAGATGGTCATGCTTAAAGTTTCACCTTGGAAAGGCGTTGTTCGATTTGGTAAACGAGGGAAATTAAATCCAAGGTATATTGGACCATTCAAGATTATTGATCGTGTCGGACCAGTAGCTTACCGACTTGAGTTAAATCAACAACTCGCGGCTGTACATAACACTTTCCACGTCTCGAATTTGAAGAAATGTTTTGCTAAAGAAGATCTCACTATTCCGTTAGATGAAATCCAAATCAACGAAAAACTCCAATTCATCGAAGAACCCGTCGAAATAATGGATCGTGAGGTTAAAAGACTTAAGCAAAACAAGATACCAATTGTTAAGGTTCGATGGAATGCTCGTAGAGGACCCGAGTTCACCTGGGAGCGTGAAGATCAGATGAAGAAGAAATACCCGCATCTATTTCCAGAAGATTCGTCAACACCTTCAACAGCTTAAAATTTCGGGACGAAATTTATTTAACGGGTAGGTACTGTAGTGACCCGAACTTTTCCATGTTTATATATATTAATTGAGATTGATATTTACATGATTAAATGTTTCCAACATGTTAAGCAATCAAACTTGTTAAGACTTGATTAATTGAAATAGGTTTCATATAGACAATTGACCACCCAAGTTGACCGGTGATTCACGAACGTTAAAACTTGTAAAAAAACTATATGATGACATATATATGGTTATATGTATAGTTAACATGATATTATGATAAGTAAACATATCATTAATTATATTAACAATGAACTACATATGTAAAAACAAGACTACTAACTTAATGATTTTGAAACGAGACATATATGTAACGTTTATCGTTGTAACGACATTTAATGTATATATATCATATTAAGAGATATTCGTACATCATAATATCATGATAATATAATAATTTAAAATCTCTTTTGATATTATAAACATTGGGTTAACAACATTTAACAAGATCGTTAACCTAAAGGTTTCAAAACAACACTTACATGTAACGACTAACGATGACTTAACGACTCAGTTAAAATGTATATACATGTAGTGTTTTAATATGTATTTATACACTTTTGAAAGACTTCAATACACTTATCAAAATACTTCTACTTAACAAAAATGCTTACAATTACATTCTCGTTCAGTTTCATCAACAATTCTACTCGTATGCACCCGTATTCGTACTCGTACAATACACAGCTTTTAGATGTATGTACTATTGGTATATACACTCCAATGATCAGCTCTTAGCAGCCCATGTGAGTCACCTAACACATGTGGGAACCATCATTTGGCAACTAGCAAGAAATATCTCATAAGATTACAAAAATATGAGTAATCATTCATGACTTATTTACATGAAAACAAAATTACATATCCTTTATATCTAATCCATACACCAACGACCAAAAACACCTACAAACACTTTCATTCTTCAATTTTCTTCATCTAATTGAACTCTCTCAAGTTCTATCTTCAAGTTCTAAGTGTTCTTCATAAATTCCAAAAGTTCTAGTTTCATAAAATCAAGAATACTTTCAAGTTTGCTAGCTCACTTCCAATCTTGTAAGGTGATCATCCAACATCAAGAAATCTTTGTTTCTTACAGTAGGTTATCATTCTAATACAAGGTAATAATCATATTCAAACTTTGGTTCAATTTCTATAACTATAACAATCTTATTTCAAGTGATGATCTTACTTGAACTTGTTTTCGTGTCATGATTTTGCTTCAAGAACTTTGAGCCATCCAAGGATCCATTGAAGCTAGATCCATTTTTCTCTTTTCCAGTAGGTTCATCCAAGGAACTTAAGGTAGTAATGATGTTCATAACATCATTCGATTCATACATATAAAGCTATCTTATTCGAAGGTTTAAACTTGTAATCACTAGAACATAGTTTAGTTAATTCTAAACTTGTTCGCAAACAAAAGTTAATCCTTCTAACTTGACTTTTAAAATCAACTAAACACATGTTCTATATCTATATGATATGCTAACTTAATGATTTAAAACCTGGAAACACGAAAAACACCGTAAAACCGGATTTACGCCGTCGTAGTAACACCGCGGGCTGTTTTGGGTTAGTTAATTAAAAACTATGATAAACTTTGATTTAAAAGTTGTTATTCTGAGAAAATGATTTTTATTATGAACATGAAACTATATCCAAAAATTATGGTTAAACTCAAAGTGGAAGTATGTTTTCTAAAATGGTCATCTAGACGTCGTTCTTTCGACTGAAATGACTACCTTTACAAAAACGACTTGTAACTTATTTTTCCGACTAGAAACCTATACTTTTTTTGTTTAGATTCATAAAATAGAGTTCAATATGAAACCATAGCAATTTGATTCACTCAAAACGGATTTAAAATGAAGAAGTTATGGGTAAAACAAGATTGGATAATTTTTCTCATTTTAGCTACGTGAAAATTGGTAACAAATCTATTCCAACCATAACTTAATCAACTTGTATTATATATTATGTAATCTTGAGATACCATAGACACGTATACAATGTTTCGACCTATCATGTCGACACATCTATATATATTTCGGAACAACCATAGACACTCTATATGTGAATGTTGGAGTTAGCTATACAGGGTTGAGGTTGATTCCAAAATATATATAGTTTGAGTTGTGATCAATACTGAGATACGTATACACTGGGTCGTGGATTGATTCAAGATAATATTTATCGATTTATTTCTGTACATCTAACTGTGGACAACTAGTTGTAGGTTACTAACGAGGACAGCTGACTTAATAAACTTAAAACATCAAAATATATTAAAAGTGTTGTAAATATATTTTGAACATACTTTGATATATATGTATATATTGTTATAGGTTCGTGAATCAACCAGTGGCCAAGTCTTACTTCCCGACGAAGTAAAAATCTGTGAAAGTGAGTTATAGTCCCACTTTTAAAATCTAATATTTTTGGGATGAGAATACATGCAGGTTTTATAAATGATTTACAAAATAGACACAAGTACGTGAAACTACATTCTATGGTTGAATTATCGAAATCGAATATGCCCCTTTTTATTAAGTCTAGTAATCTAAGAATTAGGGAACAGACACCCTAATTGACGCGAATCCTAAAGATAGATCTATTGGGCCTAACAAACCCCATCCAAAGTACCGGATGCTTTAGTACTTCGAAATTTATATCATATCCGAAGGGTGTCCCGGAATGATGGGGATATTCTTATATATGCATCTTGTTATTGTCGGTTACCAGGTGTTCACCATATGAATGATTTTTATCTCTATGTATGGGATGTGTATTGAAATATGAAATCTTGTGGTCTATTGTTACGATTTGATATATATAGGTTAAACCTATAACTCACCAACATTTTTGTTGATGTTTTAAGCATGTTTATTCTCAGGTGATTATTAAGAGCTTCCGCTGTCGCATACTTAAATAAGGACAAGATTTGGAGTCCATGCTTGTATGATATTGTGTAAAAACTGCATTCAAGGAACTTATTTTGTTGTAACATATTTGTATTGTAAACCATTATGTAATGGTCGTGTGTAAACAGGATATTTTAGATTATCATTATTTGATAATCTACGTAAAGCTTTTTAAACCTTTATTGATGAAATAAAGGTTATGGTTTGTTTAAAAATGAATGCAGTCTTTGAAAAACGTCTCATATAGAGGTCAAAACCTCGCAACGAAATCAATTAATATGGAACGTTTTTAATCAATAAGAACGGGACATTTCAAACATAACTTACAATGATTAAAAATAGCGTAGCGTTACACGGACAGAATTTCGACTTACACCCTTACAACATTCGCTAACATACCCTTATTATTAGAATTATAATTAAAATTAAAATATAAATTATAAATATAAATATATTTACGTATGAAGAGGAAGAGAAAAAAGATGATAAAAACTCGGCAGAAAACTGGCTTTATATAGGACCTGACCAGCAATCTCACTCCATGCGACTCGCATGGATTTGTGCTTCTGGCCATGCGAGTCGCATGGCCACCCTGGATCCAGCCAAATGGATTTGTTTTCTTCTTGCCGACGTAATATAATAATAATAATATATATAATATATAATTATATATAATTATATATATATATTATATTATATTCTTGTGCATAGTAGACTAGATATTTTTGGTCCGTTGCGTCGGGCGTTTCTTCTTGGCTCAGGTCCCGGTTCCGGATTTTCGGACGTCCTCGCGTATTATTTTAAATCGCGTACTTTGCGTCTTGTAACTTGTACTCTTGTCATTTTGAGACGTTTCTTATCAATAATTGGAACCTTTTTGATAGTCTTTTGTACTTTTGAGCTTTTTGGTCGTTTGCGTCTTCAATTCGTCGAATCTGTCTTTTGTCTTCACCTTTTATTATTTAAACGAATATCACTTGTAAATAGAACAATTGCAACTAAAAGCTTGTCTTTCTTGAGGAATAATGCTATGAAATATATGTTCATTTTTAGCATTATCAAATATTCCCACACTTGAGCGTTGCTTGTCCTCAAGCAATATTGTCTTGAAATACTAGAATCACTTTTTTATTCGTCACACTTTGTACATCAGTGATTTTTATACGGCGGTATAAACAATGGTAGTAACGATATGGTTTACAGTCCCACATGACTATAAAAATTTAGATCCATTAAGGAAATTGGATCTTTATGAAAACATTTGATCTTTCGAAATCTAGTTTTTACCCTAGATAAGTTTTCCGGAATAACCCTTTACCGGTGTTTGCAAAATATTTTTGTGGGTTTGGTGGGTTTCAGAATTGAAAATTTTAGCTCAAAACTTGCGGTTTTGTGTCACCCACTTGCTAACCTTGTATTTGGAAAGCAACACGTCCAGTTTACTTGTTCCGTATATTACCTTTCGGTAAACTACCGTCCGGTTGTAAAGGAAAGCGTTGAACAAGCAACTGTTAAGGCAATGTCCCGTGACATGCTTTTGATTATGGTCTATAACGTGTCGGACGCAATTACTATCCTTGGTAGGAGCAATAGTAAAGCTCACCCTTATAATTTTTCGGTCTGGCACAAGGTCCTGTCTTTGACCATGCTATGCAACCACCGTTCTTACGGTTGACACCCGATTTAGTTCAGGTGACCTAGTGAATTCCAGGTGAATTCCTAGGATTTTACGTTCAATGGTAATGAACGCATTGAAAATTGGGTTTTCAGAAAACAAATCGGTTTGTATTTTTGATCAAAATATTTTCTCGTTCAAGCTCGAGTTTAGATATCATCGAATTCCATGAGTTTGTAATTCTCAATCTTTAAGGTCAATCTATAGGATTGAGTAATATCAGTCTTAAAAGCTGATTTTTAATCTTTAAGGAGATTATCCTTTCTGGGGATCTGATTCATTAGTCTTATCCAGCTAATTTGCATGGTGCCTCCCCATTGTACGAGATAAATCCTTCTCATGGTTAGGATAAATCTGACCACTTGGCGACCCTGTTTAATGCTGAGGTCCGTGGATTTCCTGCTGATTTTAGTGATGACTTTTCTAGATTTTTCGTCAACCTACAGCTGGTCTGGACGACAACTTCATGACCTAAATCAAGAAGCGCGTGTCTTTTTCGGAAGACTTTACTTCCTTTTAATGATGGAATTGATTCATCGTGTAGATCCATCTCTTCTTTTCTTTCATTGGGTAAAACAGTTTAGTTTAGTCCAAAGCAAAAGTATTTTCAGTTATTTGTTATAGATATATGTGACATATGTTTAAAATAACTTGGTAAATTTTCCCACACTTGGCTTTTTATTTTTCTTTTTATCGTCCTCTATTCCATTTTAAATGAATTTTGACATTTTAGTTTGTTTCTCAATTTATGTCCTTTCCGAGGTAACAATAATTTCGGTGTTAAAACCTAGTTTTATCGTTCATAAATATGTATAAACATGATTTTAAATTCATTTAATTGAAAATTTTGAAAAATTTTACTAGAATTGGGTAGTCAGTATATAAGACTAGGGCTGTTCTTTTTTATCAGAGAGCACTAGATTCTAATACAACTACTGCTTTACTAGTATTTTTAATGGTAACCAAGTGTATAAAGTAAAAATTTTAAAATCCGAAAGAATTTAACCCCTTCCCACACTTAAGATCTTGCAATGCCCTCATTTGCAAAAAATCAGTAACAATTTAAATTATTGAGGGTGATTTGTGTGAAAATGATTAAATTTTTACCAAAGTTTCCAAATATATTGGCGTTTGTTTGCTGAATGATAAATGGTGCACGTCATTTGTTCATTCCGTCTTGTTGTTATTTCACATACATTTTGCATCATTGTTGTCAAAATTACTTGCTTTTGCTGAACTTAATGCCAGTCTTTGAAAATGCGTTGTTTTACCCTGTTGTGTACATAACATAAAATACATACAATACAAATATAATCATACATGCAATTTGAAATGGAACTTTGGCATCCCACTTTCAAACTATAAGAAAAATATTAGTACACAATAATAATAGAAATATCAAACATTACATAAACGTAATTAAAATGTTAAGTGTTTAAAATAAAAATAAAATTACCAACTTATCTCTACTGATCAGGAGGTGGGTTAGGAGGAAAATTAGGATATGGATCCCAATTCATGTTCGCGTCCGGGTTCCATGGCTGATTATAGGTGAACTGGTATGCTGCGTCATAATCATATGAATCATAGGGTGGTCTCATTTCTGGCTGATGTGCGGGATAGTATGCGGGTCGGGTCGGATAATACATCTCGCCAGGCTGCAACTGGCTTATAATTTGGCGCTGATGATAATCCCATCGGCCATGCTCTCGTTGCCGGGAATGCTCGTAGTCATTCCGACGTTGCCATGCCTCGTACTGCATATGCCTATCATAGTTCGTCATGTATTCATCCTCCATACGAACGCCTAAATCAAGAGCAGTCTCCCGAACAACTCCTATAATGTTGTTCGCCTCCTCCATCTCGTCATCCGCACCTCTTTCTACCTGTCGCTGAGGTCCCTCATATCGATATACCCGACCACGTCTCATCAATAATACCCTTGCACCGTGATAAAGGTTTGAACTTATAGTTTCACCTCCGTCCTCTATTTCGTTCATTGGACCCCCTTGGTGCTTATCTACACCTAAATACTCTCCAATGAGAGTAATGAAAATACCACCACCTATAATACTCCCCGATTTCATCCCCGAAACTACATTAGCGAGATAATAACCAACACAATAGGGAATGTTAACGAAACTCCTCGGGTCTCTAATACACTTGAGGTAGAACAAATCGTTTACGGTCAATTTCTCCTTATTCCTACCCCTTTGTGTAATTGTGTTTGCTAAGAATCTATGAATCACCCGGAGTTCAGCTCTGTCTATATCTAAGTATGTATGATTTCCACTGGCGTGAAATTCATTAAAGTGGGACATACGCCTCCAGACAACGTTAATATCAAATTCCCTATCTACCCTTTCTCCTTGGGCAATCAGGCTATTACAGTCGGGGCTCAAAAGTTCAGCAGGGGTGTAAATCTGTAAGGCCCTGGCTAAATCTATCATGGACATTCTGTACATGCGTCCACCTAACAGAAATCTAATAAAGCTTCTATCATCTATCCTCCTAACATCACTGTTTAACTTAATAGTACTAAGTAATTCTATACACCATTCCCTATATATGGTTCTACGAATGGAAAATAGACGCATCCAATCGTTAAATTGAGAATTACCATACCTTTGCACCAATAATTCCCGAATCGGTTCGGCAAGGTTAACTGTTTCCAAAGGTACCCAGTCAATTGCCCTTGGCATTTCAACAACCTTAAAGTAGAGAATGTGCATGTTCTTTTGATAATCTGGATACTCTATCCAACATCGATCAAATCTCAGATTTGGGTGTAACTGATCTTCATTAATGTCTAAACTCAGAATCCTTTGATGTGGAGCGAATTGACGAAACTGATTCATGAATAATTGATCTTGATCGTGATATGGAATATGTTGCTCCTCCTGTTCTTCTTCTTCTTGTTGCATATGTTGTTCTTGTTCATGAAACATTTCCGGTTCGGGCTCTGGTTGCCTGGATGATGATGCTCCTGAACCTCCAGTATCGGCTCTCTGCAAAACACATTAAACACAAAATTTGTGCATCCAAATATGCATTAGTGTTAGCAAAATAATAACTTGAAACAATTATGATGACATGTTCAATTCATAACACATTTTATACACATTTTCTTAACAATAACAATTCTACACTTTTACATACGAAAATGTGTACAATGTTTTATCACATTTAAACTCTTAAACATGTCAACAATAATCATTATAGCAATTAAACACTTGTTACATGGCATTCAAATCAAACTAGTGCTCATTTTCATATTTTTGTCAAGTCTACACTTTGTCAAATAAGCATATACGAAAAATGTACATCAAGTTCATAAGCATTTATCTTAAATAACATGCCAAAATAATCACTACTAGCAATGAAACAAGTTTCAAATGGCCTTTATATCAAATTATCCAAGTTCATGAATTTTTAGACTTAAAAAGTCCACTTTAATTCTCAAAAACATGTTTAGGCTCAAAGTTTGGATCAATTAACTACCTAAACATGTTACACTACTTAATTTAGCAACAATTCATGACAAAAATCGGCCATAACCTGTTTATATCAAAAAGCCCCAAATTGCTCAAGAACACAAACCCTAGATTCTTAAAAATTTGAAGTTTTTAGCTTCAATTCATGTTAAATAGCTTCTATCTAGGATATACATGCATAATATAACAACAATTTAGCTCTAATTACACCTAAATTTAACAAAATCAAAATATAAATTTTCTAGCTCAAGAACACAAAAATTCGAATTTAAAGAGATTAGGGGTGAAATCTTTACCTTTCTCCTGAAGGGGTTGAGACTACTGAATCTAGGCATGATTATTGTGAAGTTTTGCAAGAATTTTGATGAAAAATGATGAATTTTTGAGAGGGTTTTGGAGATGGTTCGTGTATATGTGTGTGTGTTGTGAAAAAGAGCAGCTCGGCTGGAAATTTTGATCCTGTCCAGCTTTTTATGGCCATGCGACTCGCATGGATTTGTGCATACCCCCATGCGAGTCGCATGGGGTGAAAATCCAGGATTTAAATTTTTTTTTTTTTTTTTTTTTTTTTTTTTTATAAAACCTTATACTTTTAAAACATAGAATTAATAAAATTTTAAAAATTTTGTTTCTTTTTAAGACGAGGTCGTTTCGGGACGATGCCCTAGTCCGTCCCTCGACAAAATTTTAAAATTTTGTCATTTTCAAGCGATTGTTTTAAAAGCTTAGATTTTTGGATTTTTTAATTTTTTTTTTGCATACTTTAAATCAAAAAGATTAAAAATAATGATAATAAAAGTTCTCGTCCCTCCCTCGGGTAAAGCAATTTCGGTTCAAAGACCTAGTCTTCAACTTACGATGAATTTTAAAAATCATATTCTTAACTTAATGAGATAAAGTAAATTTTTGTTTTTAAATTCACACAACTTAAATATAAAATTCAAAATTAATATTAAAAATTCACACCAAACTTAAAATTTGAAATGCATAAAATTAAAAATTCATATTTTAAAAATTCACACCACTTAATTTAAAAATTCATATTATAAATTCACACCAAACTTATATAAATTTTTCAAATATTTACAATTTTAAATATATTGTTTTTACAAAGTTTACAATATTAACTTAAGATTTAAATATTAATTTTAAAAAACATGGTAAAAATAAATTTAAAAATCTTTTTGTCTTTTTATCCCACTTTTATCAATCAAATATTATCAAAAATATGCGCCCCTCTTTTCGGTAAAGTAATTTCGGTTCCAAGACCTAATTTAACTCATGACGAATTTTTGAAATATTTTGGGTTGATTGATTAAAGATATTTATACCTTAAGAATAAACGTTAAATTTCGCAGTGATGTAATAAATTTTTGAATGATATCAATAATTTCGGTCGCCAAACCTAATTTTATTTAATACCAATTTAATACTTTTTAGCGAACAAATTAGCGTTTATTATCAAAAGGTTAAAAATAAAAATAAAAATAAAAACTGTACAGACATACCTGTGAAATAGATTTCTTAGTTATATGATCTATTATATTCATAAGATAGTCGGTTTAATTGGTTTTCCATGGCTGCATAGGCGTAACCTCGAGCATTCATTGTCTTTTCTTCTAAACATATGAACGGTCCGTCTCTGCATAAAGTAACAAATTCGGTATTTGAATAGGTTTGATTATTTGAACATTTACCTCCATGTGACCATTTTCCGCATTTGTGACATCGTTCTAGGTGTCGTGCTCTTCTTTTCGCTGCGGATTTTGATTTTCCTTTACCAAATTGTAACTTATTATCTTCGCATCTGGATCCTTTTCTAACTCCGTCCATTCTTTCTCTGATTACTGATACTAATTCACTCGGTAGTATGTCATTATTTCTTTTAGTGATCAAAGCGTGTAGCATTAGACCATGGTTTAATTCACAGGCAGTCTTCATTTCGTAAAAACCTAAAAAAAATAAAAATTCAGAATGGGGGGAGAAGACTAGTTCTTTAGGGTCTGCTAGGGAAAGACCATACGTGTTCCATTTTCGAGAACTACACGAAAACAGACAATCTAACTCTAACAGAAATACATATTATCCTTTAAAGACTTGATTCTCCCCACACTTAGTTAGCTGTGGTGTCGAAATTGTGATTAACTTCGTTGTCGACTTCCATCGGACCATGTATGTAATGTTTAACTCTGTGACCATTAACTTTAAATTCAATCCCATTTGAATTTATTAATTCTATCGTTCCGTATGGGAAAACTCTTTTGACTATGAATGGTCCAGACCATCTTGATTTCAATTTTCCAGGAAATAGCTTGAATCGTGAATTGAAAAGAAGAACTCTGTCTCCTTCTTTAAATTCTTTTGAACTTCTGATTCTTTTATCATGCCATTTCTTCGTTCTTTCTTTATAGATTAACGAATTTTCGTATGCTTCATGTCTTAATTCTTCTAATTCGTTTAGTTGACTTAATCGTAGACGTCCGGCTTCATGTAAATCAAGATTACATGTCTTCAAAGCCCAAAATGCTTTGTGTTCAATTTCTACTGGAAGATGACATGCTTTTCCATAAACAAGTCTAAAAGGTGTGGTTCCAATTGGAGTTTTGTAGGCTGTTCTAAAAGCCCAGAGTGCATCCTCCAATTTAATGGACCATTCCTTCGGATTTGATCCTACGGTTTTCTCTAGAATACGTTTTAAAGCTCGGTTGGTATTTTCAACTTGTCCACTTGTTTGTGGATGATATGCGGTGGAGATTTTATGAGTTACTCCATATCTTTTAAGAACTTTTTCAAGTTGATTATTACAAAAATGAGTACCCCGATCACTTATTAAAGCTTTCGGTGTTCCAAACCTTGCAAAAAGACGTTTCAAAAAGTTGACTACAACTCGTGCATCGTTAGTTGGGAGAGCTTGTGCTTCCGCCCATTTAGATACATAATCAATGGCTACGAGTATATATAAATTATTATGAGATTTTGGAAATGGACCCATAAAGTCAATACCCCAAATGTCAAATACTTCACATACTTGGATGACATTTTGTGGCATTTCATCACGTTGACTTATTTTTCCGGCCCTTTGACATGCATCACAGGATTTGCAAAGAAGGTGTGCGTCTTTGTAAATTGTAGGCCAATAGAATCCAGCTTCATAAACTTTTCTTGCTGTTAGTTGAGGCCCATAATGCCCTCCTGTTGGTCCTGTGTGACAATGGTTTAAAATTTTACTAGCTTCATCTCCAAATACACATCGGCGTATTATTCCATCAGGACAACTTTTAAACAGATGTGGATCTTCCCAGAAATAGTGTTTTATATCACTGAAGAATTTCTTTCGTCTTTGGTACGATAATCCTTTTTCAAGGAATCCACAAACTAAGTAGTTTGCATAGTCTGCAAACCATGGGATTTCTTTATAATCTATCTTCAATAGATATTCATCAGGAAAGTTGTCTTGTATGGCCGATTCATTCAGAACTTCTAATTCGGGATTTTCAAGACGAGAAAGATGATCAGCGGCGAGATTTTCTGCTCCTTTTTTATCTCGGATTTCAATATCAAACTCTTGTAAGAGTAAGATCCAACGGATTAATCTTGGTTTAGCATCTTGTTTTGAAAATAGGTATCTAAGAGCAGAATGGTCGGTATAGACCACCGTTTTTGCTAGAACTAGATATGATCGAAATTTGTCAAAAGCAAAGACAATAGCAAGGAGTTCTTTTTCAGTAGTTGTATAGTTCGTTTGTGCTCCTTGTAACGTCTTACTAGCATAATATATAGGTTGAAATCGTTTTTCAATCCTTTGTCCTAAAACGGCTCCCATTGCAAAATCACTTGCATCGCACATTAGTTCAAATGGTAGATTCCAATTTGGTGTTATCATGATCGGCGCATTAGTGAGTTTTTCTTTAAGAATATTAAAAGATTTGATACATTCATCTGAAAAGATGAATGGCGCATCCTTTTCTAGGAGTTTATTCATAGGAGTGGCAATTTTAGAAAAATCTTTTATGAAACGTCGGTAAAAACCGGCATGCCCTAGAAAACTCCTAACTCCTCTAACATTGGTGGGATGTGGAAGTTTAGCAATTACATCTACTTTAGCTCTATCCACTTCAATTCCTTCTTTTGAAATTTTATGTCCAAGAACGATGCCTTCTTTAACCATGAAATGGCATTTCTCCCAATTAAGTACTAGATTTGATTTTTTCGCATCTAATCAGCATTCGTTCCAGATTAACTAGACATGATTTAAATGTATCACCGAAGACTGAAAAGTCATCCATGAATACTTCCATGCATTCTTCTATCATGTCGTGAAAAATCGCCATCATACACCTTTGAAAGGTTGCAGGGGCGTTACAAAGTCCAAATGGCATGCGTTTGTAAGCAAAAGTACCATAAGGGCACGTGAATGTGGTTTTCTCTTGATCTTCGGGTGCTATTGGAATTTGAAAATATCCGGAAAATCCATCTAGAAAACAATAGTAACTATTTCCGGCTAATCTTTCCAACATTTGATCTATGAAAGGTAAGGGAAAGTGATCTTTTCTGGTGGCGTCATTTAATTTTCTATAATCAATACATACACGCCATCCTGTTACAGTCCTAGTAGGAATAAGCTCATTTTTCTCATTTGTAATGACAGTCATGCCACCCTTCTTAGGTACGCATTGAACTGGGCTTACCCATGGACTATCAGAAATTGGATATATCAAACCTGCATCTAGCAGTTTAATAATCTCTTTCTTAACTACATCTTGCATATTAGGATTTAGTCTTCGTTGGCGTTGCACATACGTTTTATGACCTTCTTCCATAAGGATTTTATGTGTGCAATACGAAGGACTTATTCCTTTAATATCATGAATCTTCCATGCAATGGCTGGTTTATGAGCTTTCAACACAGAAATGAGTTGTGATTTCTCATTTTCAGTAAGAGAAGACGATATTATTACAGGTAATTCAGATTCACCATGTAAATAAGCGTATTCCAAATGGTTTGGAAGTGACTTTAACTCTAATTTCGGAGGTTCTTCTATCGATGATTTATATCGGTATCTGTCTTCTTCTTTTAGCATTTGAATTTCTTCTGTTGTTGGTTCATATCCATTAGCTATAAGTGTAGCTAACATTTCAGCTTCATCAATTGGTTCATTTCCTTCTCCTAAAGAACATTCTCCTGTTCCTTGTAATTCTGGAAATTCTTCTAATAATTCTGCATGTGCATCTATAGTTTGAATATAATAACATGTATCATCTGCAGATTGTGGTTGTTGCATTGCTCTATCAACTGAAAAGGTAACACTCTCATCCTCTATACTTAGGGTCAGTTTCTTACCGAACACGTCTATCATTGCTTTAGCCGTGTTTAAGAATGGTCTTCCTAATATTAGAGGAACTTGAGAATCTTCTTCCATGTCTAAAACAACAAAATCTACTGGAAATACTAAAGTACCAACTTTAACTAGCATGTTCTCCATTATCCCTCTAGGATATTTTATTGATCTATCGGCTAGTTGTATGCTTATTCTGGTTGGTTTCAATTCTCCAAGGTCTAGTTTAGCGTATAGTGAATACGGCATTAGATTTATACTAGCACCTAAGTCTGCCAATGCTTCTATTGAACTAAGACTACCCAAAAAACATGGAATTGTGAAACTTCCTGGATCAGATAGTTTTTCTGGTATCTTATTCAACAGCACTGCTGAACAATTAGCATTCATAGTAACAGCCGAGAGTTCTTCCATTTTCTTTCTATTCGTGATTAGATCTTTCAAGAATTTAGCATACCTTGGCATTCCTGAAATCACGTCAATGAAAGGAAGATTTACATTTATCTGTTTAAACATATCCAAGAATTTGGATTGCTCGGCTTCAAGTTTTTCTTTCTTCATTTTACTCGGATAAGGAAGTGGTGGTTGATATGGTTTAACATAAGGTTTATCCTTAACTGTGTTATCTTTATTAACCTTTTCAACTACCGGTTCTTTTTCCTTATCTTGATCAGGTTGTGGTTCTTGTGTAGTAGGAATAGTTTCATCAGAAGTTACAGGTATTTCAGGTGGTTTAAGTGTTGTACCACTTCTTGTGGTAATAGCTTTAGCTGTTTCATTCCGGGGGTTAGCGTTTGTATCACTAGGTAGACTTCCCGGTTTTCTTTCACCTATTAACCTTGCTAGGTTACTTACTTCTTGTTCCAGATTTTGAATAGAAGCTTGTTGATTTCTAAATGCTTGAGCATTTTGTTCATTGGTTTGTTTTTGAGATGTGAAAAACTGCGTTTGAGTTTCAACTAGCTTTGTCATCATATCTTCTAAATTCGGCTTTTTATCATCGGTTTGTTGTGGTGGTTTGTTTTGAAAATTCGGTCTTTGATGATTATAAGTATTATTGGATACTTGTTGATTGCTAGGACCTTGTTGGTTGTTGTATGGAATATTTCGGTTATAATTCTGGTTTTGATTGTAAATCGGTCTTGGCGGTTGATAATTATTCTGATAATTATTTCCAGGCCTTTGGTTTATGTATGAAATATTCTCTCTTTGTTCCATTGTTAATTCAATACTTAGACAATCTTTTGTCAAATGTGGTCCTCCACACTGCTCACAACTAATTCGTATTGAGTGAATATCCTTAGTCATCTTTTCCATTCGTCTCTCGAAAGCATCTATCTTTGCGGAAATGGAATCTAAGTCATGGCTAGAATCGGCTCTAGCTGCTTTAGATGATCTAATGATGTCTTTTTCTTGGTGCCACTCATGTGAGTGGGAAGCAGTATTATCAATAATTTTGTAAGCATCAGTTTCGGTTTTCTTCATAATAGAACCACCAGCTGCTATATCTATGTCTTTTCTTGTAGTGATGTCGCATCCTCGGTAGAATATTTGTACTATTTGACAGGTGTCTAAACCATGTTGCGGACATCCTCTTAGTAACTTTCCATATCTTGTCCACGCCTCATATAGAGTTTCATTTGGCTTCTGTGTGAACGTAACAATTTCTGCTTGAAGTCTTACGGCTTTAGATGCAGGAAAAAATTGTTTAAGAAATTTGTCAACTAAAACGTCCCATGTATCAATCGCCCCTTCAGGTAACGATTCCAACCAATCTTTGGCTTCTCCCTTTAAAGTCCAGGGAAATAACATGAGATATATTTGTTCATCCTCCACTTCTCGGATTTTAAATAGTGTGCAGATCCTATTAAAGGTACGTAGATGTTCATTTGGATCTTCCTTCGGCGCACCACTAAATTGGCATTGATTAGTCACCATGTGTAGAATTTGTCCTTTGATTTCATAATCTGGCGCATTAATGTCTGGATGAGTAATTGCGTGACCTTGGCCAGTGCGTTTAGCTCTCATTCGGTCTTCCATACTTAAAGGTTCCAGATTCTCCATAATTGAATTTGTTGAATCGGTATCACTGAATGATTCTGATTTAATAGTTCGTTCCTCAACAATCTCTGTTTGAATGATTGGTGGTTCCGGAGGAAAGTTTAATGGTTCAGGATCTATGAACCGTTCCTGAATATTCTCTGGATTCTCAATTGTGAGGTTGGGTTCAAAAAATGGATTATCGGAAATTTGAACTGAAGTACTTGGTCGACTGGATGACGATTCTAAAGAAAAATCAACGGCGGTTATATTTGTTAAACGATGTCTTGATCGAGTTACAGGTGGTGAACGTACAAAAGGTGATGAACGTCTTGCTCGGTGCATTCACTGAATATCCTATTAGTTTTAAAAAGGAAAGAAAAATTATAATAAGTTATCTAATCAATAGACTTTTCTGATTTTGCCCACGTTTCGAATAGCCAAAAGATGCAGCAGAGGGGCAGGATTCGTTTGGTCTCAATATAATTGAGGACTGTTTGGCTCCAATAACCCGGTCCACGTACAAATCCAACTATTACTACGAACCAGAAAATTTTGATGTCTACTAATTTAACCACTCAAAATAAATTTTCGTAATTTTAAGAAATTTAGATAAGAAGTAGAAAAAATTCTATGTCCTAAAAACTAGAATAGCGAGAAATAAGAAAGAAAAAGAGTTCGTCGAAAAAGGTTGAAAAAGAAAAAATGGTTGAAAAATAAAAGGTGACGGAAAAATAAAAGAAACTTAAAAATACTTAAAAATACTTAACTAACCTAACCTTATTACTACAACTAACTTAAAATTATAATCGCAAATTGAAATTACTAATTGGAATGATAATTGGTACATAGTAAAAGGTCTAAAAATATTAAAGCTTACAAGGAAAAACTAAATCCCAAATGGAAATAACTTAAAAAGAAACTAAAACTTAAAAAGGCGTCGCAAAATTCTAAAGCACCTAAATCTTAGTCTAAAGAAAAAGCACTTAAGGAATTCTACGGCAAAGCCTAAAAATCTAGGAGTAAAAATAACTATAGCAAAAACTAAGTTTAAAATTAATTATGAGCTAAAAATATAAATATTACGCTACAACGATTAAAAAGGGACAAAATATTAAAAGAAATAAAAAGTGATAAAAAAAAATACAATTTTTATTAAAATATTATTTTTATATTAATTATATTAAAGTATTAAGTTTTAAATATAATAAAAGTAATTAAAAGTAGTTAAAATTAATTAAACTAAAAACTTAATTAATAATAATCAAATTAGGGTTTAATTATAATAATAATATATTATACTCCGTAATAAATGCGTTTTTAGGGTTTGGTTGTGGCCCTGTCAGACCCCTCATGCGACTCGCATGGGGTTTAGTTGAATTATCATGCGACTCGCATGGTGTTCGGATCCAGGCCAAAAGTTGGGCTGCTACAGTACCTTGGCCCGATTACTTATTATTTTTTATTTTTTTTTCTGTTTTTCTAAATAAATAAAAGATTTTAAAATAAAACTTATATTTTTATAAACTTAAAATAGAAATAAAGAAACTTATAAAACTTAAATATTTACAAAATCTTAAAAATACTAATATTTTTGTTTTTCTTTTTATATTTTTCGAATTTTTAAAAACGTATTTTTACAAAAACGACTTTTAATAAAAGTAACTAAAATTTTTTTTTTATTTTTATATTAGCGTTGCGCTTCCGGCGTTTAAGAGTGATTCCCCGGCAGCGGCGCCAAAAATACTTGATGTCGAACGAGGTGTATATAAAATAGCTTATATTTTACTAGGAAAAACTATTAAATACGATACAATTTTACACAAGATATTTATTTATTTATAGAATGGATATACTTAAACCTTGCTACAACACTTATAGGCAGTGTACCTAATCGTACAGTAGTGTAGTTTTTAGTAAGTCCGGTTCGTTCCACAGGGAAATCTTTAAACAAAACTCAACGCTATATTAGTTTACTTTTATAAAAATACAAATAAATATATAAGTAATATTATTATTATAAAGGGGGGTTTTTTTTTTACCGTTTAATGACCGGTTTGTCGATTTTAAAACTTTAGTCGCAGTTTAAACCTAATGTAAAATATAAAATAAATACAAGACTTTAAATTAAAGCGTAAAGTAAATAACGATAATGAAATTGCGAATAATAAAAATGCGATAAAATTAAATTGCGATAATTAAAAGTACGATAATTAAAAGTGCGATTAAATAAAATAACAATAAATAAAAGTGCGATAATTAGAAGTGCAATTAAATATAAAATAAAGGAAATTAAATATGAAATAAAAGAATTATGCTTATTTAAACTTCCGTAATCATGATGTTTGACATGTTGATTTTAGTTTTATGCCCATGGGTTAATTGTCCTTTGTCCTGGATTATTCAATATGTCCGTCTGGTTTTTGTCCATAACAGTCCATCAGTCATAAATATAAATTGCAAGTGTCCTTGTCAAATTATTATTATACCCGAAGTTAAATATTCCAACTAATTGGGGATTCGAATTGTAACAAGGTTTTAATACTTTGTTTAATGAATACACCAGGTTATCGACTGCGTGTAAACCAAGGTTTTACCACTTTGTTAACAATTACACCAATTACCCTTGAATGTAATTTCACCCCTGTTTTAATTATTCTAGTGGCTATTAATCCATTCCCGTGTCCGGTTAAATGAACGATTATTCGTACATATAAATACCCCGCCCATCGTGTCCGATTGAGTGTATATGGTAGTTTATAGGGACGCCCAATTGTAAATCTTTATATTAACATTAACAAACTTTCATTTAGTTAAACAAATATAAAGCCCATTAATAGCCCATAGTCTAGTTTCCACAAGTGTCGTTCTTTTGTCCAAACCCCAATTATGGTACAAAGCCCAATTACCCAATTTTAGTAATTAGCCCAACATCATGATTACTTCGTTTTAAATAAGCATAATAATAACTTAGCTACGAGACATTAATGTAAAAAGGTTGAACATAACTTACAATGATTAAAAATAGCGTAGCGTTACACGGACAGAATTTCGACTTACACCCTTACAACATTCGCTAACATACCCTTATTATTAGAATTATAATTAAAATTAAAATATAAATTATAAATATAAATATATTTACGTATGAAGAGGAAGAGAAAAAAGATGATAAAAACTCGGCAGAAAACTGGCTTTATATAGGACCTGACCAGCAATCTCACTCCATGCGACTCGCATGGATTTGTGCTTCTGGCCATGCGAGTCGCATGGCCACCCTGGATCCAGCCAAATGGATTTGTTTTCTTCTTGCCGACGTAATATAATAATAATAATATATATAATATATAATTATATATAATTATATATATATTATATTATATTCTTGTGCATAGTAGACTAGATATTTTTGGTCCGTTGCGTCGGGCGTTTCTTCTTGGCTCAGGTCCCGGTTCCGGATTTTCGGACGTCCTCGCGTATTATTTTAAATCGCGTACTTTGCGTCTTGTAACTTGTACTCTTGTCATTTTGAGACGTTTCTTATCAATAATTGGAACCTTTTTGATAGTCTTTTGTACTTTTGAGCTTTTTGGTCGTTTGCGTCTTCAATTCGTCGAATCTGTCTTTTGTCTTCACCTTTTATTATTTAAACGAATATCACTTGTAAATAGAACAATTGCAACTAAAAGCTTGTCTTTCTTGAGGAATAATGCTATGAAATATATGTTCGTTTTTAGCATTATCACCACGCTTCGAAAGGTGCGACATTAATACTCGAATGATAACTGTTGTTTTAAGAGAATTTGGCTAGCGGCAAATGCCTTTTCCAAGCCTTTCCGAAATCAATAACACAAGCACACAACATGTCCTCCAAAGTTTGAATCGTTCGCTCACTTTGTCCGTCGGTTTGCGGGTGATACGCAGTACTCATGTCGAGACGAGTCCCCAAGGCTTCTTGCAAAGAACGCCAAAATCTGGAAGCAAAATGGGCATTTTGGTCTGAAATAATCGATAAGGGCACACCATGACGAGATACAATTTCCTTTATGTATATTTGAGCGAGTTTCTCCATCGTATCCGTTTCCTTCATGGCTAAGAAGTGTGCAGATTTGGTAAGACGACCAACGATAACCCAGATGGTATCGTATCCGCCCACCGTCTTTGGTAATTTCGCAATGAAGTCCATTATTATCCTTTCCCACTTCCATTGCAGGATTTTCGATTGCTGAAGTAACCCAGAGGGCCTTTGATGTTCGGCCTTAACCTTCGAGCAAGTCAAACATTTACCAATATAAGTTGCAACATCTTTCTTAAGATTTGACCACCAATACTATTCCTTGAGGTCGTGGTACATTTTACTGGATCCTGGATGAATTGAATATCTTGACTTGTGGGCTTCGTCTAGAATGAGGCTTCGCAAATCCCCATAACTAGGCACCCAAATTCTTCCGGTGAAGTATCGGAGTCCAGTCTCCTTAACCTCGAATTGAGAGACGAGAATGTTTAAGTGTTCATGGGATATAATCTCCTCCTTTAGAGCCTCATCTTGGGCTACTCGGATTTGGCTATTGAGATTTGAATGAATAGTGATGTTCAGGGCTCCGACACGAAGAGGTGCCATCCTCTCCTTTCGGTTTAAAGCGTCGACTACAACATTGGCCTTTCTAGGATGGTAACGAAGTTCACAATCAAAGTCGTTCATCATCTCGATCCATCGTCGCTATCTCATGTTCAGTTGTTTCTGATCAAATATGTGTTGGAGGCTTTTGTGGTCGGTGAAGATAGTACTTTTAGTTCCATAAAGATAGTGTCTCCATAATTTGAGTGCAAAAACAACGGCTCCAAGTTCGATATCGTGAGTAGTGTAGTTTCGCTCGTGAATCTTCAGTTGACGAGAAGCATAAGCAATGACCTTCGTTCTTTGCATCAATACACAACCAAAACCATTTTTCGAGGCATTATAATACACAACAAAGTCGTCACTGCCTTCAGGAAGTGATAAGATAGGCGCGGTGGTTAACTTCTGCTTCAAGGTTTGAAATGCTGATTCTTGTTCGGTTTCCCAAACGAACTTCTTCCCTTTGTGAGTCAGCGCGGTCAAAGGATGCGCAATCAGAGAGAAACCTTCAATAAATCTTCGGTAGTAACCGGCGAGACCTAAAAATTGGCGGATATGAGTCGGAGTAGTGGGGGTTTCCCACTTGCTGATAGCTTCGATCTTTGTGGGATCAACTTTGATACCTTGATCGCTCACAATATGACCCAGGAATTGGAATTCCTTCAACCAAAACTCACACTTGGAGAATTTGGCATAGAGTTGCTCTTGTCCCAGGTATGGGTTGCATACACGATTCATGAGATCCATAAACACGGCAGGTGCGTTGGTTAAACCGAATGGCATCACGAGAAACTCATAGTGACCATAACGGGTTCTGAACGCAGTTTTCATCACATCACTCTCCTTCACCCTCAGCTGGTGATAACCTGATCGCAAATCGATCTTAGAGTAAACGCTTGATCCTTGCAGCTGATCGAAAAGATCGTCAATTCTGGGAAGGGGATACCGATTCTTGATCGTCAATTTGTTGAGTTCGCGGTAGTCGATACACATGCGAAAAGATCCGTCCTTCTTCTTCACAAACAAAACAGGTGCACCCCAAGGCGAAGAACTTGGTTGGATAAATCCACGGTCTAGCAGTTCTTGCAGTTGACTCTGCAACTCTTGCATTTCGGAAGGTGCGAGTCGAAAAGGTGCGCGAGCTACAGGTGCAGCTCCTGGCACTAAATCAATCTGAAACTCCACTGCTCTCGTTGGCGTTAATCCAGGCAATTTCTCTGGAAAGACATCAAAAAATTCGTTCACAATTTGTACATCATCCACGCTCTTCACCTCGGTCTCTAATGTTTTCACATGTGCTAAAACAGCAAGACGTCCTTTCTTCATGATCTTTTGTGCTTTCATGCAACTAATGAGGTTTAACTTCGAGTTACATCTCTCTCCGTAAATAATCAGTGGCTCACCATCTCCGTGGGGTATACGAATAGCTTTATCACCATAGATGATGTCGGCCCTTACCTTAGTCAACCAGTCCATACCGACAATCACATCAAAACTTCCCAATTTGATGGGTATCAAGTCAATCTCGAAATCTACACCAGCTATGTTGATAATACCTCCTCGGCTAATTTGGTCAACTTTCTCAAGTTTTCCATTGGCTACTTCAACAAGCATACTCTCCTTTAAAGGAACTAACGACCAATTTATCTTAGAGCAAAAGTGTCTACATACATAACTCCTATCGACACCAGTATCAAATAAGACATAAGCTAATAGATTGTTGATATTGAATATACCTGTAACCAAGTCGGGGTTCTCACGGGCATCCCTTGCGTTTACGTTGAAAGCTCTTCCACGCGCTGGCCCGCCGTCCCTTCTCTTGTTGGGACATTCATTCCTAAAGTGGCCCTGTTGTCCACACTCATAGCATTTCCTTAGCTCAGTAGGGTTTGTCTTCACAGTTGGGGTAGTGATCTTGCAGTCCTTGCCAATATGCCCAGTCCTTTTACACTTTTCACAGACCACGCTGCAGTACCCGGTATAATGCTTGTAGCATCTCTTACACTGCAGGAGACTACCCTTATAGTTAGGGTTTGAGCTAGGGTTCGGGTTGGGGTTGTTTCCCTTGAAACTTTCATGCCTCTTAGCTGGGTTTTGATCAAAGACCCTTCCCTTGTTGTTGTCCCACAACCTTCAACTCCCAAAACTCAGCTTCCATTTTCTGAATCTCTGTTATGGGGCAGTACTCCTCGATCATAGCCCCCTTAAATTCCTCCCACGGTGTAGCATAAGCCTCGTCAATACCCTTAGCCTGAGCAAGTGTGTTCCACCAGGTTAAAGCGCCGTCCGACAGTGTACAGGAGGCATACTTAGTCATGTTCATTTCTGAGCAGTTGCTCACACGGAACACAGCTTCCAATTTCTCAAACCACCTCGTCAGTCCAACCGGCCCCTCAGTACCACTGAAATTGTGGGGCTTGCAGCTTTGAAACTCCTTATAGGTGCACCCGATATGATTGTTCTAGTTAACAGGTGGAGCTTGGGGGTTGACATTCGCAATTGCTGCGGCTATTCATTCATTTATCATTTCCTCAATCTATGCTGCTGTGGGCGTTGATCTTCCGTTTGCCATTGATCTTCGAAACAGAAATTTCGACTTAAGTCAAAATCCAGCATTCAATAAATAATAATACGGTATATGGTAACCAACATGGAATCAACACATCGCATGTTAATTAAGTAATGCAACTAGATACAGATAACACAAAATCATCATATAGTAACGTAAATAGAACACCGTACAGAATTTAAACAACACCAAGTTCCATTCATTAAATAAGAAAGTTGCATACATCCGCATACGGTTCGTACAATACATGAGTAAAACATGAAACTACAAACGGGATTACATAATGAAATCTAATACAACAGCCCTATGGTGACGGTGGGTAAAGGATGTCCATCATGTAGGACACCTGGTCCTCGAGCTCAGTTACCCGAGCACGGAGGATATGCACTTCCTTCGTCAGTTCCTTGACGACGGGGGATGCTGGTGGGGCAGGCGGTGCAGATGGTACAGGTGGAGCTGGTGGTGCAGAAGGTCCTGCACCAGAAGTAAACGGTGTGTAACGGGAAGCCTTACGTACGAATGGATCGGCAGGGTAAGGCACAACACGCTTACGGGCGGTAACCCTAACCAACTCTCTGCGTGCGTCCACGAACGGTCTACCTCTGTTAACCCCTGGAATAACAGTACCATCAAAACGATACCGCTTTTTTGGCGGGGTAGAGGGCAGCTGCACGGGCCTCTCCTCAGGGTCCTCGTCAGAATCCTCATCGGAATCCTCCTCGCTGAAGTCATCAGATGATGAGTCGTCTGAATCATCGGAGGGTGGATCTGCTCGACCGGTGGTCATCAGTCGATATCTGCTAGGAGGGATCGGCACGACACGTCCATCAGCAAGGCGTCTGACCCAATGTCCTCGCTCATTACGGAAAGGACCGTCCTCATTTCCCCCAGGAATCACAGCACCACCGGAAAGGTGTTGTGGCTCCGGGAGTCCTGGGCTAGGGGGAGCTGGAATTTCCTCTAGGTCCCCTTCTCCGTCTGAGATGATCATCAGGTCAGGTGCGTGGCTACTGTCCCCAGAGGATGAATCGACAGAGTCACTGGAGGGTAGTGATGACGGGATCTGTGAGTCGGCGACAATAGCAGGCGAGGCGGCAGATGAATCTGAGTCGTTGTCCAAGTCAATGATGATGGGCGAGATATCCGACATCTGAATAAGGAAAAATAACTTTTTCCATGTCAGTAAGTCATATAGCAAGCACGTTGATGTTATGCGAGGGATTTACCAAATAGTATTAATTTTTACAAGGAAATACTATTAAATACGATACAATTTTACACAAGTTATTTATTTATTTATAGAGTGGAAATACCTAAACCTTGCTACAACACTTATATGCAGTGTACCTAATCGTACAGTAGTGTAGTTTTTAGTAAGTCCGGTTCGTCCACAGGGAACTCGCCAAGTTTAATGCTATATTTTTAAAACTATATTTGTAATATATATATATATATATATATATATATATATATATATATATATATATATATATAAGTAATATTATTATTTTAAAAAGGGGGTTTTTACCGTTTAATGACCGGTTTGTCGATTTTAAAACTTAAGTCGCAGTTAAAACCTAATGTAAAATATTAAAAATAAATATAACTTAATTTTAAGCGTAAAGTAAATAACGATAAATAAAAATGCGATGAATAAAATGACGATAAATAAAATTGCGATAATTAAAAAGTACGATAAATAAAATGACAATAAATTAAAGTGCAATAATTAAAATGCGATAAAATAAAATTGCGATAATTAAAAAGTACGATAATTAAAAGTGCAATTAAATATGAAATAAAGGAATTATGCTTATTTAAACTTCCGTAATCATGATGTTTGATGTGTTGATTTTAGTTTATTCCCATGGGTTAATTGTCCTTTGTCCTGGATTAGTCAATATGTCCGTCTGGTTTTTGTCCATAACAGTCCATCAGTCATAAATATAAAGTGCGAGTGTCCTCGTCAAATTATCCTTATATCCGAAGTCAAATATTCCAACTAATTGGAGACTTAAACTATAATTACACCAAGTGTCCTTGTATATAATTCACCCATGTTTTAATAAGTCCATTGACTATTAATCCATTCCCATGTCCGGTTAAATGAATGATTATTAGTACTTATAAATATCCCGCCCATCGTGTACGATCGAGTGTATATGGTTATTTATAGGTACGTCCAATTGTAAATCTTTATATTAAATTAACAAACTATCATTTAATTAAACAAATATAAAGCCCATTAATAACCCATAGTCTAATTTCCACAAGTGTCGTTCTTTTGTCCAAACCCCAATTATGGTACAAAGCCCAATTACCCCGTCTTAAATATTTAGCCCAACATCACGATTACTTCGGTTTAAATAAGCATAATAATAACTTAGCTACGAGACATTAATTTAAAAAGGTTGAACATAACTTACAATGATTAATAATAGCGTAGCGTTACACGGACAGAATTTCGACTTACACCCTTACAACATTCGCTAACATACCCTTATTATTAAAATTAAAATTAAAATTAAAAATTATAATATATATATATATATATATATACGTTAAGAGAATGAAGAAAGAAAAAGATGTGTTTACATTCGCTCAAAACTGCGCCTTTTATAGGAATGTGGCCTGACAATTGGGGTCATGCGACCGCATGGTTTTTCTACTTCCTGGCCATGCGATCGCATGGCCTGGGATTCCAGCTCAGGTTCGTTTGTTTTCTTGTTTGCCGACAGTTTTATTAAATATATATAATATATAAATAATTTTATGAATTACTTAAATATTATATTATATTTATGTGTATAGTTGACTTGTAATTTTTGCTCCGTTGCGTCGCGCGTTGAAAGTTGACTTTAGTCCCGGTTCCGGATTTTCAAACGTCCTTTCGTACAATTTAATATCTTGTATTTTGCGTTTTGCGGCTTGTACTCTTGTAATTTTGAGACGTTTCTCATTAATAATTTGAACCACTTTGATTGTACTTTGTACTTTTTAGCTTTTTGGTCGTTTGCGTCTTCAATCGTCGAATCTGTCTTTTGTCTTCACCTTTTATTATTTAAACGAATATCACTTGTAAATAGAACAACTGCAACTAAAAGCTTGTCTTTCTTGAGGGATAATGCTATGAAATATATGTTCGTTTTTAGCATTATCAAATATTCCCACACTTGAGCGTTGCTTGTCCTCAAGCAATATAGTCTTGAAATAAGAATACTAGAATCACTTCTTTATTCTTCACACTTTGTACATCAGTAATTTCTATACAGCGGTATAAACAATGGTAGTAACGATGTGGTTTACAGTCCCACATGACTATAAAAATTTAGATCCTTAAGGAAATTGGATCTTTATGAAAACGTTTTATCTTTTGAAAATTAAATCTAGCTTTTACCCTAGATAAGTTTTCCAGAATAACCCTTCGCCGGTGTTTACAAATTGTTTTTGTGGGTTTGGTGGGTTTCAGATTTGAAAATTTTAGCTCAAAACTTGCGGTTTTGTGTCACCCACTTGCTAACCTTGTATTGGGAAAGCAACACGTCCAGTTTATTTGCTCCGTATATTACCTTTCGGTAAACTACTGTCCGGTTGTAAAGGAAAGCGTTGAACAAGCAACTGTTAAGGTAATGTCCCGTGACATGTTTTTAATTATGGTCTATATCGTGTCGGATGCAATTACTATCCTTTGTAGGAGCAATAGTAAAGATCACCCTATAGTTTTTCGGTCTGGCACAAGGTCCTGTCTTTGACCATGCTATGCAACCACCGTTCTTACGGTTGACACCCGATTTGGTTCAGGTGACCTAATGAATTCCAGGTGAATTCCTAGGATTTTACATTCAATGGTAATGAACGCATTGAAAATGGGTTTTCAGAAAACAAATCGGTTTGTAATTTGATCAAAATATTTTCTCGTTCAAGCTCGAGTTTAGATATCATCGAATTCCATGAGTTTGTAATTATCAATCTTTAAGGTCAATCTCAAGGATTGAGTAATCTCAGGCTTAAAAGGTGATTTTTGATCTTTTAAGGAGATTATCCTTTCTGGGGATCTGATTTATTAGTCTTATCAAGCTAATTTGTACGGTGCCCTCCCTATTTTACGAGACAGATCCTCTCATGGTTAGGATAAGTCTGACCACTTGGCGACCCTGTTTGATGCTGAGGTCCGTGGATTTCCTGCTGATTTTAGAGATGACTTTTCTATATTTTTCGTCAACCTACAGCTGGTCTGGACGACAACTTCTTGACCTAAATCAAGAAGCGCGTGTCTTTTTCGGAAGACTTTACTTCCTTTTAATGATGGAATTGATTCATCATGTAGATCCATCTTTTCTTTCAAATATATTATAAGAAATTGGGTAAAACTGATAAAATTATCCAAAACAAAAGTATCTTCAGTTATTTGTACAAAAATATGTGATATATGTTTTAA
This sequence comes from Rutidosis leptorrhynchoides, assembly GCF_046630445.1. Lineage (NCBI taxonomy): Eukaryota > Viridiplantae > Streptophyta > Magnoliopsida > Asterales > Asteraceae > Rutidosis > Rutidosis leptorrhynchoides. The sequence continues at coordinate 361,784,913 of NC_092335.1, read as the reverse complement.
ATAACTTGGTAAATTTTTCCCACACTTGGCTTTTATTTTCCTTTCTTTGCCTTTTTATTGTCCACTATTCCATTTTAAATGAATTCTAACATTTTGGGTTGTTTCTCAATTTATGTCATTTCCGAGATAACAATAATTTCGGTGTTAACACCTAGTTTTATTGCTCATAAATATGTATAAACATGATTTTGAGTTCATTTAATTGAAAATTTTGAAAATTTTTACTAGAATTGGGTAGTTAGTATATAAGACTAGGGCTGTTCTTTATTATCAGAGAGCACTAGATTCTAATACAACTACTGCGTTACTAGTATTTTTAATGGTAACCAAGTGTATAAGTCAAAAAATTTTAAAAATCCGAAAGAATTTAACCCCTTCTCACACTTAAGATCTTGCAATGCCCTCATTTGCAAGAAATCAGTAACAATTTAAATTGTTGAGGGTGATTAGCGTAGAAAAATGATTAAATTTTACCAAAGTTTCCAAACATATTGGCGTTTGTTTGCTAAATGATAAATGGTGCACATCATTTGTTCATTCCGTCTTGTTGTTACATCACATTTGTTTTTCGTTTTGTCGTCAAATTTAGTAGCTTTTGCTGAACTTAATGCCAGTCTTTGAAAAAGCGCTTGTTTTACCCTGTTGTGTACAATTGACAATATACATACATACAAATAATAACATGCATGATAATTTGAAATGGGACTTAACATCCCACTTTCAAATCAAATATGAAATATTAGTACAACATAATAAAAATATTAAACATTACAATAAAAGTATCACAATATTATATGTTTAAACATAAATAAATAGAAATAATTAAAAGATAAAAATTAAAGAAATCACCAACGGGAACTATATCAATCTGGATAGGGATTCCAATTCATGTCGTCGGTCGGGTTCCATGGTTGGTGATAGGTGTACTGGTAGGCCTGGTTAGGGTCTTAGAGACTAAATGGTGGTCTCATATCGGGCTGGTGTGGAGGATAGTAAGCGGGTCGGGTCGGTACGTAGTGATCCTGAGGTAATAGCCGACTCATGATCTGACGCTGATGATAGTCCCATTTATCATGCTGTCATTGCCTAGAATGCTCGTACTCATTCCGGGCTTGCCACTGCTCGTATCGATTATGTCTATCCTGGTTTGTCATTTCTACCTCATCTATACGCTGGTAGACGTCAGTCATAGCCTCCCTAATGACATCCCTAATGTCATCTGCTTCCTCCATTTCCTCATCTGAACCTCTCTCTACCTGTGGATGACGACCAACATAGGGTACTGCCTGATTGCATATGCTTTTCAATACCTTAGCACCCTGATAGACCTTTAATCCTAAGGTATCATCATGTTCCCTACATACCATAAGTGGACCCCCTTGATCCCTATCTACACCCAAATACTCTCCAATGAGAGTAACAAAAATACCTCCTCCTATTATTCCCCCTTCCTGTATTCCTTCCACTATCTTAGACAAATAAAAACCAACACAGTAGGGGATATTAACAAAGCCTCTTGGTTCTCGAATACACTTAAGGTAGAATAAATCATGTAAGATCATTTTCTCCTTGTTGTGACCTCTCTGTGTAATTGAGTTAGCCAGAAATCTATGAATTATACGAAGCTCGGCTCTGTGAATATGTAAGTAGGTGTGTGTTCCTGCCCGCCCAAAAACATTATAATCTGACATACGCCTCCAGACGACGTTGGCATCAAAATTCCTATCTACCCTTTCACCATAATAAATCAAATTCATACAATCGGGTAGTAGTAATTCAGCGGGCGTATATATCTGTAAAGCCCTGGCCATGTCCAGCATGGACATCCTGTACATCCTACGGCCAAGTATAAATCTAAGAAAAATTCTATCATCTAACCTAACTACATCCGCATTAAGTGAAATAGTACTCATAAGCTCAATGCACCATTACTTATATACAGGCCTACGATTGGTGAATAGACGTTCCCAATCGGGAAAAGAAGAGCTGCCATACCTTTGGATCAAATGCTGTCTAACTGAGTTAGCAAGTTGGACCCTTTCCAAAGGCTCCCAATCGATTACCCTCAGCACTTCTACATTTTTCGTTACCAATTTGAATTTGTTACTTTGATATGTCAGGTAATCTCTCCAACTTCGATCAAATCTCAAATTGGGATGCAACTGTTCTTCATGAATCGTTGGGTGTTGTACTATCTGATGCATTGGAAATACTACGTAGGCATCAACATATTCTTGTTGTGGATCATAATAAGGTACGTGTTGATTAGGTTGTTGTTGTTGTTCCTGTTGTTGCTCCTGTTCAGGTTCATATTGCATTTCTGGTTTAGGTTCTGGAGCAGGTTGTCTAGATGATGATGATGCACCATCAGTATTAGTAAATCTCTGCAAAACACATTAAACACAAATTTTGTGCATCCAAATATGCATTAGTGTTAGCAAAATAACAACTTGAAACAATTACAATAACATGTTTAATCAAAATTAAACTTATACACATTTTCACAATTTTAACAATTCTACACTTTTTCAAATAAGCATATATGAAAATGTTTGCAAAGTTCATAAGCATTCAACTCAAATAACATGTTAAAATAACCATTACTAGCAATTAAATAAGTTTCAAATGGCATTTACATCAATTTAATCAAGTTCATGAATTTTATACCTAAAAATCCACTTTAATTCTCAAAAATCATGTTTAGGATCAAAGTTTGGATCATTTAGCTACCTAAACATGTTACGCTACTTAATTTAGCAATAATTCATGAAAAAAATCGGCCATAACCTGTTTATATCAAAAAGTCCCAAATTGCTCAAGAACACAAACCCTAGATTCCTAAAAATTTTGAAGTTTTTGGCTTCAAATCATGTTAAATAGCATCAATCTAGGTTATACATGCATAAAATACTAACAATTTAACTCTAATTACACTAGAAATTAACAAAATCAAATTAGGTAAAATATAGCTCAAGGACACTAAAAATTAAATTTAAAGAGGTTTAGGGGTGAAATTGTTACCCTTCTTGATAAACTTCTTATCAAATTCATGATTAGAGCGGATTATAGCGAGAAATTTGGTTGATTTTGGTGAAAATTGATGAAATTAGGGGTGTTTGTGTGTGTATGTTCGTGTATTGTGTGTGTTGGAGAAGTGAGACAGAAGCAGAACTCGCTGAACTTGTAACCTGACCAGTTTTTTGACACCATGCGATCGCATGGTTTTACTGGCCAAACCCCATGCGATCGCATGGGGTTCTGGTATTATTTTTTTTTATTTATAAAAACCTTATACTTTTTAAAACAAATAATTAATTAAATATTAAAATTTTGTTTTCCTTGTTATTTAGGACGAGGTTGTTTCGGATCGTTGTCCTAGTCCGTCCCTCGACAAAATTTTAAAATTTGTCATTTTTAAAGCGTTGTTTTAAAAGCAAAGATTTTTGGGTTTTTTAATGTTTTTGGCATACTTTAATTCAATAAGATTAAAAATAATGATAATAAAAGTTCTCGTCCCTCCCTTGGGTAGAGCAATTTCGGTTCAACGACCTAGTTTTCAACTCAGGACGAATTTTAAATATCAAATTTTTAATTTAATGAAATAAAGTAAATTTTTGTTTTTTAAATTCACACCAAACTTAAATTTAAAATGCATAAAATTAAAAATTCATATTATTATAATTAAAAATTCACACCAAACTTATATTATATTTTTGTTTTTATACATACAAACTTATTTTAAAAATATTAATTTTTTCAAATATTTACAAACTTAAATATATTGATTTTAAAAAGTTTACAATAATAATTTAATATTAATGTATTAATTTTAAAAACAAAGTAAAAAAAATTAAAAATCTTTTTAGTCTTTTATCCCACTTTAATCAATCAAATATTATCAAAAATATATGCCCCTCTTTTCGGTAAAGTAATTTCGGTTCAACAACCTAGTTTTACTTCTGACGAATTTCTGAAACATTTTGGGTTGATTGATTAAAGATATTTATACCTTAAGAATAAACGGTAAATTTCGCAGTGATGTAATAAATTTTTGTATGATATCAATAATTTTGGTTACGCATACCTAATTTTATTGAATACCAATTCAATACTTTATAGCGAACGATTCAGCGTTTATTATCAAAAGATTAAAAGCAATAAAAATAAATAAAAACTGTACATACTTACCTTTGAGAAAGAATTCTCAGAGACCTGCTTTAGCCAACTCATATGAGAGTCGTGTGATTTGGTTCTCCATAGCTACATAAGCATAACCTCGAATCTTCAATATCTTTTCTTCTAAACATATGAATGGTCCTTCTCTGCATAGAGTAACAAATTCGGTATTTGAATATATTTGATTATTTGAACATTTACCTTCCTGTGACCATTTTCCGCATTTATAACATCTTTCAAGGTGTCGTGCTCTTCTTTTTGTTGCGGATTTTGATTTTCCTTTACCAAAATGTATCTTATGATGATCTTTTCTGAGTTCTTTTCTTACTCCGTCCATTTTGCCTCTTATGAATGATACCAGTTCACTCGGAAGTGTGTCATTATTACGTTTAGTAATCATAGCATGTAACATTAGACCATGGTTTAGATCAAAGGAATTCTTCATCTCGTAAAACCTAAAAAAAATAAAAATTCAGAATGGGGGGAGAAGACTAGTTCTTTAGGGTCTGCTAGGGAAAGACCATACGGATTCCATTCTCGAGAACTACACGAAAACAGAATATCTAACTCTAATAGAAATATATATTACCCTAAAAAGATTCGAACCTTCCCACACTTAGTTAGCTGTGGTGTCGAAATTGTGATTAACTTCATCTTCAACTTCCATTAGATTATCTATGTAATGTTTAACTCTGTGACCATTAACCTTAAATTCAATCCCATTTGAATTTATTAATTCTACTGTTCCGTACGGGAAAACTCTTTTGACTATGAATGGTCCAGAACATCTTGATTTCAATTTTCCAGGAAATAGCTTGAATCGTGAATTGAAAAGAAGAACTTTGTCTCCTTCCTTAAATTCTTTTGAACTTCCGATTCTTTTATCATGCCATTTCTTCGTTCTTTCTTTATAGATTAACGAATTTTCGTATGCTTCATGTCTTAATTCTTCTAATTCGTTTAGTTGGCTTAACCGTAGACGTCCAGCTTCATGTAAATCAAGATTACATGTCTTCAAAGCCCAAAATACTTTGTGTTCAATTTCTACTGGAAGATGGCATGCTTTTCCGTAAACGAGTCTAAAAGGTGTGGTTCCAATTGGAGGTTTGTAGGCTGTTCTAAAAGCCCAGAGTGCATCCTCCAATTTCATGGACCATTCCTTCGGATTTGATCCTACGGTTTTCTCTAGAATACGTTTTAAAGCTCGGTTGGTATTTTTAACTTGTCCACTTGTTTGTGGATGATAAGCGGTTGAGATTTTATGAGTTACTCCATATCTTTTGAGAACTTTCTCAAGTTGATTATTACAAAAATGAGTACCCCGATCACTTATTAAAGCTTTCGGTGTTCCAAACCTATCAAAAAAGAAGTTTTAAAAAGTTGACTACAACTCGTGCATCGTTAGTTGGGAGAGCTTGTGCTTCCGCCCATTTAGATACATAATCAATGGCAACGAGAATGTAGAGATTATTATGAGATTTTGGAAATGGACCCATAAAGTCAATACCCCAAATGTCAAATACTTCACATACTTGAATGACATTTTGTGGCATTTCATCACGTTGACTTATTTTTCCGGCCCTTTGACATGCATCACAGGATTTGTAAAGAAGGTGTGCATCTTTGAAAATTGTAGGCCAATAGAATCCAGCATCGTAAACTTTTATTGCTGTGAGTTGAGGCCCATAATGCCCTCCTGTTGGTCCTGTGTGACAATGGTTTAAGATTTGACTAGCTTCATCTCCGAATAAACATCGGTGTATTATTCCATCGGGACAACTTTTAAACAAATGTGGATCTTCCCAGAAATAGTGTTTTATATCACTAAAGAATTTCTTTCGTTTTTGGTATGAAAATCCTTTTTCAAGGAATCCACATACTAAGTAGTTTGCATAGTCTGCAAACCATGGAATTTCACTATAATCTATCTTTAATAGATATTCATCAGGAAAGTTGTCTTGTATGGCCGATTCATTCAGAAATTCTAATTCAGGATTTTCAAGATGAGAAAGATGATCAGCGGCGAGATTTTCTGCTCCCTTTTTATCTCAGATTTCAATATCGAACTCTTGTAAGAGTAAGATCTAACGGATTAATCTTGGTTTAGCATCTTGTTTCGAAAATAGGTATCTAAGAGCAGAATGGTCGGTATAGACCACCGTTTTAGCTAGAACGAGATATGAACGAAATTTGTCAAAAGCAAAGACAATAGCAAGGAGTTCTTTTTCAGTAGTTGTGTATTTTGTTTATGCTCCTTGTAATGTCTTACTAGCGTAATAAATAGGTTGAAATCGTTTTTCAATCCTTTGTCCTAAAACGGCTCCCATTGCAAAATTACTTGCATCACACATTAGTTCAAATGGTAGATTCCAATTTGGAGTTATCATGATCGGCGCATTAGTGAGTTTTTCTTTAAGAATATTAAAAGATTTGATGCATTCATCTGAAAAGATGAATGGAGCATCCTTTTCTAGTAGTTTATTCATAGGAGTGGCAATTTTAGAAAAGTCTTTTATGAAACGTCAGTAAAAACCGGCATGCCCTAGAAAACTCCTAACTCCTCTAACATTGGTGGGATGTGGAAGTTTAGCAATTACATCTACTTTAGCTCTATCCACTTCAATTCCTTCCTTCGAAATTTTATGACCAAGAACGATGCCTTCTTTAACCATGAAATGGCATTTCTCCCAATTAAGAACTAGATTTGATTGTTCGCATCTAATAAGCATTCGTTCAAGATTAACTAGACATGATTCAAATGTATCACCGAAGACTGAAAAGTCATCCATGAAAACTTCCATGCATTCTTCTATCATGTCTTGAAAAATCGCCATCATACACCTTTGAAAGGTTGCAGGGGCGTTGCAAAGTCCAAATGGCATGCGTTTGTAAGCAAAAGTACCATAAGGGCACGTGAACGTGGTTTTCTCTTGGTCCTCGGGTGCTATTGGGATTTGAAAATATCCGAAAAAACCATCAAGAAAACAATAGTAACTATTTCCGGCTAATCTTTCCAACATTTGATCAATGAAAGGTAAGGGAAAGTGATCTTTTCTGGTGGTGTCATTTAATTTTTTATAATCAATACAAACACGCTATCCTGTTACAGTCCTAGTAGGAATAAGCTCATTTTTTTCATTTGTGATGACAGTCATGCCACCCTTCTTAGGTACGCATTGAACTGGGCTTACCCATGGACTATCAAAAATTGGATAAATTAAGCCTGCATCAAGCAGTTTAATAATTTCTTTCTTAACAACATCTTGCATATTAGGATTTAGTCTTCGTTGGCGTTGCACACACATTTTATGACCTTCTTCCATAAGGATTTTATGGGTGCAATACGAAGGACTTATTCCTTTAATATCATGAATCTTCCATGCAATAGCTGGTTTATGAGCTTTTAGCACAGCAATGAGTTGAGATTTTTCATTTTCCGTAAGAGAAGACGATATTATTACAGGTAATTCAGATTCACCATGTAAATAAGCATATTCCAAATGGTTTGGAAGTGGCTTTAATTCTAATGTCGGTGGTTCTTCTATCGATGATTTGTATCGATATCTGTCTTCTTCTTTTAACATTTGAATTTCTTCTGTTGTTGGTTCATACCCATTAGCCATAAGTGTAGCTAACATTTCAGCTTCTTTAATTGGTTCAGTTCCTTCTTCTAAAGAACATTCTCCTGTTACTTGTAATTCTGGAAATTCTTCTAACAATTCTGCATGTGAATCTATAGTTTGAATATAATAACATATATCATCTGCAGATTGCGGTTGTTGCATTGCTTTATCAACTGAAAAGGTAACACTCTCGTCCTCTATACTTAGGGTCAGTTTCTTACCAAATACGTCTATTATTGCTTTAGCCGTGTTTAAGAATGGTCTTCCTAATATTAGAGGAACTCGAGAATCTTCTTCAATGTCCAAAATAACAAAATCTACTAAAAATACTAAAGTACCAACTTTAACTAGTATGTTTTCCATTATCCCTCTAGGATATTTTACTGATCGATCGGCTAGTTATATGCTTATTCTTGTTGGTTTTAATTCTCCAAGGTCTAGTTTAGCGTATAGTGAATACGGCATTAAATTTATACTAGCACCTAAGTCTACCAATGCTTCTATTGAACTAAAACTACCCAGAAAACATGGAATCGTGAAACTTCCTGGATCAGATAATTTTTTTGGTATCTTATTCAACAGCACTGCAGAACAATTAGCATTCATAGTAACAGCCGAGAGTTCTTCCATTTTCTTTCTATTTGTGATTAGATCTTTCAAGAATTTAGCATATCTAGGCATCCCTGAAATTACATCAATGAAAGGAAGATTTACATTTATTTGTTTAAACATATCCAAGAATTTAGATTGCTCAGCTTCAAGTCTCTCTTTTCTCATTTTACTCGGGTAAGGAAGCGGTGGTTGGTATGGTTTAACATAAGGCTTAGCCTTAACTGTGTTATCTTCATTAACCTTTTCAACTACCGGTTCTGTTTCCTTATCTTGCTCAGATTGTGGTTCTTGTGGAGTAGGAATAGCTTCATCAGAGATTACAGGCATTTCAGGTGGTTTAAGTGTAATACCACTTCTTGTGGTAATGGCTTTAGCTGTTTCATTCCGGGGGTTAGCATTTGTATCGCTAGGTAAACTTCCCGGTTTTCTTTCACCTATCAACCTTGCTAGGTTGCTTACTTCTTATTCCAGATTTTGAATAGAAGCTTGTTGATTTCTAAATGCTTGAGCATTTTGTTCATTAGTTTGTTTCTGAGATGTGAAAAATTGAGTTTGAGATTCAACTAGCTTCGACATCATATCTTCTAAATTTAGCTTTTTATCATCAGTTTGTGGTGTTTTGTTTTGAAAAATAGGTCTTCACTAATTGTAAGTATTATTGGATACTTGTTGATTACTTGGACCTTGTTGATTGTTGTATAGAACATTTCGGTTATAATTCTGATTTTGATTGTAAATTGGTCTTGGCGGTTCATAATTATTCTGATAATTATTTCCAGGCCTTTGGTTCAGGTATGAAACATTCTCTCTTTGTTCCATTGTTTGTTCAATACTGAGACAATCTTTTGTCAAATGTGGTCCTTCACACTGCTCACAACTAATTCTTATTGAGTGAATATCTTTAGTCATCTTTTCCATTCGTCTCTCGACAGCATCTATCTTTGCAGAAATGGAATCGAAGTCATGGCTAGAATCGGCTCTAGCTGCTTTTGATGATCTAACGATATATTTTTCTTGATGCCACTCATGTGAGTGGGAAGCAGTGTTATCAATAATTTTGTAAGCGTCAGTTGTGGTTTTCTTCATAATAGAACCACCAGCTGCTATATCGATGTCTTTTCTTGTAGTAATGTCACATCCTTGGTAGAATATTTATACTATTTAACAAGTGTCTAAACCATGTTGCGGATATCCTCTTAATAACTTTCCAAATCTTGTCCACGCTTCATATAGAGTTTCATTTGGCTTTTGTGTGAATGTAACAATTTCTCCTTGAAGTCTTACGGCTTTAGATGCCGAAAAGAATTGTTTAAGAAATTTTTCAACTAAGACATCCCATGTATCAATCACCCCTTCAGGTAACGATTCTAACCAATCTTTGGCTTCTCCCTTTAAAGTTTAGGGAAATAACATGAGATATATCTGTTCATCCTCCACTTCTCTTGTTTTAAATAGTGTGCCGATCCTATTAAAGGTACGAAGATGTTCATTTGGATCTTCCTTCGGCGCACCATGTATAGAATTTGTCCTTTGATTTCATAATCTGGCACATTAATGTCAGGTTGAGTAATTGCGTGACCTTGGCCAGTGCGTTTAGCTCTCATTCGGTCTTCCATACTTAGAGGTTCCAGATTTTCAATGATTGAATTTGTTGAGTCTGAATCACTAGAGGATTCTGATTTAATGGTTTGTTCCTCGACAATCTCTGTTTGAATGATTGGTGTTTCCGGAGGAAAGATTAATGGTTCAGGATCTCGGAATTGTTCCTGAATATCCTCCGGATTCTCAATTGTGAGGTCGGGTTCAAAAAATGGTTTATCGGCAATTTGAATTGGAGTACTTGGTTGACTGGATGACGATTCTAAAGAAAAATCAACGGCAACAATATTGGCTAGATGTCTTGATCGAGTTACAGGTGGTGAACGTATAAAAGGTGATGAACGTTTTGCTCGGTGCATTCACTGAATATCCTATTAGTTATAAAAATAAAAATTATATAAGTTATCAAATTAAATAGACTTTTCTGATTTTGCCCACGTTTCGAATAGCCAATAGATGCAGCAGGTAGCCAGGACCCTTTAAATCGGAAGCCCACAACTCGCCACTAACAAATCCAACTATTACTACGAACCAGAAAATTTAGGATGTCTATCAATTTAACCACTTAAAATAATTTTTCATCGAAGTTTAAAGAAATTTTAGAGAAGAAATAGAAAATTCTATGTCCTAAAAACTAGAGCGGCGAGAAATAAGAAAGAAAAAGAGCGCGTCGGAAAACGTCGAAAAATAAAAGGTCGAAAAATAATAAAAAGAAAGTAGCACGTCGAAACTTAAAAGTCTAAAAACTAAGAATTAAAAGTTACGTCTAAAAATATTAAAGCTTAAAAGAAATTCTATATCCAAAACGGTAATAACTTCAAAAGTACTAAAATTTATAAAACAGCGTCGCAAAATTCTAAAGCACCTAAATCTTAGTCTAAAAAAAAGCACTTAATGGATTTTACGGCAAATTCTAAAAATCTAGAAATAAAAAGAATTACGGCAAAAACTATAACTTAAAACTAAATACGAACGAAAAATATAAATATTATGAATAAATGATTAAAAAGATACGAAATATAGAAATAAAACTAAAAGTTAATAAAAATACAATTTTTATAAAAATACAATTTTTATAAAAATATTATTTTTATATTATTGTTATATAAAAGTATTAATTTTATATATTTATAAAACTAATTAAACTAAATAATACAAATTAATTAAAAACTAAAACTAATTAATATTAAATTAAACCCTAAACCTAATTAATTAATAATAATAATAATTAAACTAACCCTAATTCTGTCGGCTGAGGTTACCAGACCTGTCAACTCACCTCATGCGATCGCATGAGGTGTTAGCTGTTTTACCATGCGATCACATGGTCTGCGAATTCGGGCCAGATATTGGGCTGCTACAGTGTAGTGGCCCGATTGGTTTTATATTTTTTTTTTCTGTTTTAATATTTATATAAAATATTTATATAAATTAAATAAAAACTTATATTTTTACAAACTAAAAGTAGAATTAGAAATATTTTATAATTTTATATATATATATTTAATAAATTCTTAAAAATATATAAATTTTGTTTTACTTTTTATATTTTTGAATTTTTTTTTTTAAATTAAAACATATTTTTACAAAAGCGTATTTTTACAAAAGTAAACTAAGAATTTTATATATATATATATATATATATATATATATATATATATATATATATATATATATATATATATATATATATATATATATATATATATATATATATATATATATATATATATATATATATATATATATATATAGCATTTCGCTTCACGCGTTTAAGCATTCCCTGGTATTGGCGCCAAAAATACTTGATGTTATGCGAGAGGTATACGAAATAGTATTTATTTTTACAAGGAAATACTATTAAATACGATACAATTTTACACAAGTTATTTATTTATTTATAGAGTGGAAATACCTAAACCTTGCTACAACACTTATAGGCAGTGTACCTAATCATACAGTAGTGTAGTTTTTAGTAAGTCCGGTTCGTCCACAGGGAACTCGCCAAGTTTAACGCTATATTTTCAAAACTATATTTGTAAAAAATATATATATAAGTAATATTATTATTATAAAAAGGGGGTTTTTACCGTTTAATACCGGTTTGTCGATTTTAAAACTTTAGTCGCAGTTAAAACCTAATGTAAAATATTAAAAATAAATATAACTTAATTTTAAGCGTAAAGTAAATAACGATAAATAAAAATGCGATAAATAAAATGACGATAAATAAAATTGCGATAATTAAAAAGTACGATAAATAAAATGACAATAAATTAAAGTGTGATAATTAAAATGCGATAAAATAAAATTGCGATAATTAAAAAGTACGATAATTAAAAGTGCAATTAAATATGAAATAAAGGAATTATGCTTATTTAAACTTCCGTAATCATGATGTTTGACATGTTGATTTTAGTTTATTCCCATGGGTTAATTGTCCTTTGTCCTGGATTATTCAATATGTCCATCTGGTTTTTGTCCATAACAGTCCATCAGTCATAAATATAAAGTGCGAGTGTCCTCGTCAAATTATCCTTATATCCGAAGTCAAATATTCCAACTAATTGGGGACTTAAACTATAATTACACCAAGTGTCCTTGTATATAATTCACCCCTGTTTTAATAAGTCCATTGACTATTAATCCATTCCCGTGTCCGGTTAAATGAATGATTATTAGTACTTATAAATATCCCGCCCATCGTGTCCGATCGAGTGTATATGGTTATTTATAGGTACGTCCAATTGTAAATCTTTATATTAAATTAACAAACTATCATTTAATTAAACAAATATAAAGCCCATTAATAACCCATAGTCTAATTTCCACAAGTGTCGTTCTTTTGTCCAATCCCCAATTATGGTACAAAGCCCAATTACCCCGTCTTAAATATTTAGCCCAACATCACGATTACTTCGGTTTAAATAAGCATAATAATAACTTAGCTACGAGACATTAATTTAAAAAGGTTGAACATAACTTACAATGATTAATAATAGCGTAGCGTTACACGGACAGAATTTCGACTTACACCCTTACAACATTCGCTAACATACCCTTATTATTAAAATTAAAATTAAAATTAAAATTAAAAATTATAATATATATATATATATATATATATATATATATATATATATATATATATATATATATATATATATATACGTTGAGAGAATGAAGAAAGAAAAAGATGTGTTTACATTCGTTCAAAACTGCGCCTTTTATAGGAATGTGGCCTGACAATTGGGGTCATGCGACCGCATGGTTTTTCTACTTCCTGGCCATGCGATCGCATGGCCTGGGATTCCATGTAATATCCCGCATTTTTCCGTTAAATTTATTTTAACACCGTCTTTTTTTTTTGATAATATCTTCCATTATCTAATTTAAAACTTTCGTTAACTAATGTTCTTAATATTTCCGTTATTGGATTATAACACATTTCCGTTTACTCTCGCGTGTTTAAAATATCCGTTCGGTTAAATCCCGCACCCGCTTTTAAACTCGAGGGACTATTGGCGTCAAGTGGGCAAACTAGTTGACTAGGTCAACTAGTCAACCCACCACTGTAGTGACCCGAACTTTTCCATGTTTATATATATTAATTGAGATTGATATTTACATGATTAAATGTTTCCAACATGTTAAGCAATCAAACTTGTTAAGACTTGATTAATTGAAATATGTTTCATATAGACAATTGACCACCCAAGTTGACCGGCGATTCACGAACGTTAGAACTTGTAAAAACGACATGACGATATATATATATATGGATATACATATGGTTAACATGAGATTATGATAAGTAAGTATCTCCATAAGTATATTAACAATGAGTTATATACATATAAACAAGATTACTAACTTAAGGATTTCGAAACGAGACATATATGTAACGATTATCGTTGTAACGACATTTAAATGTATATATATCATATTAAGATATATTAATATATCATAATATCATGATAATATAATAATTTAACATCTCATTAGATATAATAAACAATGGGTTAACAACGTTAATTGAGATCGTTAACTTAAAGGTTTCAAAACAACACTTACATGTAACGACTAACGATGACTTAACGACTCAGTTAAAATGTATATACATGTAGTGTATTTAGATGTATTAAAATACTTTTGGAAGACTTCAAGACATATATCAAAACACTCATACTTAACGAAAATGGTTACAGTTACTTTTCCATTCTTTTCTTTCATCAAGAATTCTAGTCGTATTCTTACCCGTATTATACACAGCTTCAAAACGTACTTACTATGAGTATATACCAATAGGAACTAGCATGGGATTCCACTCTTGATTATGTCATGTATGACTAATCAATTTTAACTTCTACCATGAGTTAGTCAACTAACTAGAACTCCTTTTAACCCCACTCACCACTCACCAGTTACCACTCATCATTCACTCCATTTCACTTCCAATTCTCTTTCTAATTCTCTCTCAACACACACACACTATTATGAACGTATTTTTCCAGTAGTTAATCATCATCTTCATCAAAAATCACTTCAAGAATCAAGCTATAATCATCATAGGAAGAACACTTCAAAAATCCCTTCAAGTTTACTAATTTACTTCCAAGCTTTCTAATCCATTCCAAGTAATTATCTAAGATCAAGAAACCTTTGTTATATACAGTAGGTTATCTTTCTTATTCAAGGTAATATTCATATTCAAACTTTGATTCAATTTCTATAACTATAAACTATCTTAATTCGAGTAAAAATCTTACTTGAACTTGTTTTTGTGTCATGATCCTACTTCAAGAACTTTCAAGCCATCCAAGATCCTTTGAAGCTAGATCATTTCTTGTCACTTCCAGTAGGTTTATCTACTAAACTTGAGGTAGTAATGATGTTCATAACATCATTCGATTCATATATATAAAACTATCTTATTCGAAGGTTTAAACTCGTAATCACTAGAACATAGTTTAGTTAATTCTAAACTTGTTCGCAAACAAAAGTTAATCCTTCTAACTTGACTTTTAAAATTAACTACACACATGTTCTATATCTATATGATATGCTAACTTAATGATTTAAAACCTGGAAACACGAAAAACAACGTAAAACCGGATTTACGCCGTCGTAGTAACACAGCGGGCTGTTTTGGGTTAGTTAATTAAAAACTATGATAAACTTTGATTTAAAAGTTGTTATTCTGAGAAAATGATTTTTATTATGAACATGAAACTATATCCAAAAATTATGGTTAAACTCAAAGTGGAAGTATGTTTTCTAAAATGGTCATCTAGACGTCGTTCTTTCGACTGAAATGACTACCTTTACAAAAATGACTTGTAACTTATTTTTCCGACTATAAACCTATACTTTTTCTGTTTAGATTCATAAAATAGAGTTCAATATGAAACCATAGCAATTTGATTCACTCAAAACGGATTTAAAATGAAGAAGTTATGGGTAAAATAAGATTGGATAATTTTTCTCATTTTAGCTACGTGAAAATTGGTAACAAATCTATTCCAACCATAACTTAATCAACTTGTATTGTATATTATGTAATCTTGAGATACCATAGACACGTATACAATGTTTTGACCTATCATGTCGACACATCTATATATATTTCGGAACAACCATAGACACTCTATATGTGAATGTTGGAGTTAGCTATACAGGGTTGAGGTTGATTCCAAAATATATATAGTTTGAGTTGTGATCAATACTGAGATACGTATACACTGGGTCGTGGATTGATTCAAGATAATATTTATCGATTTATTTCTGTACATCTAACTGTGAACAACTAGTTGTAGGTTACTAACGAGGACAGCTGACTTAATAAACTTAAAACATCAAAATATATTAAAAGTGTTGTAAATATATTTTAAATATACTTTGATATATATGTATATATTGTTATAGGTTCGTGAATCAACCAGTGGCCAAGTCTTACTTCCCGACGAAGTAAAAATCTGTGAAAGTGAGTTATAGTCCCACTTTTAAAATCTAATATTTTTGGGATGAGAATACATGCAGGTTTTATAAATGATTTACAAAATAGACACAAGTACGTGAAACTACATTCTATGGTTGAATTATCGAAATCGAATATGCCCCTTTTTATTAAGTCTGGTAATCTAAGAATTAGGGAACAGACACCCTAATTGACGCGAATCCTAAAGATAGATCTATTGGGCCTAACAAACCCCATCCAAAGTACCGGATGCTTTAGTACTTCGAAATTTATATCATATTCGAAGGGTGTCCCGGAATGATGGGGATATTCTTATATATATGCATCTTGTTAATGTCGGTTACCAGGTGTTCACCATATGAATGATTTTTATCTCTATGTATGGGATGTGTATTGAAATATGAAATCTTGTGGTCTATTGTTACGATTTGATATATATAGGTTAAACCTATAACTCACCAACATTTTTGTTGACGTTTAAAGCATGTTTATTCTCAGGTGAATACTAAGAGCTTCCGCTGTTGCATACTAAAATAAGGACAAGATTTGGAGTCCATGTTTGTATGATATTGTGTAAAAACTGCATTCAAGAAACTGATTTTGATGTAACATATTTGTATTGTAAACCATTATGTAATGGTCGTGTGTAAACAGGATATTTTAGATTATCATTATTTGATAATCTACGTAAAGCTTTATAAACCTTTATTTACGAAATAAAGGTTATGGTTTGTTTTAAAAATGAATGCAGTCTTTGAAAAATATCTCATATAGAGGTCAAAACCTCGCAACGAAATCAATTAATATGGAACGTTTTTAATCAATAAGAACGGGACATTTCAGTTGGTATCCGAGCGTTGGTCTTAGAGAACCAGAAAATTTGCATTAGTGTGTCTTATCGAGTTTGTTAGGATGCATTAGTGAGTCTGGACTTCGACCGTGTTTTCTTTAAAAATGATTGCTTAACATTTTTGTTGGAAAATATATATTTTTAACATATGAATATTATGTGATATATTAATCTCTTAACGTGTTTGATATTATGTGATAGATGTCTACCTCTAGAACAAGTCCCATTGACTCACCTAATAATAATGAAGAGTCAAATGTAAATTGGAATGATTCGTGGACTGATTCACAAGTTCCTGAAGAGGAACCGGAAGAAGAGTCGGAACCGGAAGAAGAATCGGAACCGGAAGAAGAATCGGAACCGGAAGAAGAAATAGAACCGGTGGGGGAAATAATAAAACGGTTAAGTAAAAGAGAATCCTCAACCAACCGTCCAAGGTTAATTATGGTCAATGGTGTTTCCGCCAAGGAAGCAAAATATTGGGAGGATTACCAATTCTCCGATGAATCGGATTCCGACGAGAATTCCGATGATGTTATAGAAATTACCCCAACTGAATTTAAAAAGACAAAAGAAAATAATAAGAGAAAGGGCATAAAAATAGAGAAATCTAATTCCAACCCCGATGAACTTTATATGTATCGTCAACCCCCGAAGTCCTTAAGTTGTAACAATGACCCGGGAACCTCTAAACCACCAGGTTTTTCTAAACCAATGTGGACAACAACGGCTCGTATTAGAGGAACATCATATATCCCTATAAACTTGGCAAAACGAACCAAAACCGAACAAGAAGAAATGAGCGAGTCGGAATAAGATAGTTGTATTCGTGTGGTGTAATATATGTAATATAGTGTGCTTATGCTTTATGATATATGTAAAAATTGCTTGTATTAATAAGTATTTTTTTTATGAATCTAACTCTTGTCTATTTTACAGTATAAAACACAAAATGGATAGACAACCCAATATTTTAAGAGACCTACCCGGAGACATGATTGATGAAATCTTGTCTAGAGTCGGTCAGAATTCCTCGGCACAACTATTTAAGGAGAGATCAGTTTGTAAGACATTCGAAGAACGTTCCAAGAATGCCTTGGTTTATAAAAGGCTTTCGTTCGAAAGATGGGGGATATCACATTGGGAAATCCATAAGTTACGATGTGTTTACTTTGACGCATATATTGCGGGGAACCCAAATGCTATTTTATGCAACGGGTTAAGAAAT
Source organism: Rutidosis leptorrhynchoides (assembly GCF_046630445.1). Lineage (NCBI taxonomy): Eukaryota > Viridiplantae > Streptophyta > Magnoliopsida > Asterales > Asteraceae > Rutidosis > Rutidosis leptorrhynchoides. The sequence continues at coordinate 361,766,848 of NC_092335.1, read as the reverse complement.
TATTTTGACTCAGTATATCCGAATATAGGACTTCGTGATTTAGAAAAAGCGGCTAACATGCAACATAAAGAAGCATGTTATACTTACGGGTTAGTAATGTTCGCTTCTCACCAAAGTGAGAACAAGAACATCGGGCTACAACTATTAAACAAAACGTTCCCACAAGTGACGGAGTCGGTAATTGGGGTAAGAAATGAGGTTTTTAGGTTATTACGAGACTGTTGGTCATTACGTAACCCTCGTCCCTTTGACGATGTTACAACACGCTGTCTTATCAACGGCCATGACGGTTATGTTCCACAAGACCAAGGCTGGGAAGTAATCCTAGTAAAACCAGAATGCATGACTTGTTTCTGGACGTATGAATTACGTGTCTTTATTGCCTTTGCTGAACGACTTGTGTACTAGCTAGAATTATCTTCACAACCATCTTGTATCAAAGTTATTGTGTGCTATATTTCATGCTTTATGTAAAATAAGCGGTATTGTAAGTTTGTAAAATATTGTATAAAAGTTTGAACGCGAAATATTATTACAATCAGTTTTTCATATAGAATTGTAGTAGTTGAATTGTATATTAGCTACTAACTATGAACTTAACGGGTAGGTACTACCCGAATTTAAACTTATAAAACACTAATATGAAGAAAAAGGTTTTATAAATGAGTTCATATTATGCTACGAAATACTATTAACTACTCTTAATATTCTGTATGATTAACTTGTTCCATTTGACTATTTTGAAGGAAATGGCACCGACTACTCGACACACCGTGAATATGAATGAAGAGGAATTCCGTACTTTTCTAGCTTCAAACATAGCCGCAGTACAGGCTGCGCTACATACCAACAATAACCTTGGATCTGGCAGTACAGGAAATCGTGTAGGATGCACCTACAAAGAATTCACTGCCTGCAAACCTTTGGAATTTCATGGAACCGAAGGACTGATCGGATTGAAACGGTGGACCGAGAAGGTCGAATCGGTGTTTGCCATAAGTAAGTGTACTGAAGAGGACAAAGTGAAGTACGCTACGCATACCTTCACAGGTTCTGCGTTAACATGGTGGAATACCTATCTAGAGCAAGTGGGACAAGATGATGCGTACGCACTACCGTGGTCAGCATTCAAGCACTTGATGAACGAGAAGTACCGTCCCAGAACCGAGGTCAATAAGCTCAAGACAGAAATTAGAGGGTTACTATAACGACCCTCATTTTTCCATTCTATATTTTTTTCAATATTAAATGCCCAAACAATATAATTAAAACTTAATGATCAAACTTTAATCAACAATTGTTAAGTGTTAAGAGTTAGAAAACATATTAATTAAATTTGTGCAATAATTGACAAGTTAATAAAAGATGAAAATAATAAACTGTTAGTCGACACTCACTGCTAATTAAAATTTATGCATTTATGTAATATTATAACTGATAACCTATAAGTAATAAATAAAAATTGACATTTATATAAATAATAAAACAATTGAGAACTAAATATATACAAGTCATGAATTAGTAAAAAGAAAATAATACTTATCATGTAGTAAATGTAAAAAATAATAATAGTAATAATAGTAATAATAATGAGACTAAAGAATCTTAAACAATTACATCCTTATGTTGACTAAAAATTAAAATAATATATATATAAACTAGTACCACCTATTGTTGACTAAAAATTATAAAATAAAATAAAATCATTAATTAGAACATCCTTATGTTGACTAACACTCTAATACTTGCACTATATAAACTCCTAGTTTCTCATTCACAAATCACACCAAAATCCTCTCTCAAAAACAATCTCTCCCTCTCCCTCTCTTGTGGTATTCGGATCTTCAAGCTTGTTCTTCGTGTTCTTCAAGAATCTTCAAGGAGTTCTTCAAGATTTTTAAGGCTTTGATCTTCCATCTTCATCGTGTTCATCTTTTCTTTGTTAATTATCTTGAATCTTCAAAGGTATAACATAAACCCTAAACTATTTACATAAACTTTAATCTTTGTTAATTCATATTCATATTATAAACTTGTTATTCATAAGTATATACATAAACACTCCTAGATTTATATATACATATATACATGTAAAAAAAAAATATTTTTATATACGAATTATATATACATATACATATTAAAACCTTAAACCCTAATACTACTTATACTAGTACTTAACATGTATACACTATTACTATTACTAGCACCTATAACCTACTACTTATATTGTAGCACAAAAATATTTTGGGATATGTATTAGAGATGTATAGATCTTCGAACTTTCTTGACGAATGGTTTCTACGAGATTCTAGGCAGAGGGTTTGGATTTCCGATTTAAAGGGTCCTATGGCTCAAGCCCCTAGATCTAAATTAGCCATTCGAAGGGAAAGGGGTGATTGGAAGCTTATCTAATACGGCAAGTATCCTAAAATGAAAAACACTCATAAAAGTAGAAACTCTATAGTCATAGAAACTTAGTAAAATAAGAAACTTTCTAAAAATGGAAACATTATAAAAATAGTAACTTACTAGGAATAGAAACTTAGTAAAACAAACTATACTTAAACACATACTTAAACTTAAACATGGGCAAAACACTTAACTACTCTTAAATGTCAATAGGTTGACTTTCCTGCTCACTCGTTCAACTCTTTATTCCGAGGAATAACTCTCTCTCTACTTACTAAGGTGAATTCATAGCCCCACTCTTTATTGCTAGCAAACTTATTTAACTTATTTGGGGTGAGACACATGCTGCTTTTACTATTTACAATTTAGACACAAGTACCAACTGCTAAAACTATGCTATACCCGGCTACGTCCGACTAAGTCCCTACAGTGATATTTTTAAGTGCTGCGGCATGCTTATTTATTGGGGGTAGGCCTATCGGGAGTAACGTCCCCGATACATTTGACTCAGTCTTTGTATTACTTGATAATGAAATTTAAACCGACAAGGACAGACACAACTTGTCATGGGGCAAACTTGAACGTTTAGTCTAAATATCACGCACTGGCATAACTTTTTGATCCTGCGGGAGATCAACCTTACAAATTAAATCTTGTGGTCTAAAACAAACGGTCAAACTTATTTGTTAAACCTATGAACTTCACTCAACCTTTTGGTTGACACTTTAGCATGTTTTGTCTCAGGTGCTGTTTGATTCAAGCTCTTATACTTACTGCTTATGTGATGCTACTTGGACATAGGATCAAGAGATATCGCATTTATTACTTCTGCATGTGAACATTTCCATTATTGTTATTCCTATCATTGTAACTACGTTTCATTTTCCGCTGCGTGCTCAATAAAGTTTGTTTTATCATTTAGTATTGTTCTCGTATATTATAATATGTTGGTTGATTTGATATTAAGTCACATTTCACCCAGGCCCTAACTGGGGGTGTGACAGATTGGTATCAGAGCAAACCAGGCTGTTATAGAGAACCAGGATTGCATTTTTATGTGTGCCTTACTTGTTAGCTAGGGTGCCTTAGCAATCTAGGAAACTATAACCTTTCCTGCCTTAGACTTAAAGCACTTAGGATTGTCGTATAATCTTAACAATTATGCTTTAATAAACTTGACTCAAAGATTCTAATCAAGGTCTCTTTCCTAATGATAGGATGTCAAGCTCAAACGTTAACAAGCCCAACAAAGCAACTCACAACCCTACCACCGAAGTAGGTGTTGGACACTCTTCAACTTCGAGACCAGTTCGAAGTCCTCTTTATAGTCCTGCTTCACCACCGCTGAATTATAGCCCGAATACTATTTTAGATTCACATGGGTCTCCTCAATACTACCCAACTCCGAGAACCCAAGATAAGGGAAAACGGCATGAAGAAGTTGGTCCATCAAGGAAGAGAGCCCGATCTCCTTTTTATGATGGTCCTAAGTATGAAATCATGAGATTACGAAATGATACCGAGAGAAACATTGGAGGTCTACTTCGCCACATGGAAAGAGTGGATCGTCGAATGAAGAAACTTATGAAAGAAAACGTCGAGCTAAGAAAGGAGTTGCTGATGCTAAAGTGCGAGGAAGAACGCAACACTCGCTGGGGAAAGCAATCACTTGCTTACCTCAAGGAGGATGTTGATGTCCGAATGAAAATGGAGAAAGGTCGAGTCGACGAACAACTTGCCATAAGAGAGTACAACACTAATGCCGTAAACAGTCGTGTTACCAACCTTTATGACAACTTCGAGTATCTCTATGAGAAACAAAAGACGAAAAATGAGAAAGTTGAGGAGTTTATGAAGAAGGTTGGAGACGAAATATGAAGACTACTTCAATCTTAATATTTCCTAGTTATTTTTCCTATTTTCCATCTATGTAAAGGCTGTGCCTTAAACAATTTCTATTTCCGAATCGTGTAATAAAGGCTTATTTAATGCCTCGTTCTAATAATATAAAGTGTTTTATTAATATCATGCGATATCAATACTTTAGTTTATTCATACTTGTGATTACTCAAACTTATAACTTGTTAAACTTATCAAACATATGTTCACTTTTATGTAGTGACATCATGGTTCGTCCAGCTGCACCTACCGTTAACAACGTTGTGTTAACTACTGAGCAATTCCAACAGTTACTCGCTGCTGCCCAAGGCAACGCCCAAGCTAATCATGCTAATACTCAACCAAAACCTTGTTCCTACAAGGACTTTACAAACTGTCACCCTCCCGCTTTTAAGGGAAACGAAGAAGCTGTCGAACTAGTTCGTTGGTTCGAAAAGATGGAATCTATTTTCCGTATTTGCAACTGTGGTGATGATGATCGAGTAAAGTATGCCACTAGCTCGTTGGGTGGTAATGCTTTAACTTGGTGGACTGCTTATGCCAAGTCCGTAGGAATTAATAATGCTAATGCAATTCCATGGGACGAACTCAAAAGTATGATGGTCAACAAATTCTGCCCAAGGAGTCAAGTTCAGAAGCTTGAAGCTGAGTTCTGGGAACTCAGGGTCAAGGGTACTGACATTGAGAATTATACCAATCGTTATCTGGAGCTTTCTACTCTATGTCCTGAAATGTTTCCTACTGAAGCTAGAAGAATTGAGCGGTATATTGAAGGTCTTCCCGAGGATGTTCAAGGGAATGTTATTGCTGCTGAGAAGGTTACTTTGGATGCTGTGATTCTCATGGCACAAAATCTCATGTTGGCCAAGAGAAGAAGGGCGTCGGCCAATAAGCAAGTTGAAACCAAGGGTAATGATGGTAAGAGGAAGTTTGAGCCGTCTCAAGGTTCTAATCAGAATGTTAGTAAAAAGCTTATGGATAGTACAAGTACGAATTATAAGGGCACTTATCCTTTTTGTGTTCGTTGTGAAAGGCATCACCCGGGGCAGTGCACTGCCACTTGTTCGTTGTGTAAGAAAGTGGGACACGTAGCTAAGACGTGTAGGACTCCTCCAAAGAATAAATCTATTGTTCCTGCCAAAGCTCCTCCTACTTGTTATACTTGTGGGGAAAAGGGACACATTAGTCCAAATTGCCCTAAGAAGAGAGATAATCCTGCTACTGGAGCCAATACTACTGCTGCAAAGGGTCGTGCATTTGTTATTACTGCTGCTGAAGCCCGAGATGAAGATGAGGTCATCACGGGTACGTATCTCGTCAATAATTGCTACGCAACTATTTTATTCGATACTGGTGCCGACCGAAGTTACGTATCTAATGAATTTTGTACCCTATTTACTGAAAAGCCTCAACCCTTAGAAACTAAACGATTAGTAGAAGTAGCCAATGGAAAGATCATGAAAGTTGATAAAATTTATAAAAACTGCAACCTAATCTTAGCCAGCAAAGAATTTAAGATAGACCTTTTGCCGGTCGAGCTAGGAAGTTTCGATGTCGTAGTTGGAATGGATTGGTTACGTCCATTAAGAGCTGCGATCATGTGTTACGATAAAACCGTTCATGTTCCATTAGGAAATGGAGAGACTCTTATTATCCAAGGTGAAAAGAGTGGTTCCAATCTCAATATTATCTCCTGTATTAAAACCCGCAAATACCTTATGAAAGGTTATCCAGCTATTCTAGCCCACGTTAATCTGATTGAATCGAAAGAGAAGCGAATTGAAGATGTACCAGTAGTTAAAGACTTTCCCGATGTGTTTCCCGAAGATCTTCCGGGTATTTCACCTCCTCGACAAGTTGAATTCCAAATTGATTTAACTCCTGGTGCTGCTCCTGTTGCTAAAGCACCATACCGTTTAGCACCTTCCGAAATGAAGGAATTATCCAACCAACTCCAAGAACTATTGGATAAAGGTTTCATTCGTCCAAGCTCGTCCCCTTGGGGAGCTCCTATTCTGTTTGTTAAAAAGAAGGATGGTACATTAAGGATGTGCATTGATTACCGCGAACTTAACAAGCTTACTATCAAGAACCGTTATCCGTTGCCACGTATTGATGATCTATTTGACCAACTTCAAGGGTCAAGTGTTTATTCAAAGATTGATTTAAGATCCGGTTATCACCAACTCAAGGTCAAGGAATCCGATATTCCTAAGACTGCTTTTCGCACTCGTTATGGGCACTATGAATTCTGTGTCATGCCTTTTGGTTTAACTAATGCTCCTGCCGTGTTCATGGACCTCATGAATCGTGTTTGTAAACCGTATCTTGACAAATTTGTCATCGTATTCATTGACGACATCTTGATCTATTCGAAGAATGAGAAAGAGCATGAGCAACATTTGCGCATGATTCTTGAACTCTTACGAAAGGAACAACTTTATGCTAAATTTTCTAAGTGCGAGTTTTGGCTCAAAACCGTACAATTTCTCGGACATGTTGTTGATAGAAACGGAATACATGTCGATCCAGCTAAGATTACTGCTATTCAGAACTGGGAGATACCAAAGACTGCAAAGCATATTCGTCAATTTTTGGGACTTGCCGGTTACTATCGAAGGTTTATAAAAGATTTTTCTCTCATTGCCAAACCTCTTACAAAGCTGACTCAAAAAGGGAAGAAATTTGAGTGGTCCGAAGAACAGGAATCTGCTTTCAAGATTCTGAAGGAGAAGTTGACCACAGCCCCGATTCTTTCTTTACCTGAAGGTACCGACGACTTTGTTGTTTACTGCGATGCCTCAAAGCATAGCTTTGGTTGTGTTTTAATGCAACGAGAGAAGGTTATCGCCTATGCATCTAGACAGTTGAAGAAACATGAAGTAAACTATACCACACATGACCTAGAGTTAGGTGCCGTGGTATTTGCATTAAAGATATGGAGACATTATCTCTATGGTAATCACTTTACGGTGTACACTGACCATAAAAGTCTTCGACACATCTTTGATCAAAAACAGCTGAATATGAGGCAAAGTCGATGGCTCGAGACATTGAACGATTATTATTGTGAGCTGAAATATCATCCTGGCAAGGCGAATGTAGTTGCCGATGCCCTTAGTCGAAAAGATGATATTAAACGTGTTCGTGCTTTAAACCTAAAAATCAAATCGAATCTTATTTCACGAATCTGTGAAGCTCAATTGGAAGCTATTAGACCGACACTTATCGAAGGTGAAGGACCTATTGGTTTTGAGAACCAACTTCAAGTGAAAGCTAATGGTACACGGTACTTTGGCAATAGAATCTGGGTTCCTCATTTTGGTAATCTTCGCGAACTAGTCTTGGATGAAGCACATAAGACTAGATATTCTATCCATCCCGGTTCCAGTAAGATGTATCACGATGTGAAGGAATTCTACTGGTGGCCTAACATGAAAGCCGATATTGCTACTTATGTTAGTAAGTGTCTCACTTGTTTGAAAGTCAAGGCCGAACATCAAAAGCCTTCTGGTCTGTTGACACAACCCGACATTCCGCAGTGGAAGTGGGAAGGTATCACTATGGACTTCGTTACTAAGTTACCTAAGACTTCGAACGGTAACGATACTATTTGGGTCGTAGTTGATCGTCTTACTAAATCTGCACATTTCATACCAATCAAGGAAACCGACAAGATGGAGAGATTAGCACAGCTTTATATTAAAGAAATCGTCTCACGTCATGGTGTTCCTATCTCGATCATTTCTGATCGCGATAGTCGATTTGTTTCTAGATTTTGGAAAACTTTACAATCTGCTCTTGGAACTCAACTCGACATGAGTACAGCTTATCATCCGCAAACCGATGGTCAAAGTGAACGAACCATTCAAACTATGGAGGATATGCTACGTGCTTGTGCAATCGATTTCGGCAAAGGATGGGATAGACATCTACCTTTGGTTGAATTTTCTTATAATAACAGTTATCACTCCAGCATTAAGGCTGCACCTTTTGAAGCTTTATATGGACGGAAGTGTAGATCTCCTTTGTGTTGGGATGAACTTGAGGACAGACATTTAACTGGTCCTGAAATTATTCACGAAACTACCGAAAAGATCGTTCAAATCAAGCAACGTTTAGAAACTGCCCGTAGCCGACAGAAAAGCTATGCCAATAAGAAACGAAAAGACATCGAATACCAAGTTGGAGATAAAGTCATGTTGAAAGTATCCCCTTGGAAAGGTGTTGTCCGCTTCGGTAAGCGAAGTAAACTCAGTCCACGATATGTTGGACCATTCACAATCACTGAAAGAGTCGGTCCCGTGGCATACCGATTAGAACTGCCAACCGAACTTAGTCAAGTACATGATGTGTTTCATGTCTCAAATCTTAAACGGTGTCTTGCCGATGACACACTCGTTATTCCTCTGGATGATGTCCGCATTGATGAGCAAATGCACTTCGTTGAAGAACCTATAGAAATCATGGAAGGAGAGGTCAAACAAACGCGTAAAAGCAATATACCTATCGTTAAAGTCCGGTGGAATTCGCGTAGAGGCCCCGAATATACCTGGGAACGCAAAGACCATATGAAACGGAAATATCCCCATCTCTTCTCAACTGCTGATGCAAACGAGAAAACTACCTAAAAACTTCGGGACGAAGTTTTCAATAACGGGGAGGTACTATAACGACCCTCATTTTTCCATTCTATATTTTTTTCAATATTAAATGCCCAAACAATATAATTAAAACTTAATGATCAAACTTTAATCAACAATTGTTAAGTGTTAAGAGTTAGAAAACATATTAATTAAATTTGTGCAATAATTGACAAGTTAATAAAAGATGAAAATAATAAACTGTTAGTCGACACTCACTGCTAATTAAAATTTATGCATTTATGTAATATTATAACTGATAACCTATAAGTAATAAATAAAAATTGACATTTATATAAATAATAAAACAATTGAGAACTAAATATATACAAGTCATGAATTAGTAAAAAGAAAATAATACTTATCATGTAGTAAATGTAAAAAATAATAATAGTAATAATAGTAATAATAATGAGACTAAAGAATCTTAAACAATTACATCCTTATGTTGACTAAAAATTAAAATAATATATATATAAACTAGTACCACCTATTGTTGACTAAAAATTATAAAATAAAATAAAATCATTAATTAGAACATCCTTATGTTGACTAACACTCTAATACTTGCACTATATAAACTCCTAGTTTCTCATTCACAAATCACACCAAAATCCTCTCTCAAAAACAATCTCTCCCTCTCCCTCTCTTGTGGTATTCGGATCTTCAAGCTTGTTCTTCGTGTTCTTCAAGAATCTTCAAGGAGTTCTTCAAGATTTTTAAGGCTTTGATCTTCCATCTTCATCGTGTTCATCTTTTCTTTGTTAATTATCTTGAATCTTCAAAGGTATAACATAAACCCTAAACTATTTACATAAACTTTAATCTTTGTTAATTCATATTCATATTATAAACTTGTTATTCATAAGTATATACATAAACACTCCTAGATTTATATATACATATATACATGTAAAAAAAAAATATTTTTATATACGAATTATATATACATATACATATTAAAACCTTAAACCCTAATACTACTTATACTAGTACTTAACATGTATACACTATTACTATTACTAGCACCTATAACCTACTACTTATATTGTAGCACAAAAATATTTTGGGATATGTATTAGAGATGTATAGATCTTCGAACTTTCTTGACGAATGGTTTCTACGAGATTCTAGGCAGAGGGTTTGGATTTCCGATTTAAAGGGTCCTATGGCTCAAGCCCCTAGATCTAAATTAGCCATTCGAAGGGAAAGGGGTGATTGGAAGCTTATCTAATACGGCAAGTATCCTAAAATGAAAAACACTCATAAAAGTAGAAACTCTATAGTCATAGAAACTTAGTAAAATAAGAAACTTTCTAAAAATGGAAACATTATAAAAATAGTAACTTACTAGGAATAGAAACTTAGTAAAACAAACTATACTTAAACACATACTTAAACTTAAACATGGGCAAAACACTTAACTACTCTTAAATGTCAATAGGTTGACTTTCCTGCTCACTCGTTCAACTCTTTATTCCGAGGAATAACTCTCTCTCTACTTACTAAGGTGAATTCATAGCCCCACTCTTTATTGCTAGCAAACTTATTTAACTTATTTGGGGTGAGACACATGCTGCTTTTACTATTTACAATTTAGACACAAGTACCAACTGCTAAAACTATGCTATACCCGGCTACGTCCGACTAAGTCCCTACAGTGATATTTTTAAGTGCTGCGGCATGCTTATTTATTGGGGGTAGGCCTATCGGGAGTAACGTCCCCGATACATTTGACTCAGTCTTTGTATTACTTGATAATGAAATTTAAACCGACAAGGACAGACACAACTTGTCATGGGGCAAACTTGAACGTTTAGTCTAAATATCACGCACTGGCATAACTTTTTGATCCTGCGGGAGATCAACCTTACAAATTAAATCTTGTGGTCTAAAACAAACGGTCAAACTTATTTGTTAAACCTATGAACTTCACTCAACCTTTTGGTTGACACTTTAGCATGTTTTGTCTCAGGTGCTGTTTGATTCAAGCTCTTATACTTACTGCTTATGTGATGCTACTTGGACATAGGATCAAGAGATATCGCATTTATTACTTCTGCATGTGAACATTTCCATTATTGTTATTCCTATCATTGTAACTACGTTTCATTTTCCGCTGCGTGCTCAATAAAGTTTGTTTTATCATTTAGTATTGTTCTCGTATATTATAATATGTTGGTTGATTTGATATTAAGTCACATTTCACCCAGGCCCTAACTGGGGGTGTGACAGATACGAACCCAAGGATTTGATATTACCATGTACGAATGACGATTCACAGAATTGTGCCTATTGTGTCCGGGAGCATTCGAAGATGAGGAAGAGAAGATCGACGCGTTTGTGAAAGGATTACCGGAAAGAATCCAAGAAGATATAAGTTCACACGAGCCCACCTCCATACAACAGGCATGTAGAATGGCTCACAAACTAGTGAACCAGATTGAAGAAAGAATTAAAGAACAGACTGCTGAAGAGGCCAATGTGAAGCAAGTCAAAAGAAAGTGGGAGCAAAACGGTGATAAGAATCACCAATACCACAACAATAGCAATTACAACAATAATCGCAACAATTATCCCAACAATCGCAACATCAATCGCAACTACAACAAACGGCCCAACAACAACAACAACAACAGCAACTACAACAATCATCCCAACAACAATAATAACTGCAACAACAACAACAATCAGAAGCAGCTATGCCAAAGGTGTGAAAAGTATCACTCGGGGTTCTGCACCAAATTTTGCAACAAGTGTAAAAGAAATGGTCATAGCGCGGCGAAGTGTGAGGTCTACGGACCAGGGGTTAATAGAACGAAAGGAACAAATGGTGTCGGAACGAGTAATGGCGGAGCAAGTAGTGTCGGAGCAAGTTATGCCAATGTAGTTTGTTATAAATGTGGAAAACCGGGCCACATTATTAGAAATTGCCCAAACCAGGAGAACACGAATGGACAAGGCAGCGAAAGAGTTTTCAATATTAATGCGGCAGAGGCACAGGAAGACCTGGAGCTTGTTACGGGTACGTTTCTTATTGACAATAAATCTGCTTACGTTTTATTTGATTCGGGTGCGGATAGAAGCTATATGAGTAGAGATTTTTGTTCTAAATTAAGTTGTCCATTGACACCTTTGGATAGTAAATTTTTACTCGAATTAGCAAATGGTAAATTAATTTCAGCAGATAATATATGTCGGAATCGAGAAATTAAACTGGTTAGCGAAACATTTAAGATTGATTTGATACCAGTAGAGTTAGGGAGTTTTGATGTGATAATCGGTATGGACTGGTTGAAAGAAGTGAAAGCAGAGATCGTTTGTTACAAAAATGCAATTCGCATTATACAAGAAAAAAGAAAACCCTTAATGGTGTACGGAGAAAAGGGCAACACGAAGCTACATATTATTAGTAATTTGAAGGCACAAAAACTAATAAGAAAAGGTTGCTATGTTGTTCTAGCACACGTCGAGAAAGTACAAACTGAAGAAAAGAGCATCAATGATGTTCCCATTGCAAAAGAATTTCCCGATGTATTTCCGAAAGAATTACCGGGATTACCCCCACATCGATCCGTTGAATTTCAAATAGATCTTGTACCAGGAGCTGCACCAATAGCTCGTGCTCCTTACAGACTCGCACCCAGCGAGATGAAAGAACTGCAAAGCCAATTACAAGAACTTTTAGAGCGTGGTTTCATTCGACCAAGCACATCACCTTGGGGAGCTCCTGTTTTGTTTGTCAAGAAGAAAGATGGTACATTCAGGTTGTATATCGACTACCGAGAGTTGAACAAACTTACCATCAAGAACCGCTACCCACTACCGAGAATCGACGACTTATTTGATCAACTACAAGGCTCGTCTGTTTATTCAAAGATTGACTTACGTTCCGGGTATCATCAAATGCGGGTGAAAGAAGATGATATTCCAAAGACTGCTTTCAGAACACGTTACGGTCATTACGAGTTTATGGTCATGTCGTTTGGTTTAACTAATGCACCAGCTGTGTTCATGGACCTTATGAACCGAGTGTGTGGACCATACCTTGACAAGTTTGTCATTGTTTTCATTGATGACATACTTATTTACTCAAAGAATGACCAAGAACACGGTGAACATTTGAGAAAGGTGTTAGAAGTATTGAGGAAGGAAGAATTGTACGCTAAGTTTTCAAAGTGTGCATTTTGGTTGGAAGAAGTTCAATTGCTCGGTCACATAGTGAACAAAGAAGGTATTAAGGTGGATCCGGCAAAGATAGAAACTGTCGAAAAGTGGGAAACCCCGAAAACTCCGAAACACATACGCCAGTTTTTAGGACTAGCTGGTTACTACAGAAGGTTCATCCAAGACTTTTCCAGAATAGCAAAACCCTTGACTGCATTAACGCATAAAGGGAAGAAATTTGAATGGAATGATGAACAAGAGAAAGCGTTTCAGTTATTGAAGAAAAAGCTAACTACGGCACCTATATTGTCATTGCCTAAAGGGAATGATGATTTTGTGATTTATTGTGACGCATCAAAGCAAGGTCTCGGTTGTGTATTAATGCAACGAACGAAGGTGATTGCTTATGCGTCTAGACAATTGAAGATTCACGAACAAAATTATACGACGCATGATTTGGAATTAGGCGCGGTTGTTTTTGCATTAAAGACTTGGAGGCACTACTTATATGGGGTCAAAAGTATTATATATACCGACCACAAAAGTCTTCAACACATATTTAATCAGAAACAACTGAATATGAGGCAGCGTAGGTGGATTGAATTATTGAATGATTACGACTTTGAGATTCGTTACCACCCGGGGAAGGCAAATGTGGTAGCCGATGCCTTGAGCAGGAAGGACATAGAACCCATTCGAGTAAAATCTATGAATATAATGATTCATAATAACCTTACTACTCAAATAAAGGAGGTGCAACAAGGAGTTTTAAAAGAGGGAAATTTAAAGGATGAAATACCCAAAGGATCGGAGAAGCATCTTAATATTCGGGAAGACGGAACCCGGTATAGGGCTGAAAGGATTTGGGTACCAAAATTTGGAGATATGAGAAAAATGGTACTTAGAGAAGCTCATAAAACCAGATACTCAATACATCCTGGAACGGGGAAGATGTACAAGGATCTCAAGAAACATTTTTGGTGGCCGGGTATGAAAGTCGATGTTGTTAAATACGTAGGAGAATGTTTGACGTGTTCTAAGGTCAAAGCTGAGCATCAGAAACCATCAGGTCTACTTCAACAACCCGAAATCCCGGAATGGAAATGGGAAAACATTACCATGGATTTCATCACTAAATTGCCAAGGACTTCAAGTGGTTTTGATACTATTTGGGTAATAGTTGATCGTCTCACCAAATCAGCACATTTCCTGCCAATAAGAGAAGATGACAAGATGGAGAAGTTAGCACGACTGTATTTGAAGGAAGTCGTCTCCAGACATGGAATACCAATCTCTATTATCTCTGATAGGGATGGCAGATTTATTTCAAGATTCTGGCAGACATTACAGCAAGCATTAGGAACTCGTCTAGACATGAGTACTGCCTATCATCCACAAACTGATGGGCAGAGCGAAAGGACGATACAAACGCTTGAAGACATTCTACGAGCATGTGTTATTGATTTCGGAAACAGTTGGGATCGACATCTACCATTAGCAGAATTTTCCAACAACAACAGCTACCATTCAAGCATTGAGATGGCGCCGTTTGAAGCACTTTATGGTAGAAAGTGCAGGTCTCTGATTTTTTGGAGTGAAGTGGGGGATAGACAAATTACGGGTCCGGAGATTATACAAGAAACTACCGAGAAGATCATTCATATTCAACAACGGTTGAAAATCGCCCAAAGTCGACAAAAGAGCTACGCTGACATTAAAAGAAAAGATATAGAATTTGAAATTGGAGAGATGGTCATGCTTAAAGTTGCACCTTGGAAAGGCGTTGTTCGATTTGGTAAACGAGGGAAATTAAATCCAAGGTATATTGGACCATTCAAGATTATTGATCGTGTCGGACCAGTAGCTTACCGACTTGAGTTACCTCAACAACTCGCGGCTGTACATAACACTTTCCACGTCTCGAATTTGAAGAAATGTTTTACTAAAGAAGATCTCACTATTCCGTTAGATGAAATCCAAATCAACGAAAAACTCCAATTCATCGAAGAACCCGTCGAAATAATGGATCGTGAGGTTAAAAGACTTAAGCAAAACAAGATACCAATTGTTAAGGTTCGATGGAATGCTCGTAGAGGACCCGAGTTCACCTGGGAGTGTGAAGATCAGATGAAGAAGAAATACCCGCATCTATTTCCAGAAGATTCGTCAACACCTTCAACAGCTTAAAATTTCGGGACGAAATTTATTTAACGGGTAGGTACTGTAGTGACCCAAACTTTTCCATGTTTATATATATTAATTGAGATTGATATTTACATGATTAAATGTTTCCAACATGTTAAGCAATCAAAATTGTTAAGACTTGATTAATTGAAATATGTTTCATATAGACAATTGACCACCCAAGTTGACCGGCGATTCACGAACGCTAGAACTTGTAAAAACGACATGACGATATATATATATATATGGATATACATATGGTTAACATGAGATTATGATAAGTAAGTATCTCCATAAGTATATTAACAATGAGTTATATACATATAAACAATACTACTAACTTAAGGATTTCGAAACGAGACATATATGTAACGATTATCGTTGTAACGACATTTAAATGTATATATATCATATTAAGATATATTAATATATCATAATATCATGATAATATAATAATTTAACATCTCATTAGATATAATAAACAATGGGTTAACAACATTAATTGAGATCGTTAACATAAAGGTTTCAAAACAACACTTACACGTAACGACTAACGATGACTTAACGACTCAGTTAAAATGTATATACATGTAGTGTATTTAGATGTATTAAAATGATTTTGGAAGACTTCAAGACATATATCAAAACACTCATACTTAACGAAAATGGTTACAGTTACTTTTCCATTCTTTTCTTTCATCAAGAATTCTAGTCGTATTCTTACCCGTATTATACACAGCTTCAAAACGTACTTACTATGAGTATATACCAATAGGAACTAGCATGGGATTCCACTCTTGATTATATCATGTATGACTAATCAATTTTAACTTCTACCATGAGCTAGTCAACTAACTAGAACTCCTTTTAACCCCACTCACCACTCACCAATTACCACTCATCATTCACTCCATTTCACTTCCAATTCTCTTTCTAATTCTCTCTCAACACACACACACTATTATGAACGTATTTTTCCAGTAGTTAATCATCATCTTCATCAAAAATCACTTCAAGAATCAAGCTATAATCATCATAGGAAGAACACTTCAAGAACACTTCAAAAATCCCTTCAAGTTTACTAATTTACTTCCAAGCTTTCTAATCCATTCCAAGTAATCATCTAAGATCAAGAAACCTTTGTTATATACAGTAGGTTATCTTTCTTATTCAAGGTAATATTCATATTCAAACTTTGATTCAATTTCTATAACTACAAACTATCTTAATTCGAGTAAAAATCTTATTTGAACTTGTTTTTGTGTCATGATCCTACTTCAAGAACTTTCAAGCCATCCAAGATCCTTTGAAGCTAGATCATTTCTTGTCACTTCCAGTAGGTTTACCTACTAAACTTGAGGTAGTAATGATGTTCATAACATCATTCGATTCATATATATAAAACTATCTTATTCGAAGGTTTAAACTCGTAATCACTATAACATAGTTTAGTTAATTCTAAACTTGTTCGCAAACAAAAGTTAATCCTTCTAACTTGACTATTAAAATTAACTACACACATGTTATATATCTATATGATATGCTAACTTAATGATTTAAAACCTGGAAACACGAAAAACACCGTAAAACTGGATTTACGCCGTCGTAGTAACACAGCGGGCTGTTTTGGGTTAGTTAATTAAAAACTATGATAAACTTTGATTTAAAAGTTGTTATTCTTAGAAAATGATTTTTATTATGAACATGAAACTATATCCAAAAATTATAGTTAAACTCAAAGTGGAAGTATGTTTTCTAAAATGGTCATCTAGACGTCGTTCTTTCGACTTAAAATGACTACCTTTACAAAACTGACTTGTAACTTATTTTTCTGACTATAAACCTATACTTTTTCTGTTTAGATTCATAAAATAGAGTTCAATATGAAACCATAGTAATTTGATTCACTCAAAACAGATTTAAAATGAAGAAGTTATGGGTAAAACAAGATTGGATAATTTTTCTCATTTTAGCTACGTGAAAATTGGTAACAAATCTATTCCAACCATAACTTAATCAACTTGTATTATATATTATGTAATCTTGAGATACCATAGACACGTATACAATGTTTCAACCTATCATGTCGACACATCTATATATATTTCGGAACAACCATAGACACTCTATATGTGAATGTTGGAGTTAGCTATACAGGGTTGAGGTTGATTCCAAAATATATATAGTTTGAGTTGTGATCAATACTGAGATACGTATACACTGGGTCGTGGATTGATTCAAGATAATATTTATCGATTTATTTCTGTACATCTAACTGTGGACAACTAGTTGTAGGTTACTAACGAGGACAGCTGACTTAATAAACTTAAAACATCAAAATATATTAAAAGTGTTGTAAATATATTTTAAACATACTTTGATATATATGTATATATTGTTATAGGTTCGTGAATCAACCAGTGGCCAAGTCTTACTTCCCGACGAAGTAAAAATCTGTGAAAGTGAGTTATAGTCCCACTTTTAAAATCTAATATTTTTGGGATGAGAATACATGCAGGTTTTATAAATGATTTACAAAATAGACACAAGTACGTGAAACTACATTCTATGGTTGAATTATCGAAATCGAATATGCCCCTTTTTATTAAGTCTGGTAATCTAAGAATTAGGGAACAGACACCCTAATTGACGCGAATCCTAAAGATAGATCTATTGGGCCTAACAAACCCCATCCAAAGTACCGGATGCTTTAGTACTTCGAAATTTATATCATATCCGAAGGGTGTCCCGGAATGATGGGGATATTCTTATATATATGCATCTTGTTAATGTCGGTTACCAGGTGTTCACCATATGAATGATTTTTATCTCTATGTATGGGATGTGTATTGAAATATGAAATCTTGTGGTCTATTGTTACGATTTGATATATATAGGTTAAACCTATAACTCACCAACATTTTTGTTGACGTTTAAAGCATGTTTATTCTCAGGTGAATACTAAGAGCTTCCGCTGTTGCATACTAAAATAAGGACAAGATTTGGAGTCCATGTTTGTATGATATTGTGTAAAAACTGAATTCAAGAAATTGATTTCGATGTAACATATTTGTATTGTAAACCATTATGTAATGGTCGTGTGTAAACAGGATATTTTAGATTATCATTATTTGATAATCTACGTAAAGCTTTATAAACCTTTATTTATGAAATAAAGGTTATGGTTTGTTTTAAAAATGAATGCAGTCTTTGAAAAACGTCTCATATAGAGGTCAAAACCTCGCAACGAAATCAATTAATATGGAACGTTTTTAATCAATAAGAACGGGACATTTCAACCACTACCACCACTCATTCACTTCCTCTTCCATTTCTCTCTTTTCTCTCTAGTTACCAAGAAACCATTTTAAACATCTTCAAAGATTCATCATCTAAATCAATTCAAGCAAGCAAACATCAAAACAAATTACATATTCGTGATCCTCTCTTCATCCTCTTTCTAATTGGTACCAATTTCACTACTTGGGGTAAGGTTTCTAAAAACTCTAGATTTCTCTAAATTCATTTTATATACTTGAAATGGTGTTAGTTAGTGTCTATGGCTCGTGTCTAGCATGAATATATGATTTACTTGCTCGATTTGTTGTTTTGAGTAACTAGTTTGAACATTTGAAATGGGTTTGCTTAATCTTGAATTTTGGGTGATTAAATGTTGTTTAAATGTTAAAGTGCATGTATTAAAAGTGTTACTAGCATCATTAGCTTCAATTTGATGTGTAGGTTGATTTAGAAAACATCACTAACATGATTATTGATTTTGTGATTCTTGGTTAGGGTCTGATAGCTTTAAAATGAACTTTTGATGATTTGAATGCCATGAAATGTTATTAGTTAGTGATTAATTGTATTGTATGTTTCATTACCTTCAAAACGGCATATCGTATGTGTAAATTGGATTCCCGAGTCAAGAAATACGTTTTATGAACTTGAAACTTCGATTTTGAACATTTAACGATCATTTATTGAGGTTTTCATTGTTGTTAATGATTGAATTGATTCATGAAATGTGTTTAGTTGTCTTCCTCTTTAAATTACCTTTCCAACAATATAAGATACGTGTTTTGAATGTTAACGAGTCAAAAGTTATGATCGTTTGAAGTTGAAATCGCCTAAGTGCTAAACTGCCCAGAAATGGCTGATACAGCTGCAGATGCGGCGCATCTGAGGCAGACTGCCCATTTTCGTCAATTTTTGTTCAATTCTAAGCATGCTACGCACCCCTGATCAACATGAAACTTGGACAACATGCTCATATATGATTTCTAAGCTTAGGAAAATAGTTCGGGACCCGAGCCGACCCCGTTGACTTTTTTGTTGACTTTGACCAAGTTTGACTTTTAGTCAAACTTAACAAAACACTTATGCAATCGTTCTAACATGCTTTCATACTTGATTCTTGCATGAAACTTGATAACGTGACTCACATGCTACATATTCGAGTCGTAACGAGCCATATGACTAATTGAACACATTTCGCCCGACCTTGTGTCGTAACCGGTTAATTGATACAACTTACTTGTTTAGGTCAAGGCTAAGCAACTTTCATGCACACGTTTACTTTGTGAAGTACATTTATACTCGTGCACTCGAGGTGAGATCATAGTCCCATCTTTCAAACAACTTTTATGCTTTAAACTATGGGATGGGAAACATATACGTATCATACTTTTATACTTTGAACACAAGTACGGAAACGAACATTCCACGTGCGAGTTTGAACAAAAATCCTCAATTCAATTATCATTAGTTACACTTGCAGGGTGTAAACATGAACTTATATTATGTGATCACATGGGCTTAACGAGCCTCATTCGGACGGTTCGCTACCGTTAGCGGATGAAATATATTTTCGGGTCTAGTGTATGTTCTAACACTACGCAAAGGGTGCAAAACAGTTAAGTCTTGATAATTGGGTGCTCGCGATACAAACAACAACTTTTGGAATGCAAACGATTTAGATAATCAACGTTATGGAAATACAAAATCTTGTGGTTCAAAAACAACGTTTATAAACACCTATGATTTCACCAACGTTTTTCGTTGACAGTTTTCTATATGTTTCTCAGGTTCATACATGGCTATTTGATACATGCTTCTGCGTACACTTATACTTGCTTGGAGTCAAGCATACATGCATGCACTTTGATTACTTGCTTAGAGTCAAGCATACATACATACATACGCTAGTGATAGCACCTTTAGTTTCAAACATTTTGTTTACATACTTACGCTATTTATAGCAACCGTGATTTTAAACTACTTATGTCACAAGTTATTTCATTTATACTTTATACCTTTGTAAACTTAAACTTGTTGTCGAGCAGTTTTGTAAACTAAACTTTGCAAGTCTTATACGTTTCAAATGAATGCGACATAATTTCGGTCAAATGAGTCTCAAATAGGGACTGCGACCACGTAACGGGGCCGTCAATGACGATTTTGTCGGGTCGCTACATTCCAGCTCAGGTTCGTTTGTTTTCTTGTTTGCCGACAGTTTTATTAAATATATATAATATATAAATAATTTTAAGAATTATTTAAATATTATATTATATTTATGTGTATAGTTGACTTGTAATTTTCGCTCCGTTGCGTTGCGCGTTAAAAGTTGACTTTAGTCCCGGTTCCGGATTTTCAAACGTCCTTTCGTACAATTTAATATCTTGTATTTTGCATTTTGCGGCTTGTACTCTTGTAATTTTGAGACGTTTCTCATCAATAATTTGAACCACTTTGATTGTACTTTGTACTTTTTTAGCTTTTTGGTCGTTTGCGTCTTCAATTCGTCAAATATGTGTTTTATCTTCACCTTTTATTATTTAAACGAATATCACTTGTAAATAGAACAACTGCAACTAAAAGCTTGTCTTTCTTGAGGGATAATGCTATGAAATATATGTTCGTTTTTAGCATTATCACACGTATTAGGAAAAGTAACTACGACAGTCTAGATCATCTATAGCAGTAAGTAGCATGGCAATAATAACAAGTATCATGCAATCGAAAGCAGATATTAGCATGCAGTAGTGAAAACAAGTAGCAGTATACGACATATAGCAGTAAAAGTAAGCAGCAGCATCCAGCAAGTTCTACAGAAACAAGTAAACTAGCAAGTTGTAGATTAGTCCTATTAGTGAATCCTACTCGGTCCGGTCTAGACTCACTAATGCAACCTAATTCCCTACAACCAATGCTCTGATACCAAATGTGATGCACCTTACAAAATTAATGTGTACGGATCATCAACAACAGGATCATTACAAGGTCAAACACTATATGCTGTTTTAAAATAAGTTTGCATTCATAAGAAAGGGTGATGTCATAACCAACGTCATAAGTTTTACAAACGAAAGTAGGCTTCTACGAATAGAAGCAATTAACATAAGTACGAGACCCGTAGGTCATTACAAATTCATTGTTTCAAAAGTAACATAGTTTGTTTATGCAAGGTAAACGTTTCATAACAAAAGCAGCGGGAGTCTACACAGCAAGACAACTACAGCGGAAGCATCAAACCTCTAAGCACCTAAGAAAACATGCTTAAAAATGTCAACACGAATGTTGGTGAGCTATAGTTTAAGTATAACAGTAATGTAAGGTAGGCCTCGAGATTTCGTATTTCAAAAGAGTATGAAAAGTATATGTTCAACCGTGGGCACTTGGTAACTAACTTAACATAATATCACCCCCTAAAAGTACACTTGGTGAGTGCGTATGTTTACGAAGTATTAAACACCCGTTAAATGCTAGCGCTACTAGCCTGAGTGGGGATGTCAAACTCTATGGATCCATATCTAAGATTCGCGCTCACCGGTTCAAAGACCAATGACTAAACGTTAACGAGCTAAGGGGAAAGTTTATGCCGTTGTATAACCCACACATATATAAAGTTTAAGTACTCGTGCCAAGTATGTAAAACGTAAAACGCGCATGTATTCTCAGTTCCCAAAATAGTTAAAGTAAAAAGGGATGATATAGCTCACAGTGAAAAGTAGTAAAGTCGGTACGAGATAAGTAAGCAAGTAGTTCTAATGACCCGTCCTAATCCATCTGGATGAATACATTACATTTGGTTACATCGCGAGGTATTTGACCTCTATATGATACATTTTACAAACATTGCATTCGTTTTTAAAAGACAAACTTTCTTTACATTGAAAGTTGACGCCATGCATACAATTTTCATAATA
The DNA here is from genome assembly GCF_046630445.1 of Rutidosis leptorrhynchoides. Lineage (NCBI taxonomy): Eukaryota > Viridiplantae > Streptophyta > Magnoliopsida > Asterales > Asteraceae > Rutidosis > Rutidosis leptorrhynchoides. Next base: position 361,744,335 of record NC_092335.1, on the reverse strand, counting down.
TATCCAACTATAACTGACTCAATGATAATCCTGTTGAATTCAACGACTCGAATGCAACGTCTTTTGAAATATGTCATGATTAACTCAAGTAATATCCTTAAAATGAGCTAATGCACATCGGAAGATTTCTTTCATACCTGAGAATAAACATGCTTTCAAGTGTTAACCAAAAGGTTGGTGAGTTCATTAGTTTATCATAATCATTCATTTTCATCATTTTAATATATCACAAGATTTTCATTTCTCATAAATACACATCTCATATCAGGCATTTCACAAACTACATAGAGATAAAAATCATTCATATGGATTGAACACCTGGTAACCGACATTAACAAGATGCATATAGAATATCCCCATCATTCCGGGATACCCATCGGACATGATAATTTCGAAGTACTAAAGCATTTCAAATTCCAGAATGGAGCTTGTTGGGCCCGATAGATCTATCTTTAGGATTCACGTCAATTTGGGGGGTCTGTTCCCAAATTCTTAGGCTACCAAGCTAAAAAGGGGCATATTCGGCTTCGATCATTCAACCATATAATGTAGTTTTGATTACTTATGTCTATTTCATAAAACATTTATAAAAATTGTGCATGTATTCTCAGCCCAAAAATATAAAGGGTAAAAAGGCAAATGAAACTCACAATACTGTATTTTGTAGTAAAAATACATATGACGACATTGAACAATGCAGGGTTGGCCTTGGTTTCATGAACCTATATCAATTATATATATTAACACATTGTAATCGAACAAATTTATATACTATTATTATTAATGATATATTTTTTATTTTAATGAATTATATGTTTCATTAATAATTTAATTAGATATATTTATTCTTATGTACTTCAAATAGATAATTAATATTTATTACTAAAATATTAATATAGTTGTTTTATGTCATAAATATATTTTTATAAAAAAATCTTTATTTGATATATTAATAATACTAATAATAATAATAATGATGAAAATAATACTAATAAAATGATAAATTTAAAAATAATGATACTCTTAGTGATAATGATAATAATAATAATGATAATTTTGATAAAAATGATAATTTTGATAAAAATGATAATTTTTCTAATAATGATAATAATAATAATAATAATAATGATAATAATAATAATAATAATAATAATAATAATAATAATAATAATAATAATAATAATAATAATAATAATAATAATAATAATAATAATAAAAGATATAATATTAGTAATAATAACAATAATAATAATAATGGTAGTAGTAATACTACCTCAAAGAAGTAGTCTAAAAAAAATGCCCAAGCCCGGGTTTGAACCCGCGACATCCCGATAACATCCTTAACCATTTCGCTATGTATTTCAATTCTGGAATAACACCCAACTTAAATTGTTTTTAACCTTTACTTCTGTATCCCTCTCTCTTTCTTTTTCTGTATCCCTCTTCTTCTTTTTCTAAAAAAAATGTCCGAGCCCAAGCTCAAACCCGAGACCTGTCGTTTAACCAACACCACACCAAACCATTCCTCTGCTATGATATTTCTGTTACAATTTATACTATCAATTCATTTAACATATATCGAATCTGTTTCTTCTTCTTTGATTTAATCGATCAGAGGCAACATAACCATCATAATCATAATCATACTATCATTATCATATTGACTATCAACACCCTCATTTCTAATCTATTACTATTATCATCATCACGATTAGATTCATCATTTAACATCGTTACCTATCATCATAAGCGTATCATTATGATCATTATCATCATCTTGTCATCTCACTCATCACATACTCATCGTATACAGCAAAACAGAAACACCATAATGTAACAGCAGGAAGTCGAAGGTGTTGTTTGTTTTTTCCTTTGCAGATCTTATATTGTCTTATGGCTTGTCTTATGTTTGCGGGCAGGCAGATGTTTTAATTGCAGACCGTTTGTTTTTTCGAAGACATAAGACAAAAAAAGATCTTTAAAGGTCTTCAAGTTAGAAGCTCTAAAATATAGCTTCTCACTTTTGAAGACATTTTGTTCTAACCCCATTCAATCCTTCTCATATACTTCACACATCCAGAGCACCATCTCCGGCTGAACCACCATCTCCGACGGCACCACCATATCCGCCGGCACCACCATCTCCGGTAGCAACACCACCTCTGTTGGCACCACCTACTTAACTACTTTCTTCTATACATGAGATTAGGGGTTGTTTCTATTTTTTTTCTTCAAGAACAAACCCCTAAATTGAAAGAAACAATATTGTTCATCAACAAAGAAGCGCCACAACGATTTATCTATAAAACTGCACTCATTCATTGTCAATTTAAGAAACCCCAATCGAAATCATGGCACGTGACGGCGCCGGTGGTTCCTCCGGTGTTAATATCATGTGATGGTGTTTGGAGCTGCTATTTCCGGTTAATTGGTTTCAATCAGAAGATCCAAACATTCAAGAAACATCCGTAAATACTTTATCTTTTTCCTTTGTGGTTGATTTAAACATCCACCAATCAATTTGTTGGTCAAATATATTGAATTAAAAAGTGCTCGACCTTCAATCTATTCTTACTCAGTTTTATTTTTTTATTCATTAAAGATATGTAATAAATTTATTCTAATTTTGTATTTGTGTGCAGCGTACATTTTTGGAAAATAAATCCATAGATGGAGATTGATGTCAATATTTTATGTTATTCATTAGTTTTTAGTTGTCATAATTATAATTAAGAAGATTTTGCAGAAAAAAAAACAAACAGTTTTATGTATTCAGTTTGCAGACTTTTAGACCACATCTTTTCTACAGATGTGGTCCGCAGATCTTCAGACAAAAACATCTTAAAAAACAAACAGCACCGAAGATCAGTCAGTTAGCCCAAGTAGATCTTGGGCCGCTTAATTCAGGTTTAGGTGTGTTATGGCTTCGGCCCAGGTTGTATTAATAATCCAATAACAAAAGTAGGTATCACGGCCCAAATTGATTAAAAGAAATAAGGAATACTTGCGTATCTATTGTTGGTCCCAAAAATAATTTAATGGCGACAGGAAAAAAACCACGCATGCTTGGAGATCATTATCATGTTTTCTTTTTAATCAAGTGGGGATATCAAATTTGTAATTGTCGGCTAAAAGAAAAAGAATGGCAGCCTTATAATCATTACTTTCAAGTTGTTCATTGATAAATAAACAAAAGAAAACAAAGTAAATGGGTTTCGTAATTTGATCAGGAAGCAGCAGTTTGCAGGTTTGTTGTGTGTAGGGTTCGTATGGATCAGGAAAACAGAAAGCACACTGCAGCTGCAGTAGCAGCTCAAGGTGATTATATTGGGTTGGTTTTTGTATGGTTTTCAAAATATAGGCAGGAGAAAAAAAATATGGGAACAAGAAGGGAATCCAACGATAGAATTTTTAACCCGTGCACATAGCTCTTCATAACCGAAACGAGTTGGGCCAGAAATAATCACTTGGCTTAATTTATTCTTTGTTGGGCCTTAAAGGAATTTAATATATACCTGGCCCGTAAAGAAAGTCGACGTTTAATCTGGTGCTAGTTTTGCAAGTCGACAAGAATCAAAATCATTATCATCTTTGTTTAATAACTCTACGCACCGAATTATTTTCCACTGACTCAATAAATTCACCCACTAGGTTAATCACTTATGTAAATTGGTAGTGGTCTTACCAATAATTCACTTGAAATCATGCGTTCATATTCTAATATATATTCTCATATATACAACTTATATAACGAAACAGAAAGATCGATGTGTGGTGTTGGTGATTATCTTGGTGGTGGTTAAATGGTTCATAGTGGTGGTTTGCATAAAGAACTGGAAAAAGATGTGTAGGTTAAGATAGAAGGTGGTAGCGATGAGAACAGTAATCATAGCAACTCAAGATGTTTGTTTGAGGTGTTATTTGATCATCCGTAGACAGAAGAGCAATTATAGTGGTGATCAAATAATGGTAACCATAAGTTTTAGGCAGCAATCAATTTGTGGTTCGTGATAAAAATATGTAGAGAGAGAGAAGAAAAAGATATATAGAGAGGAAGAGGTTGAAGGTGAAGATGTTGATCATAGGTGTTGTTCTTTGGTGGGTTTCGAATAGGATTGCAGTAAAATGAAGATCAAAGGTTGGTGATTGTAAATAAAAATAGTTTGTAAGTTAGATGGTGTTGGTTATGGTTTTTGGTTTTCGTACATCAGTAGCAGTCCAACAGGTTTCTTCTTTAACGAGATAGATAGATAGATGATGGGTTGTTGCGGTTGAAGGTGGTGGGTTTGATTATAGGTTTGGTTCAAACTATAATAAAAGTGGTAGTTATAAAGTGATGGGTGTCGTGATGATTTTTGGTGTTAGGCCGTAGGTGGTGGTGTTTTACCGTGGTGGAGCTAGGGTGGTGTACATGCGGTGGTGGTAGTGGACGGTTGTCAAGAAGGAGAGTAGGAGAAGAAGAATTGTGTGTGTGTGTGTGTGTGTGTGTAGATTTATGTCTGATAATTGAAAATGTGATATAGATAGATGGTTGTGAATGAAACTTAAAGCAGATAACACAATAATCAAATGAATCATTCAATCAATATGCATTTTGGAGCAGTGGATGATTTGTCTTGATTGTGGACACTAAATCATGAGAAAACAGAAAATATAACAAATTGATTTGATGCATAACAAACTGATCCTATATTTATTATTATTATTATTATTATTATTATTATTATTATTATTATTATTATTATTATTATTATTATTATTATTATTATTATTATATATATATATATTATATAATATCTTTAGTGCTATTAATTAATAAATATATAAATAATAATAATAATACTTGTTATTATTATTAATAATAATAATAGTTTTGATATCACAAATTGATATTAACACTTAATTATTTACATGTAATGAATTGTTATAAATTTCTATATATACATTTATAAATTATTTATTTTGCAATATATATACATATCTATTTACAATTAATTGTTCGTGAATCGTCGGGCATAGTCAAAGATTAACTGAATCTATATAAACAGTTCAAAAATTTTGAGACTCAACATTACAGACTTTGCTTATTGTGTCGAAATCATATAAAGTTTAAGTTTAAATTTGGTCGGAAATTTTTGGATCGTCACAGTAGTTGGTCCGAAAGGTCCTCAACCTAAGTCAAAAGTTAATAAGTCAGTAAATCATTCCCAAAGGTTTAAAAGTATGTAAATTAGGTCTTAAGTATCATCATCATCAACAACATAAGTAAAAAGTAAAGTAAGTTTTCAATCAAAAATAGAGATCGAAACAAAGGCTGACTTCGTTCAGATGCTACGACCTCTATACAAATCGAAAAGACTGGTAGTCAGTGGCTATGGCTCAGTATGTGAGTCCTCCAACCACTGACCAATTTTCATAACAAAACTCGTCTTCGTTTGACTGTGGCGACGGTTTAAGTGCGAGTAGGTCAGAAATTTCAGCATAACGTTAAAAGGGCGTAGCGACTTTCGGAAGGCTATAAATCCTAAACCGTAACTCGGATTAAGATGAGGACTAAACGGAAAATCATCTACTCGAACCGAACTAACTGGAAATCAACTTTCCAGTAGCCCAGGTAGCCTGTTCAGACCCTAAAAACAGTAAGAAAAGTGTTCTGGTGGGTTCTTGGTGCTTGATGCTCATCACGGTTCTCATTCTTGATGCTTATAGCTTCAAGTGTATAACTCGTTGATGTGTTTGCATCATCTTTACCAAGTTTTGACCATCATGATACTATTGTATGTCTAAGATATGCAGCACAACTCATTTAAGGGTTGCAAGTAGGTTGATGAACCAAAGTTACATCAAGATCTTAGATCCGACACATACATGAGTTCTAGTAGTATTATTAAGCGATAAACTTGAATGTAAACTAAATAAACAAGATCTTAAGTTGTAGAACTTAGATCTTAGTTAGATCTTAAAGATCCTAGAATAGAAAGTCTAGATCTAGTGTTCTTAAGTTAAACCCTAAGTTATGGAACTTGGATCTTTACTTTAATAAAACCGTAAGTTATGAAACTTAGATTTTTATCTTGTAAAATGTATGTAAGCTTATAAGCTTTTGTTTTAGACAAAATTTGGAAGACCATAAGCTATAAAAACTTATATCTAACATAAGTGTATGAAGTTATAACTAGAAAGTTAAACTTCCATGTTCTTAAACTTACAAAGTTTATACTTTAGTTTCAAGAAAAATGAGCTCAAGATTAACTAGTAATACTTGACCAATATATGTAAATCACGAATTTAAAAGAAAGAAAAGATGAACTTCAAGTGTAGAACCATAAGCTAACAAGCTTAGATTCTTGTTCTTGACTTCTCATCAAACAAAAGATGGAAGAAGCAAGATTCATGAAGATACAAACTAGATAGTTTGATCTTTAACAAAAACAACAAACAAGTAAGTAACATGATGATGATACTTGGTGATTTTAAAGGAAAAAGAAGAAAGAAAATAAAGTTTCTTTACTTACAAATTAGAGAGAAAAGTCTTAGAGTGAGAGTAGTGTAAGAAAGGTGTGTGTGGGGAATGAAATAATACAAGCATATAAGTGACAAAAAATTGAAAAAAATGAACTCCCTCCCCCCCCTCACAACGCCGACGGTTTAGGGGTCTCCCAAAGGGGGTAGTCAACTTCCAACTTTCATGTATGGGAGCTTGGTGTATGCTAGGAAGGTGTATAAGTTAAAGATATGGGAAAGAGGTGCATGCATGCTTGAAACATTTGTATCCTCATTAAACTAATTAATCCATGTTTAGTCTTAAAGAATCATTAACATAAAAGTGGGCTTACTAGTAGTCCATTAAGAAAAGTAGGGTGGGCTTTCAAGTCCATTAACATAAGCCCAAGTTTAACTATGCAACAAATAAATAAAAAGCACAAGTAATTAACTACTTACATTAGTTAATTAAAAATGATTAATAATAATTAATCATGAACGTAAATAATATTCTAAATATTATTCAAGAAAAGCACGTGTCGAAAAGACGAGTCGGGACATTTAAAGTCAAATACGGTAACAAGTAAAATGTATAAGAATACATTTAGTATAACGCAAGTATTAATAATAAATATTAATAAATATAAGCTGGAAAATCCAGGGTCGTTACTCCACCCGGGGAAGGCAAATGTGGTAGCCGGCGCCTTGAGCAGAAAGGACAGAGAACCTATACGAGTAAAAGCTATGAATATAATTATCCTTACTAACCTTACTACTCAAATAAAGGAGGCGCAAGAGGAAGTTTTAAAAGAAGGAAATATGAAGAATGAAATACCCAAAGGATCGGAAAAACACCTTAATATTTGGGAAGACGAAACCCGGTATAGGGCTGACAGAATTTGGGTAACAAAGTTTGGAAATGTGAGAGAAATGGTACTTGGAGAAGCACATAAAACCAGATACTCAATACATCCCTGAGCGGGAAAGATGTACCGAGATCTCAAGAAACATTTTTGGTGGCCGGGTATGAAAGCCGATATTGCTAAATATGTGGGAGAATGTTTGACGTGTTCTAAGGTAAAAGCCGAACATCAGAAACCATCAGGTCTACTTAAATAACCTGATATCCCAGAATGGAAGTGGAAAAACATTACCATGGATTTCATTACTAAATTTCCAAGGACTGCAAGTGGTTATGATACTATTTGGGTAATAGTCGATCGTCTCACCAAGTCAGCACATTTTCTACCAATGCGAGAAGATGATAAAATGGAAAAGTTAGCACGACTATACTTGAAGGAATTCGTCTCCAGACACGGAATACCAATCTCTATTATCTCTGATAGGGATGGCAGATTTGGTTTAAGATTTTGGCAGACGTTACAACAAGTATTGGGGACTCGTCTAGACATGAGTACTGCCTATCATCCACAAACTGATGGGCAAAGTGAAAGGATGATACAGAATCTTGAAGACATGCTACGAGCATGTGTTATTGATTTTGGAAACAGTTGGGATCGACATCTACCGTTAGCAGAATTTTCCTACAACAACAGTTACCACTCGAGTATCGAAATGGCACCGTTCGAAGCACTTTATGGTAAAAAGTGCAGGTCTCTGATTTTGTAACGACCCGCACTTTTTCGATCGTTCTATACTTATAAGATTGATATTTACATAAATTAAACCTTGCCAACATGATAAGCAATCCAAATTGTCGAGATTTATATTTCCGAAAAGAGTTTTACACAACGTTTGACCGTCTAGTTTGACCGATGATATCACGAACTATACAATATATGATAATTATACGTTTGTGTATATAAATGTATATATACATATTTAACATGATTAATAAATGTTTTAATATCTCATTTTGTATTAATAACAACAAGTTATATGTGTATTTTGAAACTACTAACTTAAGTTTTCAAAACGATAACTATACGTAACGTTATTTGACATAAATACTTAAGACATATAATGTTTATACATATATTGTATAAGTAATGTATTTAATCACTTTTAAAGACTTAAATACATAAAACCATATAAGTATATTCACAAAAGATAGCTATATTTGAATCCTCATTCCATTTTTCACAAAATTTCTATACGTATACCTAGAGTATTTGTACTCGTATCATACCAAGCTCCTATACGTATTTACTAATAGTAAATACACATCAAAATCACCACCTAACCAGCCATTATTCATGCCATGAGGGCTAGGTAATTGAATTTGGAAGCAATTAGGACTAGATACATAAAATGATAGCTTGGAATTTTTGTCCATATACCTCATAAAACACGTTTTTAGGGTGTATATATACATGATCATTTTGCTTCATTTACTACTTCAATTTCCTAGCTAAAACACACACTCTTTCTTACTCTCTAAACTCCATAACAACCCAGCAAAATTCCATAAAGATCTAGCTTCAAAAACCATACTAAAACACCATAAGAAAACCATACAAAAACATTTCAAGAAAACCCTCCAAGAACACCAACTTACTTCCAATCTTTCATCCACTTCTATCACCCTTTTGATTCTAGCTTCTTACTCCTCTTTTACAGCAAACTTATCCAAGGAACTTGAGGTAGAATCTATGTTCATAACCTTATTCAATTCATATATATATATAGCTATCTTATTTTGTGGTACAAAAGTTTAACAACAAGAACATAGTTTGAATGTTTTCAAACTTGTTGCAAACTAAATAGATCCTTCTAACTTAACTTTTAAAATACTTCAAGACATGTAACATAACTTATTTATATGTTAATTTAACAAGGTAAAACTTGGTTTTTCAAAGTATAAGTATTTTTGGAAAAATGGTCATTAAATGATTTTGTTGTAACAAAAATGTTTAACTTCATATGTTTCACTAAACTTTCACTTATGCCGTATGATTTTGAATACAAACCAAGGTATTTACAGTTCATAGTCTTAAAGAAGAACTCGATCCAAGAAGATGGCAATTTGAATCAACGAAAACGGACTTGTAACGAAGAAACTATGACCGAAACAAAATTGGCTATCCTAGACATTTTCAACTTCGGGATTCATTGGAAAAATTTACATAAAATCACATACTTCTAAGATAACATGATATTTTATATATATGTACTCATAATTCAATTTCATATGGTTTAGGATCACCCGTAAGCAACACGAGAAGATTAATCATAAGATCCCATGATTGTACGCAACACGTCATTTGACAACACCGGTACTTTATGTACGCAACACGTCATTTGACAACACCGGTACCATGGGTCAAGATTAATCTCGACCAATACATATACGTTGGGGTTTTATTTATTTCGTTGGGGGTTTTATTTATTGCGGGTATATTAAACATCTAAAAAATGAACCATTAAAAATTGAATTGCTAACCTCGGACAGCTAACTTCGGACTAAGGAAATATTCAAAGTATTAAAAGTATAACAAGTATATATATATATAACGTTTGTTTTAAAATGAAAACATATTGATATATTATATATGGATAGGTTCGTGATATCAACCGGAAGACCGAGTCAAATTATATATATCATCAAGACAAGAGTGGGTATATAGTCCCACTTTTAAACTCTAAATATTTCGGGATGAGAATACATGTATTTTATGTTTTACGATATGGACACAAGTAACTGAAAAATATATTCTACGTTGAGTTGTACCACTGGCATACTTCCCTGTAGCTTGGTAACTAATATTTACAGCGGTATTGTAAACGCGAATCCTGTTGATAGATCTATCGGGCCTGACAACCCTAACCGGACTGGACGACCAGTATTCAACGGTTGCACAGTACTTCGTTTTGTGACTACACTTGGTACGGTGTAGTAAGATTTCATATTAAAGGGAATATGCGACGTGAAAATGTTAAGTATGGTTACCAAGTGCTCAACCACTTAGAATACTTTTATTAAACTGTTTATATACGAAATCTTGTGGTCTATATATATATTGCTGCCGGCATTAAACCTATATCTCACCAACTTTATGTTGACCTTTTTAAAACATGTCTATTCTCAGGTGATTTCTAAAGCTTCCGCTGCATCATGTTGGATCTAACCAGGATCTTGCGTACGCATGTTTGTGTCAAAAATAAAACTGCATATCCGAGATGTTGTATTGTAAAATATGCTAAAAACCGTGTTGTTGTCATCATTTGTAAAGTTTGTAAGTCGAAGATTATCGCTAAACGTTAATCTTCTTTTTATTGTCTTAAGCTTGTAACAAAAATAATGGTTGTGGTTTGTAATGTATAATATATGCAGTTTTTCTTTTAAAAATGTCTCATATAGAGGTCAATACCTCGCAATGAAATCATACGTTATCTAACGCGTTCTTATAGTTAAGGACGGGTTATGACATGTGGTATCAGAGCGTTGGTCTTAGCGAACCAGGTTTGCATTAGTGTGTCTAACCAAGAAGTCGTTAGGATACATTAGTAAAGTCTGGACTTTGACCGGGTCTGATTTTAAAAACCATTGCTTATCACTGTTGGTTAAAAATTTATATGTAAATATTATGTAAGTACTAATGGGTTAGTTGTTATGTGATAGATGTCGGGCTCGAAACTTATTATCACATTCAGCGACTCCGAATCAGAACCTTCAGATTGTGTTTCAGTCATTAAGATATCCGATGACGAAAGTGGTATTTTTGGGGAAGACTCACAATTTCCGGATGAACCAACTATAGAAAAATCGGAAAGTGAACCCGAGGAGGAAAGTGAACCCGAAGAGGAAAGTGAACCCGAAGAAGAAAGTGAACCCGAGGAAGAAATACTAGAAATTACGAAAGAAAAATTCGATCAAGGAAAGAAACGAAAAGCGAATGAATTAGAAAATTCAAATCCCGAACTTAGTGAGAATGACGTGGCACCAATTCCACTCAACACTACCACCCCTATTCCCGCTATTCCTATTAGTGCTATCCCCGCATCTAGTTCTTCGGCTCCTCAGCCAAAACGTAGGCAGACAGCTAGGATAAGCGTTAGGCCATTCATTGGAACTAAACGCCCTAGAAAATAGACCGAACGATGCACTGCCGTATTAAGCCATGGAATCAAATAATGTTTTGTATAATATTATTAGTGTGGTTTGTTTAATGTTCGATGTAAGATAAGCATATGTAAAATAGCGAAGTATGAAATGCAATAATTCTCCATGGTTAAGTATTATTTAGATTGTAGTAATTGGTTCTGTACTAAGCTATTAAGTATGAACATTAACGGGTAGGTACTACCCTAGATATAATTATAAAACGCTAATAAGAAGAAAAGGCTTTTATAATAATACCTGGTTCATATTATTAACAAGCTATAAATGTACTATAAATACACACTACATCTATAATATTCCATGTGAATAATTATTTTCTTTCATTAGGAAATGGCGCGATTGAATCGAATGACGGAACAAGAACTCGAGGAACTCATCAACCAGCGAGTGAACGACAGAATGTTATGGGTTGAGGCTGCAAGAGCTGCTGCAGTTAACCCAAATCCTCGTGTAGGATGTACTTACAAGACTTTCCAAGCTTGCAAACCTTCATCATTCAGTGGAACGGAAGGACCGATCGGTTTAACCCGATGGATAGAAAAGATGGAGACGGTGTTTAAAATCAGTGGTTGTGATGAAAAAGACATGACCAAGTTTGCATCGTGCACTTTACAAAATAGTGCACTCACATGGTGGAAGAATTATGTGAAGGCGGTAGGAGGAGATGTAGCTTATGATACTCCATGGGAAGAATTCAAAGCAATGATAATCACCGAGTATTGTCCAAGGAATGAGGTTATTAAGTTAGAAGATGAGTTACGAAGTTTGAAGGTGGTTGGTACTGAAATCACCAACTACAATCAGCGATTCATGGAATTGGTTTTACTATGTCCTGAATTGGTTCCAACCGAAGCACGGAAGATTGAAATGTACAAAGGTGGTTTGCCCAGAAAGGTCAAGGCAAACGTTACGGCGTCGAAGCCTAAGACAATTCATGAAGCTATAACCATGGCGAACGAGCTAATGGATCAAGTCATCTTGGATAAGAAAGCATTCACTGCTGATGTGAAGGTATCGAGCAACAAAAGAAAGTGGAACGGAAATTATGATCGAGGTTACCAACAACAATCTTTTAAGAAATCAGAAACCCCGAAAGGTGCGGGTAGCGGTTCAGGCTTTGGTTACAAAGGACAAAGTCCTTTATGCAACCGTTGTCACAAACATCACTTTGGTTACTGTAGTGTGTTGTGCACCAAATGCAATCGACAGGGACATCTTGCTGAAGATTGTAAGGCTCTCGTTACAAATGCAAATGGTAACAAGACTCCTGCCACCAACGCAAATAGAACTGCTTTGGCTAACATTACTTGTTTTGGGTGTGGAAAACAAGGTCACTATAAGAGCCAGTGCCCGAATCAGAATGGCGAACCTGCACGTGGAAGAGCGTTTGTTATTAATGCTAGAGAGGCACGTGAAGACCCGGAACTTGTTACGGGTACGTTTACCATTAATAACTTATCAGCATCTATTTTATTTGATACTGGCGCCGATAGAAGTTACGTGTGTAGAAATTTTTACACTAAATTGAATTGTTCATCATTACCTCTAGATGCTAAGTACTTGATTGAGTTAGCTAATGGTAAACTAATTAAAGCCGATAAAATTTGTCGTGATTGTGAAATAAATCTAGCCGGAGAAACGTTTAAAATCGACTTAATACCCGTAGAATTAGGAGGTTTTGATGTAATAGTCGGCATGGACTGGATGTCCAAAATAGGAGCGGAAGTTGTTTGTGCTAAGAAGGCAATTCGTATTCCTGGTAAGGATAAAATACCGGTGATGATTTATGGAGAGAAGGGTAATTCAAAACTAAAACTCATTAGCTGTTTGAAAGCCAAGAAGTGTTTAGAAAAGGGATGTTACGCTATTTTAGCACATGTTAATAAGGTCGAAAAGAAAGAAAAGTGTATCAACGACGTGCCTGTGGCAAGAGATTTTCCTGAAGTTTTTCCGGAAGAATTGCCGGGATTACCTCCATTTAGATCGGTAGAATTTCAAATAGATTTAGTACCAGGAGCTGCACCAGTGGCTCGTGCTCCATATAGACTTGCACCGTCCGAGTTAAAAGAACTTCAAAGTCAGTTAAAAGAATTACTGGATCGTGGATTTATACGACCAAGTACTTCACCGTGGGGAGCTCCAATTTTGTTTGTTAAGAAGAAAGATGGATCTTTTAGGATGTGTATAGATTATCGTGAATTAAATAAGTTAACTATCAAGAATCGGTATCCACTACCGAGAATTGATGACTTATTTGATCAATTGCAAGGATCATGTGTTTATTCGAAAATCGATCTAAGATCGGGTTATCATCAACTTCGCGTCAAAGAAGAGGACATTCCGAAAACTGCTTTTCGGACACGTTATGGTCATTACGAATTTTTGGTTATGCCGTTTGGATTGACGAATGCGCCAGCTGTATTCATGGACCTCATGAATCGAGTTTGTAGTCCGTATTTGGATAAGTTTGTTATCGTTTTCATTGATGATATTCTTATCTATTCCAAGAGTGAGCAAGAGCATGAAGAGCATTTAAGGTTGATATTAGAATTGTTGAGAAAAGAACAACTTTATGCTAAATTTTCTAAGTGTGCTTTCTGGTTGAAAGAAGTGCAATTTCTTGGTCACGTTGTTAATAGCGAAGGAATTCAGGTTGATCCAGCAAAAACTGAAGCTATTGAAAAATGGGAGACTCCTAAGACACCAACGCAGATATGCCAATTTTTGGGTTTAGCCGGTTATTATAGAAGGTTTATTCAAGATTTTTCCCGAATAGCTAAGCCGTTGACAGCATTAACGCAAAAAGGGAAGAAATATGAATGGACCTCGGAGCAGGAGAACGCATTTCAAATACTGAAGAAGAAGTTAACTACGGCGCCTATATTATCGTTACCAGAAGGGAACGATGATTTTGAAATATATTGTGACGCTTCGCGACAAGGTTTTGGTTGTGTTCTTATGCAACGGAAGAAAGTTATTGCATTCGCATCCCGACAATTGAAGATTCACGAGCGAAATTATACGACGCATGATCTAGAATTGGGAGCAGTCGTGTTTGCATTGAAGATGTGGAGACACTACTTGTATGGGGTTAAATTCACTGTGTTTACTGATCATAAAAGCCTTCAACATATTTTTGATCAGAAACAATTGAACATGAGGCAACGTAGGTGGGTCGAGTTAATAAACGACTATGATTGTGAAATTCGTTATCATCCCGGGAAAGCGAATGTGGTGGCTGACGCACTAAGCAGAAAGGAACGAGAACCAATTCGAGTACGAGCGATGAACATAAAAATTCGCATGAATCTCAACTCACAAATCAAAGAAGTTCAACGAGAAGCACTTACTAAAGAAAATATAGGAAATGAAATAATGAAAAAGTATGAGAAGCAACTCGTTATACGGGAAGATGGAATTCGATATTTTGCAAACCGTATTTGGGTACCGAAGTTGGGTGGATTAAGGAAGTTGATATTGAACGAGGCACATAAGACAAGATACTCGATACATCCTGGAGTTGGAAAGATGTATCAAGATCTTAAGACACGTTATTGGTGGCCTAACTTAAAGACCGACGTTGCAACATATGTTGGGGAATGTTTGACTTGTTCCAAAGTCAAAGCAGAACATCAAAAGCCGTCAGGGTTACTTCAACAACCAGAAATCCCAGAATGGAAATGGGATGGTATTACCATGGATTTCATCACGAAGTTACCAAAGACTGCCTGGGGATACGACACCATTTGGGTGATTGTTGATCGTCTCACCAAGTCTGCACATTTCTTGCCTATAAAGGAAACAGATAGAATGGAGAAACTATTACGATTGTATATAAAGGAAGTTGTTTCAAGGCATGGAATACCTATTTCCATTATATCCGATCGTGATAGTAGATTTACCTCAAAGTTTTGGCAATCACTACAGGAGGCACTAGGAACTCGTTTGGATATGAGTACCGCATATCATCCGCAGACCGACGGGCAGAGTGAAAGAACAATTCAGACTCTTGAAGACATGCTCAGGGCATGTGTGATCGATTTTGGAAACGGATGGGATAAATATCTACCGTTAGCAGAATTCTCGTATAATAATAGTTATCATGCGAGCATTGGAGCTGCGCCATTCGAAGCATTGTATGGAAGGAAGTGTAGATCTCCTATCTGTTGGAATGAAGTAGGAGATCGACAATTAACTGGTCCCGAGATCATACATGAAACGACTGAGAAGATAGTGCAAATCAAGGAGAGATTAAAAACAGCCCGCAGTCGCCAAAAGAGCTACGCCGATGTCCGAAGGAAACCATTAGAGTTTCAGGTCGGGGACATGGTTATGCTAAAGGTGTCACCTTGGAAAGGTGTGATACGTTTTGGAAAAAGGGGTAAACTGAACCCAAGGTACGTAGGCCCGTTTAAGATCATCGAACGCATTGGACCGGTAGCTTATCGACTCGAGTTACCGCAACAACTCGCCGGAGTACATAATACCTTTCACGTCTCGAACCTTAAGAAGTGTCTTGCAAAGGAAGACCTCACCATTCCTCTTGAAGAAATCCATGTCGACGAGAAACTACAATTCGTCGAAGAACCAATTGAAATCATGGACCGTGAAGTGAAACAGCTCAAACAGAGCAATATACCGATTGTTAAGGTTCGTTGGAATGCTAGAAGAGGTCCCGAGTTTACGTGGGAACGAGAGGATCAAATGAAACAAAATTATCCACACTTGTTTCTCGATAACGCAAAATAGGTACAATTTTAAAATTTCGGGACGAAATTTATTTAACGGGGAGGTAATGTAACGACCCGCACTTTTTCGATCGTTCTATACTTATAAGATTGATATTTACATAAATTAAACCTTGCCAACATGATAAACAATCCAAATTGTCGAGATTTATATTTCCGAAAAGAGTTTTACACAACGTTTGACCGTCTAGTTTGACCGATGATATCACGAACTATACAATATATGATAATTATACGTTTGTGTATATAAATGTATATATACATATTTAACATGATTAATAAATGTTTTAATATCTCATTTTGTATTAATAACAACAAGTTATATGTGTATTTTGAAACTACTAACTTAAGTTTTCAAAACGATAACTATACGTAACGTTATTTGACATAAATACTTAAGACATATAATGTTTATACATATATTGTATAAGTAATGTATTTAATCACTTTTAAAGACTTAAATACATAAAACCATATAAGTATATTCACAAAAGATAGCTATATTTGAATCCTCATTCCATTTTTCACAAAATTTCTATACGTATACCTAGAGTATTTGTACTCGTATCATACCAAGCTCCTATACGTATTTACTAATAGTAAATACACATCAAAATCACCACCTAACCAGCCATTATTCATGCCATGAGGGCTAGGTAATTGAATTTGGAAGCAATTAGGACTAGATACATAAAATGATAGCTTGGAATTTTTGTCCATATACCTCATAAAACACGTTTTTAGGGTGTATATATACATGATCATTTTGCTTCATTTACTACTTCAATTTCCTAGCTAAAACACACACTCTTTCTTACTCTCTAAACTCCATAACAACCCAGCAAAATTCCATAAAGATCTAGCTTCAAAAACCATACTAAAACACCATAAGAAAACCATACAAAAACATTTCAAGAAAACCCTCCAAGAACACCAACTTACTTCCAATCTTTCATCCACTTCTATCACCCTTTTGATTCTAGCTTCTTACTCCTCTTTTACAGCAAACTTATCCAAGGAACTTGAGGTAGAATCTATGTTCATAACCTTATTCAATTCATATATATATAGCTATCTTATTTTGTGGTACAAAAGTTTAACAACAAGAACATAGTTTGAATGTTTTCAAACTTGTTGCAAACTAAATAGATCCTTCTAACTTAACTTTTAAAATACTTCAAGACATGTAACATAACTTATTTATATGTTAATTTAACAAGGTAAAACTTGGTTTTTCAAAGTATAAGTATTTTTGGAAAAATGGTCATTAAATGATTTTGTTGTAACAAAAATGTTTAACTTCATATGTTTCACTAAACTTTCACTTATGCCGTATGATTTTGAATACAAACCAAGGTATTTACAGTTCATAGTCTTAAAGAAGAACTCGATCCAAGAAGATGGCAATTTGAATCAACGAAAACGGACTTGTAACGAAGAAACTATGACCGAAACAAAATTGGCTATCCTAGACATTTTCAACTTCGGGATTCATTGGAAAAATTTACATAAAATCACATACTTCTAAGATAACATGATATTTTATATATATGTACTCATAATTCAATTTCATATGGTTCAGGATCACCCGTAAGCAACACGAGAAGATTAATCATAAGATCCCATGATTGTACGCAACACGTCATTTGACAACACCGGTACTTTATGTACGCAACACGTCATTTGACAACACCGGTACCATGGGTCAAGATTAATCTCGACCAATACATATACGTTGGGGTTTTATTTATTTCGTTGGGGGTTTTATTTATTGCGGGTATATTAAACATCTAAAAAATGAACCATTAAAAATTGAATTGCTAACCTCGGACAGCTAACTTCGGACTAAGGAAATATTCAAAGTATTAAAAGTATAACAAGTATATATATATATAACGTTTGTTTTAAAATGAAAACATATTGATATATTATATATGGATAGGTTCGTGATATCAACCGGAAGACCGAGTCAAATTATATATATCATCAAGACAAGAGTGAGTATATAGTCCCACTTTTAAACTCTAAATATTTCGGGATGAGAATACATGTATTTTATGTTTTACGATATGGACACAAGTAACTGAAAAATATATTCTACGTTGAGTTGTACCACTGGCATACTTCCCTGTAGCTTGGTAACTAATATTTACAGCGGTATTGTAAACGCGAATCCTGTTGATAGATCTATCGGGCCTGACAACCCTAACCGGACTGGACGACCAGTATTCAACGGTTGCACAGTACTTCGTTTTGTGACTACACTTGGTACGGTGTAGTAAGATTTCATATTAAAGGGAATATGCGACGTGAAAATGTTAAGTATGGTTACCAAGTGCTCAACCACTTAGAATACTTTTATTAAACTGTTTATATACGAAATCTTGTGGTCTATATATATATTGCTGCCGGCATTAAACCTATATCTCACCAACTTTATGTTGACCTTTTTAAAACATGTCTATTCTCAGGTGATTTCTAAAGCTTCCGCTGCATCATGTTGGATCTAACCAGGATCTTGCGTACGCATGTTTGTGTCAAAAATAAAACTGCATATCCGAGATGTTGTATTATAAAATATGCTAAAAACCGTGTTGTTGTCATCATTTGTAAAGTTTGTAAGTCGAAGATTATCGCTAAACGTTAATCTTCTTTTTATTGTCTTAAGCTTGTAACAAAAATAATGGTTGTGGTTTGTAATGTATAATATATGCAGTTTTTCTTTTAAAAATGTCTCATATAGAGGTCAATACCTCGCAATGAAATCATACGTTATCTAACGCGTTCTTATAGTTAAGGACGGGTTATGACAGATTTGTTGGAGTGAATTAGGGGATAGACAGATTACGGGTCCGGAGATAATCTAAGAAACTACCAAGAAAATCATCCAAATTCAATAACGGTTGAAAACCGCTCAGAATCGGCAAAAGAGCTATGCGGAAATTAGAAGAAAGGATTTGGAATTTGAAATCGGTGACATGGTCATGCTCAAGATATCACCTTGTAAAGGTGTTGTTCGTTTTGAAAAATGGGGAAAACTAAACCCGAGATACATTGGGCCATTCAAGATTATTGATCGTGTCGGACCGGTAGCTTATCGACTTGAATTACCTCAACAATTAGCCAACGTACATAATACCTTTCACGTATCGAATCTAAAGAAATATTTAGCCAAAGAAGATCTCACCATTCCTTTAGATGAAATACAAATCAATGAAAAACTACAATTCATTGAAGAACCCGTCGAAATAATGGATCGTGAGGTTAAAAGACTTAAACGAAACAAGATACCAATCGTTAAAGTTCGATGGAATGCCCGTAGAGGACCCGAGTTCATCTGGGAGCGTGAAGATCAGATGAAGCTGAAATACCCGCACTTATTTCCAGAAGATGAGTCAACACCTCCAACTGCTTAAAATTTCGGGACGAAATTTATTTAACGGGTAGGTACTGTAGTGACCCGAACTTTTCCATGATTATATATTAAATGAAATTGATATTTACATGATTAAATGTTTTCAACATGTTAAGCAATAAAACTTGTTAAGACTTGATTAATTAAAATCAGTTTATGTAGATAATTGACCACCCAAGTTGACCGGCGATTCACGAATATTTAAAACTTGTAACAACTACATGATGATATATATATATGAATATATATATATATATATATATATATATATATATATATATATATATATATATATATATATATATATATATATATATATATATATATATATATGTATATATATATAGTTAACATGGGATTATGATAAGTAAGTATCTCACTAAGTATATTAACAATGAGTTATATACATAAAAATGAGACTATTGAATTAAGAAACTCGAAATGATATATATAACGATCATCGTTATAACAACGTCTCACTAAATACATATGAATCATATTAAGATATTGATACACTATGTTTAACATGATAAAATGATAATTAAATATATCATTAAGTGTGTTAACAATAAACTACATATGTAAAAACAAGACTACTAACTTAAGAATTTCGAAACGAGTTATATATATAACGATTATCATTGTAACGACATTTTAATATATATATCGTATTAAGATATATTCATACACCATGTTATCATGATAATATGATAATTTAACATCTCATTAGATATAATAAACAATGGGTTAACTACATTAAATAGGATCGCTAACTTAAAGGTTTCAAAAACAACACTTACATGTTACGACTAACGATGACTTAACGACTCAGTTAAAATGTATATACATGTAGTGTATTAAGATGTATTAGTACACTTTTAGAAGACTTCAAGACACATATCAAAGTACTTCTACTTAACAAAAATGCTTACAATTCCATTCTCATTCGTTTTCATCAACAACTCTACTCGTATGCACCCGTATTCGTACTCGTACAATACATAGCTTTTAGATGTATTTACTATTGGCTTATACACTCCAATTATCAAATCTTAGTAGCCCTTGTGAGTCACCAAAACATGTGGGAACCATCATTTAACATCTAGCATGAAATATCTAACAAAAATACAAACTAATGGAGCCTATATGGAAGACTAAAAATTACGCCAACCTTCACTCATCACAAACACATTCACTTTCCAACTTTTATGCATCAAACTCATCTCTCTCAAGTTCTCTCTTAATGTTCTAAGTGTTCTTCATCATTCTCTTCATAATCTAGCTCAATCTAGTTAACCTAGATCATCATACCAAACAATCACTCAAGAACACTTCAACAACACTTTCAAGTTTACTAGTTTACTTCCAAGCTTTCTAATTCATTCCAATTAATCATCTAAGATCAAGAACCCTCTGTTATTTATAGTAGGTTATCATCCTAATTCAAGGTAATATTCATATTCAAACTTTGATTCAATTTCTATAACTATAAACTATCTTAATTCGAGTAGAAATCTTACTTGAACTTATTTTCGTGTCATGATTCTACTTCAAGAACTTTCAAGTCATCCAAGGATCCTTTGAAGCTAGATCATTTCTTGTCACTTCCAGTAGATTTACCTACTAAACTTGAGGTAGTAATGATGTTCATAACATCATTCGATTCATATATATAACTTTCTTATTTGAAGATTTGAACTTGTAACCACTAGAACATAGTTTAGTTAATTCTAAATTTATTTGCAAACAAAGTTAATCCTTCTAACTTAACTTTTAAAATCAACTAAACACATGTTTTATATCTATATGATATGCTAACTTAATGATTTAAAACCTGGAAACACGAAGAACACCGTAAAATCGGACATACGCCGTTGTAGTAAAACCGGGGGCTGTTTTGGTTTGGATAATTAAAAACTATGATAAACTTTGATTTAAAAGCTATTCTTTTGGGAAAATAATTTTTCTTATGAACATAAAACTATATCCAAAAATCATGGTTAAACTCAAAGTGGAAGTATGTTTTTCAAAATGGTCATCTAGACGTCGTTCTTTCGACTAAAATGACTACCTCTACAAAAATCTTGTAACCTGTATTTTCGACTATAAACCTATACTTTTTCTATTTAGTTTCATAAAGTACAGATCAATATAAAACAATAGCAATTTGATTCACTCAAAACGGATTTAAAACGAAGAAATGATGGGTAAAACAAAATTGGTTAAAAATGGTTAATTTGACTACGGGATCATTTTACAAAAATCTATACTAACCATAACTTATCTAACTTACATTGTATTGTACATGTATTCTAATATATATTATGTAATCTTGATAGACCATAGATACGTATACAATGTTTTGACATATCATATCGACGTCATCTATATATATTATTTGGAACAACCATAGACACTCTATATGTGGTAATGATCGAGTTAGCTATACAGGGTTGAGGTTGATTCCAAAATAATATATGTACTTTTAGTTGTGATCGAGTCTGAGACTTGTATACACTGGGTCGTGGATTGATTCGAGAAATTTTATTGATTTATTTCTGTACTACTAACTGTTAACAACTAATTGTGAACTACTAACGTTGGACTGTTAACTTAACAAATTTAAATCGTTAAAACATAATAAAATACATTGTGAATATATTTCGATCATACTTTAATATATATGTATATATTTATTATAGGTTCGTGAATCGACCAGTGGCCAAGTCTTATTTCCGACGAAGTAAAAAATCGTGAAAGTGAGTTATAGTCCCACTTTTAAAATCTAATATTTTTGGGATGAGAATACATGCAGTTTTATAAATGTTTTACAAAATAGACACAAGTAAGCGAAACTACATTCTATGGTTGAATGATCGAAATCGAATATGCCCCTTTTTGCTTGGTAGCCTAAGAATTAGGGAACTGACCCCTAATTGACGCGAATCCTAAAGATAGATCTATGGGCACTAACAAGCCCCAGTCAGAGAATTTGAACTGCTTTAGTACTTCGATTTTATCATGTCCGAAGGGAGTCCCGGAATGATGGGGATATTCTATATGCATCTTGTTAATGTCGGTTATGTAACATCCCGCATTTTTCCGTTAAATTATTTTAACGCCCGTCTTTTTATTTTGATAATATCGTTCGTATCTAGATTCGTATCCTCCATTAGCTAACGTTCTTAATATTTTCATTATTATATTATAACATCTTCCGTTTACTCTCGTGTATTTCAAAATAATTTGTTCGGTTAATTCACACACCCGCTTTGAAACTTGAGGGACTAAACTTGCCAAGTGAACAAAGAATTGACTAGGTCAACTAGTCAACCTTCACCCTCCTCCATTCATTTCATCTTCCCCATTTCTACTACTTTCAACTTTTTCTCTCAAACACCAAATCAAAGAATCATCATCTATTCTCAATCTAGCAAGTGTTTTTCAAAACAAATTACATATTTGAAATCCTTGCAACTTCCTCTTCGATTCCATACCGATTTCATCTAGTTTTGGTAACTTTATAAAATCACTAGATTCTTTGTTCTTGATGTTTTTAACTTATAAAAGTGTTAATTAGTGTCTATGGCTCAAGTCTAACATGAATATATGATTTGTATGCTTGTCCTTGTCATTTTGATGTAACTAGCTTAAACTTGAAATGGGTGTGTTTGATCTTGAGTTTTGGTTGATCATATGTTGTTAGATATTAAAAGTGCATGTATTAAATGTGTTACTAGCATCACTAGCTTCAATTTGGTATGTAAGTTGACTTGGAAAAGCCTCATTAACATGATTAAGGATTTTATGATTGTTAGTTAGGGTTTGGTGGCCTTAAATGTGATCTTTGATGCATTAAAAGCCTTGCAATGTTGTTTGTAAGTGTTTAGTAGTATTGTATGCATAATTACCTACGAAACGGCATATTATATGTGTGTATTAAGTTCCCGAATCATCTTATGCATTTTGTGAACTTGAAACCTTGATAATGAACCTTTAATGATCACTTGACGAGAATTTGGTTATTGTAAATGATATTTTTGTGTGATGAAAAGTGTTTAGTTGTATTCCTCGTTAAATTACCTTTCCAACTGATGTGTAAAATCTAGTATATAATTTATCTCTGGAAAATGCCGATTTAAAGATTACTACACACTAACGGGCAGTGTACCCGATCGTGCAATAGTATAAATTTGGTAATTCCGAAATCGTTCCAAGGACAGTTTTAGCGCGAGAATTAAGATTGCAACTAATAAAAATAAACTAAGTTAAACTATGAAAATTTAAAGTACGAGATAATTTGTTTTGTGGATATTTAACGATTAGCCAAATCAAGGATAGATTAAAAGTAAAGACAATATTTTTAAGTTATTAAGTTTAAGCTTTAAAGCAAATAGGAAAATAAGATAGTTGTAAAACAAATAAGAGAACGAATGTTCGTCTAGACCTTTTACACCTAGTGCTGGATGTAATTAGATTAAGCTCGAATTGTGGATTAAAAGCATGTGAGTTTTCTAATCGGTCCACCTGGAATTCCCCAGCGCAGACACAACAACTAAGATTACACAGCACGGAATTCCCCGTCACTTAAGACCTCCTAGATGTGATAAGTTGACTCAACTGATAATCAGGTTCAAATTACGACTCTACTCTCATAGTAATCAATAATCACACCAACTCTCGTTGTGAGTGATTTGCACCTTAATCGTCTAGCCTTTTGAATTCAATTTACTATCGTCTCCAATTAAGCAAACAACCAATTAAGACAAACCAGTTGAAAATATATATATTAAATTGATGAACTCTCGTCCTATCAAACAAACATATAATCAATTGAATCGAAAAGAATAAGTTTCATAAGATGCATTCATGTATTCAAAACTTCAAATCAAAATACTTATAATCCAACAATTAATGAAAATCACATCCAACACATAGGTTTATTAGTCTAGACAAACATAAAGGTTTAGCCAACAATCATGGCTAAAACCAAAATCAAACATAAAATCAGAGTATAATTCATTGTATGAAATCAAAGAATCAACCTAATTGAATAAATGATCTTGAATGTTGTTTGGATTGAAACGTGTTCCCGGAATGATTTGGATGAATTGATGATCTTGGAGTTCCCAAAAATCGCCTCAAATCGTCCCTCTTTCTCTCTAAAAACGGCTGTCAAAAAGATGTGTTCACTAGGGTTGAAAAATAGAATATAACTT
The DNA here is from genome assembly GCF_046630445.1 of Rutidosis leptorrhynchoides. Taxonomy (NCBI): domain Eukaryota; kingdom Viridiplantae; phylum Streptophyta; class Magnoliopsida; order Asterales; family Asteraceae; genus Rutidosis; species Rutidosis leptorrhynchoides. The sequence continues at coordinate 361,719,387 of NC_092335.1, read as the reverse complement.
AGAAAATAACCCTTTTCCGGATACCATGCGCGCCGCGCACTCATAACCACGTGCCGCGCGCACCATGTGTATTTTCTGTGAGGCGCACACCTAAAAGCGCGCCCCTCACATGTAGTGTAAAATTTCACTGTTCACTTTTTCTTCATATACGCGCGCCTCACACCTTCAAAACATCAACTTTTGAACGTTTCCTTGCACTTTTAACCATTCGAACTTGTATCCAAACCTTTATAACGTTCTTGTGTAGAAAACTATTAAAAATCATCAAATATCTTCACATTACGTCTTCTTGGTTCTCAAACTTATATTATCACAATATCAATCAAAATACTCCAATTCGTATCCAAACGGACCAAAATATGACCGATATTGCGAGAATAATAATAGATGAAATGCGCAATATCAAACTACCCCACACTAGAGTCTTGTTTGTCCTCTAAGCAATATGACTCGAAAATAATCTTCTACTAAAAATAATGTCTTCAATGAAATATGTAGAACCAAATATGAACCGATAATCAAACGAACACTAGTGCGGGTACGAGCTTGGAATAAATAATAACCATATTCAATTACCAAACCTCAAACAATAATGAAATGATAAACCGCATAATGATGTCTTCAATAATAACTACCAAAATAACGAGGTAAATGAATCTCGAACCTTAGTGAAAAGTCTTCAATGTGAACCGGGAATACAAGTGGAAGTCATGAACCGAGAAGATAGAACCCTCGAACCAAATGAACCATACGGGCTACCCCGCGATTGGTCAAGCCAATGCCTCCCACAGTACCTAACATCGTGAGATGTCGGTAAGAAAATAATGTGCTTAGGAGAATACACATTACGTCCGGATATCATCGATAATTATGAGGCAATCATCTAATCCGTTAAGTCAATCATAAAGATTGAAGTTCATCAGGCTTAAAAGCTGATATCTTACCTTTCCGGAGGTTATCCACTGGGAATCTGATCAATCATTGATATTTTGTGTATCATGGTGCGCTTCCCATTTGGCTAGCAAATCTCCCTCATTGAGATAAGCTTCGACTACCAGTTTCCCTGTTTGACGTTGAGGCCTGGTAGATTTCCAGTCGATTTTAGCAATGACTTTTCAAGATTTTTTGTCACCCTACAACTGGTCTGGACTACCACTTCTGAAACAAATCAGCAAGTGTGTCGTTCGGGAGACTTGACTCCCTTAAGGATGGAATAGATACATCATGTGTGGTTAAATAAGGTGGTCGGGTGCAACATTGTCCTTGTTAGGAGAAACAATGAGGATCGCCCTGTTTAAGTTTTCGATCTAGCGCATGGTCCGGTTTCGACCACACACTACTATCACCGTTCATACGGTTGACACCCGCCTTGGTGCAGATGACCTACGTATGAATTTTTATGTTCATGTAGGATTTCACATTCAAAATAATGAACATGTTTTGAAAGTTCAAGACTTTCTCCTCTAACAGTACCTCATCGTGATATGATGGGTAATGAAATGGCACGCTTAAGAGGTATACTGTAATGACCCGAACTTTTCCATGTTTATATATATTAATTGAGATTGATATTTACATGATTAAATGTTTCCAACATGTTAAGCAATCAAACTTGTTAAGACTTGATTAATTGAAATATGTTTCATATAGACAATTGACCACCCAAGTTGACCGGTGATTCACGAACGTTAAAACTTGTAAAAACTATATGATGACATATATATGGATATATATATATATATATATATATAGTTAACATGATACTATGATAAGTAAACATATCATTAAGTATATTAACAATGAACTACATATGTAAAAACAAGACTACTAACTTAATGATTTTTAAACGAGACATATATGTAACGATTATCGTTGTAAAGACATTTAATGTATATATATCATATTAAGAGATATTCATACATGATAATATCATGATAATATAATAATTTAAAATCTAATTTGATATTATAAACATTGGGTTAACAACATTTAACAAGATCGTTAACCTAAAGGTTTCAAAACAACACTTACATGTAACGACTAACGATGACTTAACGACTCAGTTAAAATGTATATACATGTAGTGTTTTAATATGTATTTATACACTTTTGAAAGACTTCAATACACTTATCAAAATACTTCTACTTAACAAAAATGCTTACAATTACATCCTCGTTCAGTTTCATCAACAATTCTACTCGTATGCACCCGTATTCGTACTCGTACAATACACAGCTTTTAGATGTATGTACTATTGGTATATACACTCCAATGATCAGATCTTAGCAGCCCATGTGAGTCACCTAACACATGTGGGAACCATCATTTGGCAACTAGCATGAAATATCTCATAAAATTACAAAAATATGAGTAATCATTCATGACTTATTTACATGAAAACAAAATCACATATCCTTTATATCTAATCCATACACCAACGACCAAAAACACCTACAAACACTTTCATTCTTCAATTTTCTTCATCTAATTGATCTCTCTCAAGTTATATCTTCAAGTTCTAAGTGTTCTTCAAGTTCTAGTTACAAAAAATCAAGAATACTTTCAAGTTTGCTAGCTCACTTCCAATCTTGTAAGGTGATCATCCAACCTCAAGAAATCTTTGTTTCTTATAGTATTTTATCATTCTAATACAAGGTAATAATCATATTCAAACTTTGGTTCAATTTCTATAACTATAACAATCTTATTTCAAGTGATGATCTTACTTGAACTTGTTTTCGTGTCATGATTCTGCTTCAAGAACTTCGAGCCATCCAAGGATCTGTTGAAGCTAGATCCATTTTTCTCTTTTCCAGTAGGTTTATCCAAGGAACTTAAGGTAGTAATGATGTTCATAACATCATTCGATTCATACATATAAAGCTATCTTATTCGAAGGTTTAAACTTGTAATCACTAGAACATAGTTTAGTTAATTCTAAACTTGTTCACAAACAAAAGTTAATCCTTCTAACTTGACTTTTAAAATCAACTAAACACATGTTCTATATCTATATGATATGCTAACTTAATGATTTAAAACCTGAAAACACGAAAAACACCGTAAAACCGGATTTACGCCGTCGTAGTAACACCGCGGGCTGTTTTGGGTTAGTTAATTAAAAACTATGATAAACTTTGATTTAAAAGTTTTTATTCTGAGAAAATGATTTTTATTATGAACATGAAACTATATCCAAAAATTATGGTTAAACTCAAAGTGGAAGTATGTTTTCCAAAATGGTCATCTAGACGTCGTTCTTTCGACTGAAATGACTACCTTTATAAAAATGACTTGTAACTTATTTTTCTGACTATAAACCTATACTTTTTCTGTTTAGATTCATAAAATAGAGTTCAATATGAAATCATAGCAATTTGATTCACTCAAAACGGATTTAAAATGAAGAAGTTATGGGTAAAACAAGATTGGATAATTTTTCTCATTTTAGCTACGTGAAAATTGGTAACAAATCTATTCCAACCATAACTTAATCAACTTGTATTGTATATTATGTAATCTTGAGATACCATAGACACGTATACAATGTTTCGACCTATCATGTCGACACATCTATATATATTTCGGAACAACCATAGACACTCTATATGTGAATGTTGGAGTTAGCTATACAGGGTTGAGGTTGATTCCAAAATATATATAGTTTGAGTTGTGATCAATACTGAGATACGTATACACTGGGTCGTGGATTGATTCAAGATAATATTTATCGATTTATTTCTGTACATCTAACTGTGGACAACTAGTTGTAGGTTACTAACGAGGACAGCTGACTTAATAAACTTAAAACATCAAAATATATTAAAAGTGTTGTAAATATATTTTGAACATACTTTGATATATATGTATATATTGTTATAGGTTCGTGAATCAACCAGTAGCCAAGTCTTACTTCCCAACGAAGTAAAAATCTGTGAAAGTGAGTTATAGTCCCACTTTTAAAATCTAATATTTTTGGGATGAGAATACATGCAGGTTTTATAAATGATTTACAAAATAGACACAAGTACGTGAAACTACATTCTATGGTTGAATTATCGAAATCGAATATGCCCCTTTTTATTAAGTCTGGTAATCTAAGAATTAGGGAACAGACACCCTAATTGACGCGAATCCTAAAGATAGATCTATTGGGCCTAACAAACCCCATCCAAAGTACCGGATGCTTTAGTACTTCGAAATTTATATCATATCCGAAGGGTGTCCCGGAATGATGGGGATATTCTTATATATGCATCTTGTTAATGTCGGTTACCAGGTGTTCACCATATGAATGATTTTTATCTCTATGTATGGGATGTGTATTGAAATATGAAATCTTGTTGTCTATTATTATGATTTGATATATATAGGTTAAACCTATAACTCACCAACATTTTTGTTGACATTTTAAGCATGTTTATTCTCAGGTGATTATTAAGAGCTTCCGCTATCGCATACTTAAATAAGGACGAGATTTGGAGTCCATGCTTGTATGATATTGTGTAAAAACTGCATTCAAGAAACTTATTTTGTTGTAACATATTTGTATAGTAAACCATTATGTAATGGTCGTGTGTAAACATGATATTTTAGATTATCATTATTTGATAATCTACGTAAAGCTTTTTAAAACCTTTATCTATGAAATAAAGGGTATGGTTTGTTTTAAAAATGAATGCAGTCTTTGAAAAACGTCTCATATAGAGGTCAAAACCTCGCAACGAAATCAATTAATATGGAACGTTTTTAATCAATAAGAACGGGACATTTCAGTTGGTATCCGAGCGTTGGTCTTAGAGAACCAGAATTTTGCATTAGTGTGTCTTATCGAGTTTGTTAGGATGCATTAGTGAGTCTGGACTTCGACCATGTTTACTTGAAAAATGATTGCTTAACAAATTTTATTGGAATCTATATATTTTTAACATGTGAATATTATGTGATATATTAATCTCTTGACGCATTTGATATTATGTGATAGATGTCTACCTCTAGAACAAGTCCCATTGAATCACCTAATAATAATGAAGAGTCAAATGTAAATTGGAATGATTCGTGGACTGATTCACAAGTTCCCGAAGAGGAACCGGAAGAAGAGTCGGAACCGGAAGAAGAATCGGAACCGGAAGAAGAATCGGAACCGGATGAAGAAATAGAACCGGTGGGGGAAATAATAAAACGGTTAAGTAAAAGAAAATCCTCAACCAACCAACCAAGGTTAATTATGGTCAATGGTGTTTCCGCCAAGGAAGCAAAATATTGGGAGGATTACCAATTCTCCGATGAATCGGATTCCGACAAAAATTCCGATGATGTTATAGAAATTACCCCAACTGAATTTAAAAAGGCAAAAGAAAATAATAAGGGAAAGGGCATAAAAATAGAGAAATCTAATTCCAACCCCGATGAACTTTATATGTATCGTCAACCCCCGAAGTCCTTAAGTTGTAACAATGACCCGGGAACCTCTAAACCACCAGGTTTTTCTAAACCAATGTGGAAAACGACGGCTCGTATTAGGGGAACATCATATATCCCTAGAAACTTGGCAAAACGATCCAAAACCGAAGAAGAAGAAACAAGCGAGTCGGAATAAGATAGTTGTATTCGTGTGGTGTAATATATGTAATATAGTGTGCTTATGCTTTATGATATATGTAAAAATTGCTTGTATTAATAAGTATTTTTTTTTATGAATCTAACTCTTGTTTATTTTATAGTATAAAAACACAAAATGGATAGACAACCCAATATTTTAAGAGACCTACCCGGAGACATGATTGATGAAATCTTGTCTAAAGTCGGTCAGAATTCTTCGGCACAACTATTTAAGGCGAGATCAGTTTGTAAGACATTCGAAGAACGTTCCAAGAATGCCTTGGTTTATAAAAGGCTTTTGTTCGAAAGATGGGGGATATCACATTGGGAAATCCATAAGTTACGATGTGTTTACTTTGTCGCATATATTGCGGGGAACCCAAATGCTATTTTACGCAATGGGTTAAGAAATTATTTTGACTCAATATATCCGAATATTGGACTTCGTGATTTAGAAAAAGTGGCTAACATGTAACATAAAGAAGCATGTTATGCTTACGGATTAGTAATGTTCGCTTCTCACCAAAGTGAGAACAAGAATATCGGGCTACAACTATTAAAAAAAACGTTCCCACAGGTGACGGAGTCGGTAATTGGGGTAAGAAATGAGGTTTTTAGATTGTTACGGGACTGTTGGACATTACGTAACCCTCGTCCCTTTGAAGACGTTACAACACGCTGTCTTATCAACGGCCATAACGGTTATGTTCCACAAGACCAAGGATGGGAAGTAATCCTAGTAAAACCAGAATGCATGACTTGTTTCTGGACGTATGAATTACGTGTCTTTATTGCCTTTGCTGAACGACTTGTGTACTAGCTAGAATTATCTTCACAACCATCTTGTATCAAATTTATTGTGTGCTATATTTCATGCTATATGTAAAATAAGCGGTATTGTAAGTTTGTAAAATATTGTGTAAAAGTTTGAACGCGAAATATTATTATAATCAGTTTTTCATATAGAATTGTAGTAGTTGAATTGTATATTAGCTACTAAGTATGAACTTAACGGGTAGGTACTACCCAAATTTAAACTTATAAAACGCTAATATGAAGAAAAAGCTTTTATAAATGAGTTCATATTATGCTACGAAATACTATTAACTACTCTTAATATTCTGTATGATTAACTTGTTCCATTTGACTATTTTGAAGGAAATGGCACCGACTACTCGACACACCGTGAATATGAATGAAGAGGAATTCCGTACTTTTCTAGCTTCAAACATAGCCGCAGTACAGGCTGCGCTACATACCAACAATAACCTTGGATCTAGCAGTACAGGAAATCGTGTAGGATGCACCTACAAAGAATTCACTGCCTGCAAACCTTTGGAATTTGATGGAACCGAAGGACCGATCGGATTGAAACGGTGGACCAAGAAGGTTGAATCGGTGTTTGCCATAAGTAAGGGTACTGAAGAGGACAAAGTGAAGTACGCTACGCATACCTTCACAGGTTCTGCGTTAACATGGTGGAATACCTATCTAGAGCAAGTGGGACAAGACGATGCGTACGCACTACCGTGGTCAGCATTCAAGCACTTGATGAACGAGAAGTACCGTCCCAGAACCGAGGTCAATAAGCTCAAGACAGAACTTAGAGGGTTACGAACCCAAGGATTTGATATTACCACGTACGAAAGACGATTCACAGAATTGTGCCTATTGTGTCCGGGAGCATTCGAAGATGAGGAAGAGAAGATCGACGCGTTTGTGAAAGGATTACCGGAAAGAATCCAAGAAGATATAAGTTCACACGAGCCCGCCTCCATACAACAGGCATGTAGAATGGCTCACAAACTAGTGAACCAGATTGAAGAAAGAATTAAAGAACAGACTGCTGAAGAGGCCAATGTGAAGCAAGTCAAAAGAAAGTGGGAGGAAAACGGTGATAAGAATCACCAATACAACAACAACAGCAATTACAACAATAATCGCAACAATTATCCCAACAATCGCAACATCAATCGCAACTACAACAAACGGCCCAACAACAACAACAACAACAACAACAACAGCAACTACAACAATCATCCCAACAACAATAATGACCGCAACAACAACAACAATCAGAAGCAGCTATGCCAAAGGTAAAATGTCCCGTTCTTATTGATTAAAAATGTTCCATATTAATTGATTTCGTTGCGAGGTTTTGACCTCTATATGATACGTTTTTCAAAGACTGCATTCATTTTTAAAACAAACCATAACCTTTATTTCGTAAATAAAGGTTTAAAAAGCTTTACGTAGATTATCAAATAATGATAATCTAAAATATCATGTTTACACACGACCATTACATAATGGTTTACAATACAAATATGTTACATCAAAATCAGTTTCTTGAATGCAGTTTTTACACAATATCATACAAACATGGACTCCAAATCTTGTCCTTATTTTAGTATGCAATAGCGGAAGCTCTTAGTATTCACCTGAGAATAAACATGCTTTAAACGTCAACAAAAATGTTGGTGAGTTATAGGTTTAACCTATATATATCAAATCGTAACAATAGACCACAAGATTTCATATTTCAATACACATCCCATACATAGAGATAAAAATCATTCATATGGTGAACACCTGGTAACCGACATTAACAAGATGCATATATATAAGAATATCCCCATCATTCCGGGACACCCTTCGGATATGATATAAATTTCGAAGTACTAAAGCATCCGGTACTTTGGATGGGGTTTGTTAGGCCCAATAGATCTATCTTTAGGATTCGCGTCAATTAGGGTGTCTGTTCCCTAATTCTTAGATTACCAGTCTTAATAAAAAGGGGCATATTCGATTTCGATAATTCAACCATAGAATGTAGTTTCACGTACTTGTGTCTATTTTGTAAATCATTTACAAAACCTGCATGTATTCTCATCCCAAAAATATTAGATTTTAAAAGTGGGACTATAACTCACTTTCACAGATTTTTACTTCGTCGGGAAGTAAGACTTGGCCACTGGTTGATTCACGAAACTATAACAATATATACATATATATCAAAATATGTTCAAAATATATTTACAACACTTTTAATATATTTTGATGTTTTAAGTTTATTAAGTCAGCTGTCCTCGTTAGTAACCTACAACTAGTTGTCCACAGTTAGATGTACAGAAATAAATCGATAAATATTATCTTGAATCAATCCACGACCCAGTGTATACGTATCTCAGTATTGATCACAACTCAAACTATATATATTTTGGAATCAACCTCAACCCTGTATAGCTAACTCCAACATTCACATATAGAGTGTCTATGGTTGTTCCGAAATATATATAGATGTGTCGACATGATAGGTCGAAACATTGTATACGTGTCTATGGTATCTCAAGATTATATAATATACAATACAAGTTGATTAAGTTATGGTTGGAATAGATTTGTTACCAATTTTCACGTAGCTAAAATGAGAAAAATTATCCAATCTTGTTTTACCCATAACTTCTTCATTTTAAATCCGTTTTGGGTGAATCAAATTGCTATGGTTTCATATTGAACTCTATTTTATGAATATATAAAGAAAAAGTATAGGTTTATAGTCGGAAAAATAAGTTACAAGTCATTTTTGTAAAGGTAGTCATTTCAGTCGAAAGAACGACGTCTAGATGACCATTTTAGAAAACATACTTCCACTTTGAGTTTAACCATAATTTTTGGATATAGTTTCATGTTCATAATAACAATCATTTTCTCAGAATAACAACTTTTAAATCAAAGTTTATCATAGTTTTTAATTAACTAACCCAAAACAGCCCGCGGTGTTACTACGACGGCGTAAATCCGGTTTTACGGTGTTTTTCTTATTTCCAGGTTTTAAATCATTAAGTTAGCATATCATATAGATATAGAACATGTGTTTAGTTGATTTTAAAAGTCAAGTTAGAAGGATTAACTTTTGTTTGCGAACAAGTTTAGAATTAACTAAACTATGTTCTAGTGATTACGAGTTTAAACCTTCGAATAAGATAGTTTTATATATATGAATCGAATGATGTTATGAACATCATTACTACCTCAAGTTTAGTAGGTAAACCTACTGGAAGTGACAAGAAATGATCTAGCTTCAAAGGATCTTGGATGGCTTGAAAGTTCTTGAAGTAGGATCATGACACGAAAACAAGTTCAAGTAAGATCATCACTTGAAATAAGATTGTTATAGTTATAGAAATTGAACCAAAGTTTGAATATGATTATTACCTTGTATTAGAATGATAACCTACTGTAAGAAACAAAGATTTATTGAGGTTGGATGATCACCTTACAAGATTGGAAGTGAGCTAGCAAACTTGAAAGTATTCTTGATTTTATGTAACTAGAACTTGTAGAATATATGAAGAATACTTAGAACTTGAAGACATAACTTGAGAGAGGTCAATTAGATGAAGAAAATTGAAGAATGAAAGTGTTTGTAGGTGTTTTTGGTCGTTGTTGTATGGATTAGATATAAAGGATATGTAATTTTGTTTTCATGTAAATAAGTCATGAATGATTACTCATATTTTTGTAATTTTATGAGATATTTCATGCTAGTTGCCAAATGATGGTTCCCACATGTGTTAGGTGACTCACATGGGCTGCTAAGAGCTGATAATTGGAGTGTATATACCAATAGTACATACATCTAAAAGCTGTGTATTGTACGAGTACGAATACGGGTGCATACGAGTAGAATTGTTGATGAAACTGAACGAGGATGTAATTGTAAGCATTTTTGTTAAGTAGAAGTATTTTTATAAGTGTATTAAAGTCTTTCAAAAGTGTATAAATACATATTAAAACACTACATGTATATACATTTTAACTGAGTCGTTAAGTCATCGTTAGTCGTTACATGTAAGTGTTGTTTTGAAACCTTTAAGTTAACGATCTTGTTAAATGTTGTTAACCCAATGTTTATAATATCAAATGAGATTTTAAATTATTATATTATCATGATATTATCATGTATGAATATCTCCTAATATGATATATATACATTAAATGTTTTTACAACGATAATCGTTACATATATGTCTCGTTTAAAAATCATTAAGTTAGTAGTCTTGTTTTTACATATGTAGTTCATTGTTAATATACTTAATGATATGTTTACTTATCATAGTATCATGTTAACTATATATATATATATATATATATATATATATATATATATATATATATATATATATATATATATATATATATATATATATATATATATATATATATATATATATATATATATGTCATCATATAGTTTTTACAAGTTTTAACGTTCGTGAATCACCGGTCAACTTGGGTGGTCAATTGTCTATATGAAACATATTTCAATTAATCAAGTCTTAACAAGTTTGATTGCTTAACATGTTGGAAACATTTAATCATGTAAATATCAATCTCAATTAATATATATAAACATGGAAAAGTTCGGGTCACTACAGTATCTACCCGTTAAATAAATTTCGTCCCGAAATGTTAAGCTGTTGAAGGTGTTGACGAATCTTCTGGAAATAGATGCGGGTATTTCTTCTTCATCTGATCTTCACGCTCCCAGGTGAACTCGGGTCCTCTATGAGCATTCCATCGAACCTTAACAATTGGTATCTTGTTTTGCTTAAGTCTTTTAACCTCACGATCCATTATTTCGACGGGTTCTTCGATGAATTGGAGTTTTTCGTTGATTTGGATTTCATCTAACGGAATAGTGAGATCTTCTTTAGCAAAACATTTCTTCAAATTCGAGACGTGGAAAGTGTTATGTACAGTCGCGAGTTGTTGAGGTAACTCAAGTCAGTAAGCTACTGGTCCAACACGATCAATAATCTTGAATGGTCCAATATACCTTGGATTTAATTTCCCTCGTTTACCAAATCGAACAACGCCTTTCCAAGGTGCAACTTTAAGCATGACCATCTCTCCAATTTCAAATTCTATATCTTTTCTTTTAATGTCAGCGTAGCTCTTTTGTTGACTTTGGGCGGTTTTCAACCGTTGTTGAATTTGGATGATCTTCTCGGTAGTTTCTTGTATAATCTCCGGACCCGTAATCTGTCTATCCCCCACTTCACTCCAACAAATCGGAGACCTGCACTTTCTACCATAAAGTGCTTCAAACGGTGCCATCCCAATGCTTGAATGGTAGCTGTTGTTGTAGGAAAATTCTGCTAACGGTAGATGTCGATCCCAACTGTTTCTGAAATCAATAACACATGCTCGTAGCATGTCTTCAAGCGTTTGTATCGTCCTTTCACTCTGTCCATCAGTTTGTAGATGATAGGCAGTACTCATGTCTAGACGAGTTCCTAATGCTTGCTGTAATGTCTGCCAGAATCTTGAAATAAATCTGCCATCCCTATCAGAGATAATAGAGATTGGTATTCCATGTCTGGAGACGACTTCCTTCAAATACAGTCGTGCTAACTTCTCCATCTTGTCATCTTCTCTTATTGGCAGGAAATGTGCTGATTTGGTGAGACGATCAACTATTACCCAAATAGTATCAAAACCACTTGCAGTCCTTGGCAATTTAGTGATGAAATCCATGGTAATGTTTTCCAATTTCCATTCCGGGATATCGGGTTGTTGAAGTAGATCTGATGGTTTCTGATGCTCAGCTTTGACCTTAGAACACGTCAAACATTCTCCTACGTATTTAGCAACATCGGCTTTCATACCCGGCCACCAAAAATGTTTCTTGAGATCCTTGTACATCTTCCCCGTTCCAGGATGTATTGAGTATCTGGTTTTATGAGCTTCTCTAAGTACCATTTCTCTCATATCTCCAAATTTTGGTACCCAAATCCTTTCAGCCCTATACCGGGTTCCGTCTTCCCGAATATTAAGATGCTTCTCCGATCCTTTGGGTATTTCATCCTTTAAATTTCCCTCTTTTAAAACTCCTTGTTGCGCCTCCTTTATTTGAGTAGTAAGGTTATTATGAATTATTATATTCATAGATTTTACTCGAATGGGTTCTCTGTCCTTCCTGCTCAAGGCATCGGCTACCACATTTGCCTTCCCCGGGTGGTAACGAATCTCAAAGTCGCAATCATTCAATAATTCAATCCACCTACGCTGCCTCATAGTCAGTTGTTTCTGATTAAATATGTGTTGAAGACTTTTGTGGTCGGTATATATTATACTTTTGACCCCATATAAGTAGTGCCTCCAAGTCTTTAATGCAAAAACAACCGCGCCTAATTCCAAATCATGCGTCGTATAATTTTGTTCGTGAATCTTCAATTATCTAGACGCATAAGCAATCACCTTCGTTCGTTGCATTAATACACAACCGAGATCTTGCTTTTATGCGTCACAATAAATCACAAAATCATCATTCCCTTCAGGCAATGACAATATAGGTGCCGTAGTTAGCTTTTTCTTCAATAACTGAAACGCTTTCTCTTGTTCATCATTCCAATCAAATTTCTTCCCTTTATGCGTTAATGCAGTCAAGGGTTTTGCTATTCTGGAAAAGTCTTGGATGAACCTTCTGTAGTAACCAGCTAGTCCTAAAAACTGGCGTATGTGTTTCGGAGTTTTCGGGGTTTCCCACTTTTCAACAGTTTCTATCTTTGCCGGATCCACCTTAATACCTTCTATGTTCACTATGTGACCGAGGAATTGAACTTCTTCCAACCAAAATGCACACTTTGAAAACTTAGCGTACAATTCTTCCTTCCTCAATACTTCTAACACCTTTCTCAAATGTTCACCGTGTTCTTGGTCATTCTTTGAGTAAATAAGTATGTCATCAATGAAAACAATGACAAACTTGTCAAGGTATGGTCCACACACTCGGTTCATAAGGTCCATGAACACAGCTGGTGCATTAGTTAAACCAAACGGCATGACCATAAACTCGTAATGACCGTAACGTGTTCTGAAAGCAGTCTTTGGAATATCATCTTCTTTCACCCGCATTTGATGATACCCGGAACGTAAGTCAATCTTTGAATAAACAGATGAGCCTTGTAGTTGATCAAATAAGTCGTCGATTCTCGGTAGTGCGTAGCGGTTCTTGATGGTAAGTTTGTTCAACTCTCGGTAGTCGATACACAACCTGAATGTACCATCTTTCTTCTTGACAAACAAAACAGGAGCTCCCCATGGTGATGTGCTTGGTCGAATGAAACCACGCTCTAAAAGTTCTTGTAATTGGCTTTGCAGTTCTTTCATCTCGCTGGGTGCGAGTCTGTAAGGAGCACGAGCTATTGGTGCAGCTCCTGGTACAAGATCTATTTGAAATTCAACGGATCGATGTGGGGGTAATCCCGGTAATTCTTTCGGAAATACATCGGGAATTTCTTTTGCAATGGGAACATCATTGATGCTCTTTTCTTCAGTTTGTACTTTCTCAACGTGTGCTAGAACAGCATAGCAACCTTTTCTTATTAGTTTTTGTGCCTTCAAATTACTAATAAGATGTAGCTTCGTGTTGCCCTTTTCTCCGTACACCATTAAGGGTTTTCCTTTTTCTCGTATAATGCGAATTGCATTTTTGTAACAAACGATCTCTGCTTTCACTTCTTTCAACCAGTCCATACCGATTATCACATCAAAACTCCCTAACTCTACTGGTATCAAATCAATCTTAAATGTTTCGCTAACCAGTTTAATTTCTCGATTTCGACATATATTATCTGCTGAAATTAATTTACCATTTGCTAATTCGAGTAAAAATTTACTATCCAAAGGCGTCAATGGACAACTTAATTTAGCACAAAAATCTCTACTCATATAGCTTCTATCCGCACCCGAATCAAATAAAACGTAAGCAGATTTATTGTCAATAAGAAACGTACCCGTAACAAGCTCCGGGTCTTCCTGTGCCTCTGCCGCATTAATATTGAAAACTCTTCCGCGGCCTTGTCCATTTGTGTTCTCCTGGTTCGGGAAATTTCTAATAATGTGGCTCGGTTTTCCACATTTATAACAAACTACATTGGCATAACTTGCTCCGACACTACTTGCTCCGCCATTACTCGTTCCAACACCATTTGTTCCTTTCGTTCTATTAACCCCTGGTCCATAGACCTCACACTTCGCCGCGCTATGACCATTTCTTTTACACTTGTTGCAAAATTTGGTGCAGAACCCCGAGTGATACTTTTCACACCTTTTGCATAGCTGCTTCTGATTGTTGTTGTTGTTGCGGTTATTATTGTTGTTGGGATGATTGTTGTAGTTGCTGTTGTTGTTGTTGTTGTTGGGCCGTTTGTTGTAGTTCCGATTGATGTTGCGATTGTTGGGATAAATGTTGCGATTATTGTTGTAATTGCTGTTGTTGTGGTATTGGTGATTCTTATCACCGTTTTCCTCCCACTTTCTTTTGACTTGCTTCACATTGGCCTCTTCAGCAGTCTGTTCTTTAATTCTTTCTTCAATCTAGTTCACTAGTTTGTGAGCCATTCTACATGCCTGTTGTATGGAGGCGGGCTCGTGTGAACTTATATCTTCTTGGATTCTTTCCGGTAATCCTTTCACAAACGCGTCGATCTTCTCTTCCTCATCTTCGAATGCTCCCGGACACAATAGGCACAATTCTATGAATCGTCTTTCGTACGTGGTAATATCAAATCCTTGGGTTCGTAACCCTCTAAGTTCTGTCTTGAGCTTATTGACCTCGGTTCTGGGACGGTACTTCTCGTTCATCAAGTGCTTGAATGCTGACCACGGTAGTGCGTACGCATCGTCTTGTCCCACTTGCTCTAGATAGGTATTCCACCATGTTAACGCAGAACCTGTGAAGGTATGCGTAGCGTACTTCACTTTGTCCTCTTCAGTACACTTACTTATGGCAAACACCGATTCGACTTTATCGGTCCACCGTTTCAATCCGATCGGTCCTTCGGTTCCATCAAATTCCAAAGGTTTGCAGGCAGTGAATTCTTTGTAGGTGCATCCTACACGATTTCCTGTACTGCTAGATCCAAGGTTATTGTTGGTATGTAGCGCAGCCTGTACTGCGGCTATGTTTGAAGCTAGAAAAGTACGGAATTCCTCTTCATTCATATTCACGGTGTGTCGAGTAGTCGGTGCCATTTCCTTCAAAATAGTCAAATGGAACAAGTTAATCATACAGAATATTAAGAGTAGTTAATAGTATTTCGTAGCATAATATGAACTCATTTATAAAAGCTTTTTCTTCATATTAGCATTTTATAAGTTTAAATTCGGGTAGTACCTACCCGTTAAGTTCATACTTAGTAGCTAATATACAATTCAACTACTACAATTCTATATGAAAAACTGATTATAATAATATTTCGCGTTCAAACTTTTACACAATATTTTACAAACTTACAATACCGCTTATTTTACATATAGCATGAAATATAGCACACAATAAATTTGATACAAGATGGTTGTAAAGATAATTCTAGCTAGTACACAAGTCGTTCAGCAAAGGCAATAAAGACACGTAATTCATACGTCCAGAAACAAGTCATGCATTCTGGTTTTACTAGGATTACTTCCTTTCCTTGGTCTTGTGGAACATAACCGTTATGGCCGTTGATAAGACAGCGTGTTGTAACGTCGTCAAAGGGACGAGGGTTACGTAATGTCCAACAGTCCCGTAACAATCTAAAAACCTCATTTCTTACCCCAATTACCGACTCCGTCACTTGTGGGAACGTTTTGTTTAATAGTTGTAGCCCGATGTTCTTGTTCTCACTTTGGTGAGAAGCGAACATTACTAATTCGTAAGCATAACATGCTTCTTTATGTTGCATGTTAGCCGCTTTTTCTAAATCACGAAGTCCAATATTCGGATATATTGAGTCAAAATAATTTCTTAACCCATTGCGTAAAATAGCATTTGGGTTCCCCGCAATATATGCGTCAAATTAAACACATCGTAACTTATGGATTTCCCAATGTGATATACCCCATCTTTCGAACGAAAGCCTTTTATAAACCAAGGCATTCTTGGAACATTCTTCGAATGTCTTACAAACTAATCTCGCCTTAAATAGTTGTGCCGAATAATTCTGACCGACTCTAGACAAGATTTCATCAATCATGTCTCCGGGTAGGTCTCTTAAAATATTGGGTTGTCTATCCATTTTGTATTTTTATACTGTAAAATAGACAAGAGTTAGATTCATAAAAAAAAATACTTATTAATACAAGCAATTTTTACATATATCATAAAGCATAAGCACAGTATATTACATATATTACACCACACGAATACAACTATCTTATTCTGACTCGCTTGTTTCTTCTTCTTCAGTTTTGGTTTGTTTTGCCAAGTTTCTAGGGATATATGATGTTCCCCTAATACGAGCCGTCGTTTTCCACATTGGTTTAGAAAAACCTGGTGGTTTAGAGGTTCCCGGGTCATTGTTACAACTTAAGGACTTCGGGGGTTGACGATACATATAAAGTTCATCGGGGTTGGAATTAGATCTCTCTATTTTTATGCCCTTTCCCTTATTATTTTCTTTTGCCTTTTTAAATTCAGTTGGGGTAATTTCTATAACATCAACGGAATTCTCGTCGGAATCCGATTCATCGGAGAATTGGTAATCCTCCCAATATTTTGCTTCCTTGGCGGAAACACCATTGACCATAATTAACCTTGGTCGGTTGGTTGAGGATTTTCTTTTACTTAACCGTTTTATTATTTCCCCCACCGGTTCTATTTCTTCATCCGGTTCCGATTCTTCTTCCGGTTCCGATTCTTCTTCCGGTTCCGACTCTTCTTCCGGTTCCTCTTCGGGAACTTGTGAATCAGTCCACGAATCATTCCAATTTACATTTGACTCTTCATTATTATTAGGTGAGTCAATGGAACTTGTTCTAGAGGTAGACATCTATCACATAATATCAAACGCGTTAAGAGATTAATATATCACATAATATTCACATGTTAAAAATATATAGTTTCCAACAAAATTTGTTAAGCAATCATTTTTCAAGTAAACACGGTCGAAGTCCAGACTCACTAATGCATCCTAACAAACTCAATAAGACACACTAATGCAAAATTCTGTTTCTCTAAGACCAACGCTCGGATACCAACTGAAATGTCCCGTTCTTATTGATTAAAAATGTTCCATATTAATTGATTTCGTTGCGAGGTTTTGACCTCTATATGAGGCGTTTTTCAAAGACTGCATTCATTTTAAAACAAACCATAACCTTTATTTCATCAATAAAGGTTTAAAAAACTTTACGTAGATTATCAAATAATGATAATCTAAAATATCCTGTTTACACACGACCATTACATAATGGTTTACAATACAAATATGTTACAACAAAATAAGTTTCTTGAATGCAGTTTTTACACAATATCATACAAGCATGGATTCCAAATCTCGTCCTTATTTAAGTATGCGACAGCGGAAGCTCTTAATAATCACCTGAGAATAAACATGCTTAAAACGTCAACAAAAATGTTGGTGAGTTATAGGTTTAACCTATATATATCAAATCATAATAATAGACCACAAGATTTCATATTTCAATACACATCCCATACATAGAGATAAAAATCATTCATATGGTGAACACCTGGTAACCGACATTAACAAGATGCATATATAAGAATATCCCCATCATTCCTGGACACCCTTCGGATATGATATAAATTTCGAAGTACTAAAGCATCCGGTACTTTGGATGGGGTTTGTTAGGCCCAATAGATCTATCTTTAGGATTCGCGTCAATTAGGGTGTCTGTTCCCTAATTCTTAGATTACCAGACTTAAAAAAAAGGGGCATATTCGATTTCGATAATTCAACCATAGAATGTAGTTTCACGTACTTGTGTCTATTTTGTAAATCATTTATAAAACCTGCATGTATTCTCATCCCAAAAATATTAGATTTTAAAAGTGGGACTATAACTCACTTTCACAGATTTTTACTTCGTCGGGAAGTAAGACTTGGCCACTGGTTGATTTACGAACCTATAACAATATATACATATATATCAAAGTATGTTGAAAATATATTTACAACACTTTTAATATATTTTGATGTTTTAAGTTTATTAAGTCAGCTGTCCTCGTTAGTAACCTACAACTAGTTGTCCACAGTTAGATGTACAGAAATAAATCGATAAATATTATCTTGAATCAATCCACGACCCAGTGTATACGTATCTTAGTATTGATCACAACTCAAACTATATATATTTTGGAATCAACCTCAACCCTGTATAGCTAACTCCAACATTCACATATAGAGTGTCTATGGTTGTTCCGAAATATATATAGATGTGTCGACATGATAGGTCGAAACATTGTATACGTGTCTATGGTATCTAAAGATTACATAATATACAATACAAGTTGATTAAGTTATGGTTGGAATAGATTTGTTACCAATTTTCACGTAGCTAAAATGAGAAAAATTATCCAATCTTGTTTTACCCATAACTTCTTCATTTTAAATCCGTTTTGAGTGAATCAAATTGCTATGGTTTCATATTGAACTCTATTTTATGAATCTAAACAGAAAAATTATAGGTTTATAGTCGGAAAAATAAGTTACAAGTCGTTTTTGTAAAGGTAGCCATTTCAGTCGAAAGAACGACGTCTAGATGACCATTTTAGAAAACATACTTCCACTTTGAGTTTAACATAATTTTTGGATATAGTTTCATATTCATAATAACAATCATTTTCTCAGAATAACAACTTTTAAATCAAAGTTTATCATAGTTTTTAATTAACTAACCCAAAACAGCCCGCGGTGTTACTACGAAGGCGTAAATCCGGTTTTACGGTGTTTTTCGTATTTCCAGGTTTTAAATCATTAAGTTAGCATATCATATAGATATAGAACATGTGTTTAGTTGATTTTAAAAGTCAAGTTAGAAGGATTAACTTTTGTTTGCGAATAAGTTTAGAATTAACTAAACTATATTCTAGTGATTACAAGTTTAAACCTTCGAATAAGATAGCTTTATATGTATGAATCAAATGATGTTATGAACATCATTACTACCTTAAGTTCCTTGGATAAACCTACTGGAAAATAAAAAAATGGATCTAGCTTCAACGGATCCTTGGATGGCTCGAAGTTCTTGAAGCAGAATCATGACATGAAAACAAGTTCAAGTAAGATCATCACTTGAAATAAGATTGTTATAGTTATAGAAATTGAACCAAAGTTTGAATATGATTATTACCTTGTATTAGAATGATAACCTACTGTAAGAAACAAAGATTTCTTGAGGTTGGATGATCACCTTACAAGATTGGAAGTGAGCTAGCAAACTTGAAAGTATTCTAGATTTTATGTAACTAGAACTTGTAGAATATATGAAGAATACTTAGAACTTGAAGACATAACTTGAGAGAGATCAATTAGATGAAGAAAATTGAAGAATGAAAGTATTTGTAGGTGTTTTTGGTCGTTGGTGTATGGATTAGATATAAAGGATATGTAATTTTATTTTCATGTAAATAAGTCATGAATGATTACTCATATTTTTGTAATTTTATGAGATATTTCATGCTAGTTGCCAAATTATGGTTCTCACATGTGTTAGGTGACTCACATGGGTTGCTAAGAGCTGATCATTGGAGTGTATATACCAATAGTACATACATCTAAAAGCTGTGTATTGTATGAGTACGAATACGGGTGCATACGAGTAGAATTGTTGATGAAACTGAACGAGGATGTAATTGTAAGCATTTTTGTTAAGTAGAAGTATTTTTATAAGTGTATTGAAGTCTTTCAAAAGTGTATAAATACATATTAAAACACTACATGTATATACATTTTAACTGAGTCGTTAAGTCATCGTTAGTCGTTACATGTAAGTTTTGTTTTGAAACCTTTAGGTTAACGATCTTGTTAAATATTGTTAACCCAATGTTTATAATATCAAATGAGATTTTAAATTATTATATTATCATGATATTATCATGTATGAATATCTCTTAATATGATATATATATACATTAAATGTCTTTACAACGATAATCGTTACATATATGTCTCTTTTAAAAATCATTAAGTTAGTAGTCGTGTTTTTACATATGTAGTTCATTGTTAATATACTTAATGATATGTTTACTTATCATAGTATCATGTTAACTATATATATATATATATATCCATATATATATGTCATCATATAGTTTTTACAAGTTTTAACGTTCGTGAATCACCGGTCAACTTGGGTGGTCAATTGTCTATATGAAACATATTTCAATTAATCAAGTCTTAACAAGTTTGATTGCTTAACATGTTGGAAACATTTAATCATGTAAATATCAATCTCAATTAATATATATAAACATGGAAAAGTTCGGGTCACTACAGTATCTACCCGTTAAATAAATTTCGTCCCGGAATTTTAAGCTGTTGAAGGTGTTGACGAATCTTCTGGAAATAGATGCGGGTATTTCTTCTGCATTTGATCTTCACGCTCCCAGGTGAACTCGGGTCCTCTACGAGCATTCCATCGAACCTTAACAATTGGTATCTTGTTTTGCTTAAGTCTTTTAACCTCACGATCCATTATTTCGACGGGTTCTTCGATGAATTGAAGTTTTTCGTTGATTTGGATTTCATCTAACAGAATAGTGAGATCTTCTTTAGCAAAACATTTCTTCAAATTCGAGACGTGGAAAGTGTTATGTACAGCCGCGAGTTGTTGAGGTAACTCAAGTCGGTAAGCTACTGGTCCGACACGATCAATAATCTTGAATGGTCCAATATACCTGATATTTAATTTCCCTCGTTTACAAAATCGAACAACTCCTTTCCAAGGTACAACTTTAAGCATGACCATCTCTCCAATTTCAAATTCTATATCTTTTCTTTTAATGTCAGCGTAGCTCTTTTGTCGACTTTGGGCGGTTTTCAACCGTTGTTGAATTTGGATGATCTTCTCGGTAGTTTCTTGTATAATCTCCGGACCCGTAATCTGTCTATCCCCCACTTCACTCCAACAAATCGGAGACCTGCACTTTCTACCATAAAGTGCTTCAAACGGTGCCATCTCAATGCTTGAATGGTAGCTGTTGTTGTAGGAAAATTCTGCTAACGGTAGATGTCGATCCCAACTGTTTCCGAAATCAATAACACATGCTCGTAGCATGTCTTCAAGCGTTTGTATCGTCCTTTCACTCTGCCCATCAGTTTACGGATGATAGGCAGTACTCATGTCTAGACAAGTTCCTAATGCTTGCTGTAATGTCTGCCAGAATCTTGAAATAAATCTGCCATCCCTATCAGAGATAATATAGATTGGTATTCCATGTCTGGAGATGACTTCCTTCAAATACAGTCATGCTAACTTCTCCATCTTGTCATCTTCTCTTATTGGCAGGAAATGTGCTGATTTGGTGAGACGATCAACTATTACCCAAATAGTATCAAAACCACTTGCAGTCCTTGGCAATTTAGTGATGAAATCCATGGTAATGTTTTCCCATTTCCATTCCGGGATTTCGGGTTGTTGAAGTAGACCTGATGGTTTCTGATGCTCAGCTTTGATCTTAGAACACGTCAAACATTCTCCTACGTATTTAGCAACATCGGCTTTCATACCCGGCCACCAAAAATGTTTCTTGAGATCCTTGTACATCTTCCCCGTTCCAGGATGTATTGAGTATCTGGTTTTATGAGCTTCTCTAAGTACCATTTCTCTCATATCTCCAAATTTTGGTACCCAAATCCTTTCAGCCCTATACTGGGTTCCATCTTCCCGAATATTAAGATGCTTCTCCGATCCTTTGGGTATTTCATCCTTTAAATTTCCCTCTTTTAAAACTCCTTGTTGCGCCTCCTTTATTTGAGTAGTAAGGTTATTATGAATCATTATATTCATAGATTTTACTCGAATGGGTTCTCTGTCCTTCTTGCTCAAGGCATCGGCTACCACATTTGCCTTCCCCGGGTGGTAACGAATCTCAAAGTCGTAATCATTCAATAATTCAATCCACTTACGCTGCCTCATATTCAGTTGTTTCTGATTAAATATGTGTTGAAGACTTTTGTGGTCGGTATATATAATACTTTTGACCCCATATAAGTAGTGCCTCCAAGTCTTTAATGCAAAAACAACAGCGCCTAATTCCAAATCATGCGTCGTATAATTTTGTTCGTGAATCTTCAATTGTCTAGACGCATAAGCAATCACCTTCATTCGTTGCATTAATACACAACCGAGACCTTGCTTTGATGCGTCACAATAAATCACAAAATCATCATTCCCTTCAGGCAATGACAATATAGGTGCCGTAGTTAGCTTTTTCTTCAATAACTGAAATGCTTTCTCTTGTTCATCATTCCATTCAAATTTCTTCCCTTTATGCGTTAATGCAGTCAAGGGTTTTGCTATTCTGGAAAAGTCTTGGATGAACCTTCTGTAGTAACCAGCTAGTCCTAAAAACTGGCGTATGTGTTTCGGAGTTTTCGGGGTTTCCCACTTTTCAACAGTTTCTATCTTTGCCGGATCCACCTTAATACCTTCTTTGTTCACTATGTGACCGAGGAATTGAACTTCTTCCAACCAAAATGCACACTTTGAAAACTTAGCGTACAATTCTTCCTTCCTCAATACTTCTAACACCTTTCTCAAATGTTCACCGTGTTCTTGGTCATTCTTTGAGTAAATAAGTATGTCATCAATGAAAACAATGACAAACTTGTCAAAGTATGGTCCACACACTCGGTTCATAAGGTCCATGAACACAGCTGGTGCATTAGTTAAACCAAACGGCATGACCATAAACTCGTAATGACCGTAATGTGTTCTGAAAGCAGTCTTTGGAATATCATCTTCTTTCACCCGCATTTGATGATACCCGGAACGTAAGTCAATCTTTGAATAAACAGACGAGCCTTGTAGTTGATCAAATAAGTCGTCGATTCTCGGTAGTGGGTAGCGGTTCTTGATGGTAAGTTTGTTCAACTCTCGGTAGTCGATACACAACCTGAATGTACCATCTCGGTAGTTGAAGAAATGTTTTGCTAAAGAAGATCTCACTATTTCGTTAGATGAAATCCAAATCAACGAAAAACTTCAATTCATCGAAGAACCCGTCGAAATAATGGATCGTGAGGTTAAAAGACTTAAGCAAAACAAGATACCAATTGTTAAGGTTCGATGGAATGCTCGTAGAGGACCCGAGTTCACCTGGGAGCGTGAAGATCAGATGAAGAAGAAATACCCGCATCTATTTCTAGAAGATTCGTCAACACCTTCAACAGCTTAAAATTTCGGGACGAAATTTATTTAACGGGTAGATACTGTAGTGACCCGAACTTTTCCATGTTTATATATATTAATTGAGATTGATATTTACATGATTAAATGTTTCCAACATGTTAAGCAATCAAACTTGTTAAGACTTGATTAATTGAAATATGTTTCATATAGACAATTGACCACCCAAGTTGACCGGTGATTCACGAACGTTAAAACTTGTAAAAACTATATGATGACATATATATGGATATATATATATATATAGTTAATATGATACTATGATAAGTAAAAATATCATTAAGTATATTAACAATGAACTACATATGTAAAAACAAGACTACTAACTTAATGATTTTTAAACGAGACATATATGTAACGATTATCGTTGTAAAGACATTTAATGTATATATATCATATTAAGAGATATTCATACATGATAATATCATGATAATATATTAATTTAAAATCTCATTTGATATTATAAACATTGGGTTAACAACATTTAACAAGATCGTTAACCTAAAGGTTTCAAAACAACACTTACATGTAACGACTAACGATGACTTAACGACTCAGTTAAAATGTATATACATGTAGTGTTTTAATATGTATTTATACACTTTTGAAAGACTTCAATACATTTATCAAAATACTTCTACTTAACAAAAATGCTTACAATTACATCCTCGTTCAGTTTCATCAACAATTCTACTCATATGCACCCGTATTCGTACTCGTACAATACACAGCTTTTAGATGTATGTACTATTGGTATATACACTCCAATGATCAGCTCTTAGCAGCCCGTGTGAGTCACCTAACACATGTGGGAACCATCATTTGGCAACTAGCATGAAATATCTCATAAAATTACAAAAATATTGTAATGACCCGCACTTTTTCGATCGTTCTATACTTATAAGATTAATATTTACATAAATTAAACCTTACCAACATGATAAGCAATCCAAATTGTTGAGACTTATGTTTTCGAAAAGAGATTTACACAACGTTTGACCGTCTAGTTTGACCGATGATATCACGAACTATACAATATATGATAATTATACGTTTGTGTATATATATGTATATATACATATTTAACATGATCTAAGAATGTTTTAATATCTCATTTTGTATTAATAACAATAAGTTATAAGTATATTTTGAAACTACTAACTTAAGTTTTCAAAACGATAACCATACGTAACGTTATTTGACATTAATACTTATGACTTATAATGTTTATACATATATCGTATAAGTAATGTATTTAATCACTTTTAATAACTTAAATACATAAAACAATATAAGTGTATTTACAAAAGATAGCTATATTTGAATCCTCGTTCCGTTTTCTCAAAGATTTCTATACGTATACCTAGGGTATATGTACCCGTATCATACGCAGCTTCTAGATGTATTTACTATTGGTATATACCAATAAAAATCTGCTCCTTAGCAGCCTTAAATGATTAAAAAACATGTGGAACCAACCATTTGTCAAGTAGCATGAATTATTTAGCAAGAAAACAAAGTTAGGTATCTTTTTTTCCTTTATAACCTAAAAACGTTTTTATGCATGCACACCATTTCTTCACCCCATTTTCTCATACTTACACTTCCATTTCTCTCTTAAAATACTCTTAACATCATACTTGATCATCTCCAAGCATTTTCCCCATGAATTAGCTTCAAAAACCTTACTTAAACACCATAAGAAAACCATACAAAAACACTTCAAGAAATCCTTCCAAGAACACAAACTTACTTCCAATCTTTCATCCAATTCCATCACCCTTTTGGTTCTAGGTTTTTACTCCTCTTTTACAGCAACCTTGTCCAAGGAACTTGAGGTAGAATCTATGTTTATAACCTTATTCGATTCATATATATATATAGCTATCATATTTTGTGGTATACAATTTTAACAACAAGAACATAGTTTGAAAGTTTTCAAACTTGTTTGCAAACTAAATAGATCCTTCTAACTTAACTTTTAAAATACTTCAAGACCTGTAATATAACTTAAATATATGCTAATTTAACAAGGTATAACTTGGTTTTTCAAAGAATATCTTAAAAACTGTTTTTACGACGTCGGAGTGTCACCGGGGACTGTTTTGGGTTGGATAATTAAAAACCATCTTAAACTTTGAATTGGAGGTTTATGTTCTGGAAAAATGATTTTTACTATGAATATGATAACACATAAAAATATCATGATTTAATTCAAAGTATAAGTATTTTTAGAAAAATAACCATTTAAGGTTGTTTACATAAAGGAAAATGTTTAACTTCATAAGTTTCACTAAAGTTTCACCTATGCCGTGTGATTTTGAATACAAACTAAGGTATTTACAGTTCATAGTCTTAAAGAGGGACTCGATCCAAGGAGATGGCAAGTTGAATCAACGAAAACGGAGTTGTAACGAAGAAACTATGACCGAAACAAAATTGGTTATCCAAGACTAGTTTAACTTCGGGATTAATTGGGAAAAATTAAATAAAATCACATCTTTCTAAGATAACATGATATTTTATATATATGTACTTATAATTCAATTTTATATGGTTCAGGATCACCCGTAAACAACACGAGAAGATTAATCATAAGATCCCATGATTGTACGCAACACGTCATTTGACAACACCGGTACTTTATGTACGCAACACGTCATTTGACAACACCGGTACCGTGGGTCAAGATTAATCTCGACCAATACATATACGATGGGGTTTTATTTATTTCGTTGGGGGTTTTATTTATTTCATTGCGGGTATATTAAACATCTAAAAATGAACCATTAAAATTGAATTACTAACAACGAACTGCTAACTACGGACTAAGGAATTATTCAAAGTATTAAAAGTATAACAAGTATATATATGTGACGTTTGTTTAAAAATAAAAGGTATTGATATATTATATATGGATAGGTTCGTGATATCAACCGGAGACCAAGTCAAATTATACATATCTTCAAGACAACAGTGAGTATATAGTCCCATTTTTAAACTCTAAGTATTTCGGGATGAGAATACATGTATTTTATGTTTTACGTTATGGACACAAGTAACTGAAAAATATATTCTACGTTGAGTTGTACCACTGGCATACTTCCCTGTAGCTTGGTAACTGTTATTTACAGCGGTATTGTAAACGCGAATCCTGTTGATAGATCTATCGGGCCTGACAACCCCAACCGGACTGGACGACCAGTATTCAACGGTTGCACAGTACTTCGTTTCGTGACTACACTTGGTACGGTGTAGTAAGATTTCATAATAAAGGGAATATGCGACGTGATTAAATGTTAAGTATGGTTACCAAGTGCTCAACCACTTAGAATATTTTTATTAAAATGTTTATATATGAAATCTTGTGGTCTATATATATATTGCTGCCGGCATTAAACCTATATCTCACCAACTTTATGTTGACGTTTTAAGCATGTTCATTCTCAGGTGATAATTAGAAGCTTCCGCTGCAACATGTTGAATTTAAACAAGATCTTGAGTATGCATATTTGTGTCAAAAATAAAACTGCATATCGGAGGATTTGTAATGTAAAATATGCTAGAAATCGTATTGTTATCATCACATGTAAAGTTTGTAAGTCTAAGATTATCGCTAAACGATAATCATCTTTATATTGTCTAAAGCTTGTATTATCATAAGAGTTATGGTTTGTAATGTAAAATAAATGCAGTTGTTCTTTTAAAAATGTCGCATATAGAGGTCAATACCTCGCAATGAAATCATACGTTATCTAACACGTTCTTATGGTTAAGGACGGGTTATGACATGTGGTATCAGAGCGGTGGTCTTAGCGAACCAGGTTTGCATTAGTGTGTCTAACCGAGAAGTCGTTAGGATACATTAGTAAGTCTGGACTTTGACCGGGTCTGATTTTTAAAACCATTGCTTATCATTGTTGGTTAAAATTTATATGTAAATATTATGTAGTACTAATGGGTTAGTTGTTGTAGATGTCGGGCTCAAAACTTATTATCACATTCAGCGACTCCGAATCAGAATCTTCAGATGGTGTTTCAGTCATTAACCTATCCGATGACGAAAATAATATCTTTGGGGAAGACTCACAAATTCCAGATGAACCAACTATAAAGAACCCGGAAAGTGAACCCGAGGAGGAAAGTGAACCCGAGGAGGAAAGTGAACCCGAGGAAGAAATACAGGAAATTACGAAAGACAAGTTCGAACTAGGAAAGAAACGAAAGGCTAATGAATTAGAAAATTCAAATCTTGAGTTTAATAAGGATGATGTGGCACCAACTCCACTAGACACTACCACCCCTATTCCCGCTATTCCTATTCATTCTATCCCGGCATCCAGTTCTTCAGTCCCACAGCCAAAATATAGGCAGACAGCTAGGATGAGCGTTAGGCGATTCATTGAACCTAAACGTCTTAGAAAATAGACCAAACGATGCGCTGCCTTATTAAACCATGGGATCATATAATGTTTTGTATAATATTATTAGTGTGGTTTGCTTAATGTTTGATGTAAGATAAGCATATGTAAAATAGTGAAGTGTGAAATGCAATAATTTTCCATGGTTAAGTATTATTTAGATGGTAGTAATTGATTCTGTACTAAGCTATTAAGTATGGACATTAACGGGTAGGTACTACCCTAGATATAATTATAAAACGCTAATAAGAAGAAAAGGCTTTTATAATAATACCTGGTTCATATAATTAATAAGCTATAATGTACTGTAAATATACACTACATCTATAATATTCCATGTGAATAATTATTTTCTTTTCATTCTTATAGAAGAATATGGCGCGATTGAACCGAATGACGGAACAAGAAATCCAGGAACTCATCAATCAGCGAGTGAACGACAGAATGTTATGGGTCGAGGCTGCAAGAGGTGCTGCAGTTAACCCAAATCCTCGTGTGGGGTGCACTTACAAAACTTTTCAAGCTTGCAAGCCCTCATCATTCAGTGGAACAGAAGGACCGATCGGTTTAACCCGGTGGATAGAAAAGATGGAGACTGTGTTTAAAATAAGTTGTTGTGTTGAAAAGGACATGACCAAGTATGCATCGTGCACTTTACAAGATAGTGCACTCACGTGGTGGAAAAATTATGTGAAGGCTGTAGGAGGAGATGTAGCTTATGATACTCCTTGGGAAGAATTCAAAACAATGTTAATCAACGAGTATTGTCCAAGGAACGAGGTTAGGAAGTTGGAAGATGAATTACGAAGCCTGAAGGTTGTTGGTACTGAAATCACCAACTACAATCAGCGATTCATGGAATTAGTTTTGCTATGTCCTGAATTGGTCCCAACCGAAGAACGGAAGATTGAAATGTACAAAGATGGTTTGCCCAAAAAGGTCAAGGCAAATGTTACAGCATCAAAACCTAAGACAATTCATGAAGCTATAACCATGGCAAACGAGCTAATGGATCAGGTCATCATGGATAAGAAAGTATCCAATACTGATGTGAAGGTATCAGGTAACAAAAGAAAGTGGAATGGAAATTATGATCGAGGTAACCAACAACAATCTTTTAAGAAACAAGAAATCACGCAAGGTGCGGGTAGTGGTTTAAGCTTTGGTTACAAAGGATAAAATCCTTTATGTAACCGATGCCACAAACATCACTCTGGCTACTGTAATGTGGTATGCAACAAATGTAATCGAAAGGGTCATCTTGCTAAAGATTGTAGGGCCCTCGTTACAAATACAAATGGTACCAAGACTCCTGCCACCAATGCAAATAGAACTGCTTTGGCTACCATTACTTGTTATGGGTGTGGAAAACAAGGTCACTATAAGAGCCAGTGTCCAAATCCAGAGAAGAATAATGGATCTGCACGTGGAAGAGCATTTGTTATTAATGCTAGAGAGGCGTGTGAAGACCCGGAGCTTGTTACGGGTACGTTTACCATTAATAACTTATCCGCATCTATTATATTTGATACTGGTGCCGATAGAAGTTACGTGAGTAGAGGTTTTTACGCTAAATTGAATTGTTCATCATTACCTCTAGATGCTAAGTACATGATTGAGTTAGCTAATGGTAAACTAATTAAAGCCGATAAAATTTGCCGTGATTGTAAAATAAATTTAGCCGGAGAAACATTTAAAATTGACTTAATACCCGTAGAATTAGGAAGTTTTGATGTAATAGTCGGCATGGACTGGATGTCCAAAGTAGGAGCTGAAGTTGTGTGTGCCAAGAAGGCAATTCGCATTCCTTGTAAGGATAAAATGCCGGTGATGATTTATGGAGAGAAGGGTAACTCAAAGCTAAAACTCATTAGCTGTTTGAAAGCCAAGAAGTGTTTAGAAAAGGGATGTTATGCTATTCTAGCACATGTTAATAAAGTCGAAAAGAAAGAAAAAGAGAAGTGCATCAACGACGTGCCTGTGGCAAGAGATTTTCCTGAAGTTTTTCCGGAAGAGTTGCCGGGACTACCTCCATTTAGATCTGTAGAATTTCAAATAGATTTAGTACCAGGAGCTGCACCAGTTGCCCGTGCTCCATATAGACTTGCACCATCTGAGTTAAAAGAACTTCAGAGCCAGTTAAAAGAATTACTGGATCGTGGATTCATACGACCAAGTACTTCACCGTGGGGAGCTCCAATTTTATTCGTCAAGAAGAAAGATGGATCTTTCCGAATGTGTATAGATTATCGTGAATTAAATAAGTTAACTATCAAAAATCGGTATCCACTACCGAGAATTGACGACTTATTTGATCAACTCCAAGGATCATGTGTTTATTCGAAAATTGACCTAAGATCAGGCTATCATCAATTACGCGTCAAAGAAGAAGATATACCGAAAACTGCTTTTCGGACACGTTACGGTCATTACGAATTTTTGGTCATGCCGTTTGGATTGAAGAATGCGCCAGCTGTATTCATGGACCTCATGAATCGAGTTTGTAGTCCATATTTAGATAAGTTTGTTATTGTTTTCATTGATGACATTCTTATCTATTCCAAGAGTGAGCAAGAGCATGAGCAGCATTTAAGTTTAATATTAGAGTTGTTGAGAAAAGAACAGCTATACGCTAAATTTTCTAAGTGTGCTTTCTGGTTGAAAGAAGTGCAATTTCTTGGCCACGTTGTTAGTAGCAAAGGAATTCAGGTTGATCCAGCAAAAATTGAAGCCATTGAAAAATGGGAGACTCCTAAGACACCAATGCAGATACGCCAATTTTTAGGTTTAGCCGGTTATTATAGAAGGTTTATTCAAGATTTTTCCCGAATAGCTAAGCCGTTAACAGCGTTAACGCAAAAAGGGAAGAAATATGAATGGACTTCTGAGCAGGAGAGTGCATTTCAATTACTGAAAAAGAAGTTGACTACGGCGCCTATTTTATCGTTACCAGAAGGGAACGATGATTTTGAAATATATTGTGACGCTTCGCGACAAGGTTTTGGTTGCGTTCTTATGCAATGGAAGAAAGTTATTGCATACGCATCCCGATAATTAAAGATTCACGAGCGGAATTATACGACGCATGATCTAGAATTGGGAGCAGTTGTGTTTGCATTGAAGATATGGAGACACTACTTGTATGGGGTTAAATGCACTGTGTTTACTGATCATAAAAGCCTTCAACATATTTTCGATCAAAAACAGCTGAACATGAGGCAACGTAGGTGGGTTGAGTTAATAAATGACTATGATTGTGAAATTCGTTATCATCCCGGGAAAGCAAACGTGGTGGCCGACGCTCTAAGCAGAAAGGAACGAGAACCAATTCGAGTACGAGCGATGAACATAAAAATTCGCATAAATCTCAACTCACAAATCAAAGAAGTTCAACGAGAAGCACTTACTAAAGAAAATATAGGAAATGAAATAATGAAGAAGTATGAGAAGCAACTCGTTATGCGGGAAGATGGAATTCGATATTTTGCAAATCGTATTTGGGTACCAAAGTTGGGTGGATTAAGGAAGTTGATATTGAACGAGGCACATAAGACAAGATACTCGATACATCCCGGAGTTGGAAAGATGTATCAAGATCTTAAGACACATTATTGGTGGCCTAATTTAAAGACAGACGTTGCAACATATGTTGGGGAATGTTTAACTTGTTCCAAAGTCAAAGCTGAACACCAAAAGCCGTCAGGGTTACTTCAACAACCAGAAATCCCAGAATGGAAATGGGATGGTATTACCATGGATTTCATCACGAAGTTACCAAAGACTGCCTGGGGATACGACACCATTTGGGTGATTGTTGATCGTCTCACCAAGTCTGCACATTTCTTGCCTATAAAGGAAACTGATAGAATAGAGAAACTATTACGATTGTATATAAAGGAAATTGTTTCAAGGCATGGAATACCTATTTCCATTATATCTGATCGTGATAGTAGATTTACCTCAAAGTTCTGGCAATCACTACAGGAGGCCCTAGGAACTCGTTTGGATATGAGCACCGCATATCATCCGCAAACTGACGGGCAGAGTGAAAGAACAATTCAGACTCTTGAAGACATGCTCAGGGCATGTGTGATCGATTTTGGAAACGGATGGGATAAGTATTTACCGTTAGCAGAATTCTCGTATAATAATAGTTATCATGCGAGCATTAAAGCTGCGCCATTTGAAGCACTGTATGGGAGGAAGTGTAGATCTCCTATCTTTTGGAATGAAGTAGGAGATCGACAATTAACTGGTCCCGAGATCATACATGAAACTACTGAAAAGATAGTACAAATTAAGGAGAGATTGAAAACAGCCCGTAGTCGCCAAAAGAGCTACGCTGATGTTCGAAGGAAACCATTAGAGTTTCAGATCGGTGACATGGTTATGTTAAAGGTATCACCATGGAAAGGTGTAATACGTTTTGGCAAAAGGGGTAAACTGAACCCAAGGTACGTAGGCCCGTTCAAGATCATCGAACGCATTGGACCGGTAGCTTATCGACTCGAGTTACCGCAACAACTCGCCGGAGTACATAATACTTTTCACGTCTCAAACCTTAAGAAGTGTCTTGCAAAGGAAGACCTCACCATTCCTCTTGAAGAAATCCATGTCTACGAGAAACTACAATTCATCGAAGAACCAATCGAAATCATGGATCGTGAAGTTAAACGGCTCAAGCAGAGCAACATACCGATCGTTAAGGTTCGTTGGAATGCTCGAAGAGGTCCTGAGTTTACTTGGGAACGAGAGGATTAAATGAAACAAAAGTATCCACACTTGTTTCCCGATGACGCAAAATAGGTACAATTTTAAAATTTCGGGACGAAATTTATTTAACGGGTAGGTACTGTAATGACCCGCACTTTTTCGATCGTTCTATACTTATAAGATTAATATTTACATAAATTAAACCTTACCAACATGATAAGCAATCCAAATTGTTGAGACTTATGTTTTCGAAAAGAGATTTACACAACGTTTGACCGTCTAGTTTGACCGATGATATCACGAACTATACAATATATGATAATTATACGTTTGTGTATATATATGTATATATACATATTTAACATGATCTAAGAATGTTTTAATATCTCATTTTGTATTAATAACAATAAGTTATAAGTATATTTTGAAACTACTAACTTAAGTTTTCAAAACGATAACCATACGTAACGTTATTTGACATTAATACTTATGACTTATAATGTTTATACATATATCGTATAAGTAATGTATTTAATCACTTTTAATAACTTAAATACATAAAACAATATAAGTGTATTTACAAAAGATAGCTATATTTGAATCCTCGTTCCGTTTTCTCAAAGATTTCTATACGTATACCTAGGGTATATGTACCCGTATCATACGCAGCTTCTAGATGTATTTACTATTGGTATATACCAATAAAAATCTGCTCCTTAGCAGCCTTAAATGATTAAGAAACATGTGGAACCAACCATTTGTCAAGTAGCATGAATTATTTAGCAAGAAAACAAAGTTAGGTATCTTTTTTTCCTTTATAACCTAAAAACGTTTTTATGCATGCACACCATTTCTTCACCCCATTTTCTCATACTTACACTTCCATTTCTCTCTTAAAATACTCTTAACATCATACTTGATCATCTCCAAGCATTTTCCCCATGAATTAGCTTCAAAAACCTTACTTAAACACCATAAGAAAACCATACAAAAACACTTCAAGAAATCCTTCCAAGAACACAAACTTACTTCCAATCTTTCATCCAATTCCATCACCCTTTTGGTTCTAGGTTTTTACTCCTCTTTTACAGCAACCTTGTCCAAGGAACTTGAGGTAGAATCTATGTTTATAACCTTATTCGATTCATATATATATAGCTATCATATTTTGTGGTATACAATTTTAACAACAAGAACATAGTTTGAAAGTTTTCAAACTTGTTTGCAAACTAAATAGATCCTTCTAACTTAACTTTTAAAATACTTCAAGACCTGTAATATAACTTAAATATATGCTAATTTAACAAGGTATAACTTGGTTTTTCAAAGAATATCTTAAAAACTGTTTTTACGACGTCGGAGTGTCACCGGGGACTGTTTTGGGTTGGATAATTAAAAACCATCTTAAACTTTGAATTGGAGGTTTATATTCTGGAAAAATGATTTTTACTATGAATATGATAACACATAAAAATATCATGATTTAATTCAAAGTATAAGTATTTTTAGAAAAATAACCATTTAGGTTGTTTACATAAAGGAAAATGTTTAACTTCATAAGTTTCACTAAAGTTTCACCTATGCCGTGTGAATTTGAATACAAACTAAGGTATTTACAGTTCATAGTCTTAAAGAGGGACTCGATCCAAGGAGATGGCAAGTTGAATCAACGAAAACGGAGTTGTAACGAAGAAACTATGACCGAAACAAAATTGGTTATCCAAGACTAGTTTAACTTCGGGATTAATTGGGAAAAATTAAATAAAATCACATCTTTCTAAGATAACATGATATTTTATATATATGTACTTATAATTCAATTTTATATGGTTCAGGATCACCCGTAAACAACACGAGAAGATTAATCATAAGATCCCATGATTGTACGCAACACGTCATTTGACAACACCGGTACTTTATGTACGCAACACGTCATTTGACAACACCGGTACCGTGGGTCAAGATTAATCTCGACCAATACATATACGATGGGGTTTTATTTATTTCGTTGGGGGTTTTATTTATTTCATTGCGGGTATATTAAACATCTAAAAATGAACCATTAAAATTAAATTACTAACAACGAACTGCTAACTACGGACTAAGGAATTATTCAAAGTATTAAAAGTATAACAAGTATATATATGTGACGTTTGTTTAAAAAGAAAAGGTATTGATATATTATATATGGATAGGTTCGTGATATCAACCGGAGACCAAGTCAAATTATATATATCTTCAAGACAACAGTGAGTATATAGTCCCATTTTTAAACTCTAAGTATTTCGGGATGAGAATACATGTATTTTATGTTTTACGTTATGGACACAAGTAACTGAAAAATATATTCTACGTTGAGTTGTACCACTGGCATACTTCCCTGTAGCTTGGTAACTGTTATTTACAGCGGTATTGTAAACGCGAATCCTGTTGATAGATCTATCGGGCCTGACAACCCCAACCGGACTGGACGACCAGTATTCAACGGTTGCACAGTACTTCGTTTCGTGACTACACTTGGTACGGTGTAGTAAGATTTCATAATAAAGGGAATATGCGACGTGATTAAATGTTAAGTATGGTTACCAAGTGCTCAACCACTTAGAATATTTTTATTAAAATGTTTATATATGAAATCTTGTGGTCTATATATATATTGCTGCCGGCATTAAACCTATATCTCACCAACTTTATGTTGACGTTTTAAGCATGTTCATTCTCAGGTGATAATTAGAAGCTTCCGCTGCAACATGTTGAATTTAAACAAGATCTTGAGTATGCATATTTGTGTCAAAAATAAAACTGCATATCGGAGGATTTGTAATGTAAAATATGCTAGAAATCGTATTGTTATCATCACATGTAAAGTTTGTAAGTCTAAGATTATCGCTAAACGATAATCATCTTTATATTGTCTAAAGCTTGTATTATCATAAGAGTTATGGTTTGTAATGTAAAATAAATGTAGTTGTTCTTTTAAAAATGTCACATATAGAGGTCAATACCTCGCAATGAAATCATACGTTATCTAACACGTTCTTATGGTTAAGGACGGGTTATGACAAATATGAGTAATCATTCATGACTTATTTACATGAAAACAAAATTACATATCCTTTATATCTAATCCATACACCAACGACCAAAAACACCTACAAACACTTTCATTCTTCAATTTTCTTCATCTAATTGATCTCTCTCAAGTTCTATCTTCAAGTTCTAAGTGTTCTTCAAGTTCTAGTTACAAAAAATCAAGAATACTTTCAAGTTTGCTAGCTCACTTTCAATCTTGTAAGGTGATCATCCAACCTCAAGAAATCTTTGTTTCTTACAGTAGGTTATCATTATAATACAAGGTAATAATCATATTCAAACTTTGGTTCAATTTCTATAACTATAACAATCTTATTTCAAGTGATGATCTTACTTGAACTTGTTTTCGTGTCATGATTCTGCTTCAAGAACTTCGAGCCATCCAAGGATCCGTTGAAGCTAGATCCATTTTTCTCTTTTCCAGTAGGTTTATCCAAGGAACTTAAGGTAGTAATGATGTTCATAACATCATTCGATTCATACATATAAAGCTATCTTATTCGAAGGTTTAAACTTGTAATCACTAGAACATAGTTTAGTTAATTCTAAACTTATTCGCAAACAAAAGTTAATCCTTCTAACTTGACTTTTAAAATCAACTAAACACATTTTCTATATCTATATGATTTGCTAACTTAATGATTTAAAACCTGGAAACACGAAAAACACCGTAAAACCGGATTTACGCCGTCGTAGTAACACCGTGGGCTGTTTTGGGTTAGTTAATTAAAAACTATGATAAACTTTGATTTAAAAGTTGTTATTCTGAGAAAATGATTTTTATTATGAACATGAAACTATATCCAAAAATTATGGTTAAACTCAAAGTGGAAGTATGTTTTCTAAAATGGTCATCTAGACGTCGTTCTTTCGACTGAAATGACTACCTTTACAAAAATGACTTGTAACTTATTTTTTCAACTATAAACCTATACTTTTTCTGTTTAGATTCATAAAATAGAGTTCAATATGAAACCATAGCAATTTTATTCACTCAAAACGGATTTAAAATGAAGAAGTTATGGGTAAAACAAGATTGGATATTTTTTCTCATTTTAGCTACGTGAAAATTGGTAACAAAGCTATTCCAACCATAACTTAATCAACTTGTATTGTATATTATGTAATCTTGAGATACCATAGACACGTATACAATGTTTCGACCTATCATGTCAACACATCTATATATATTTCGGAACAACCATAGACACTCTATATGTGAATGTTGGAGTTAGCTGTACAGGGTTGAGGTTGATTCCAAAATATATATAGTTTGAGTTGTGATCAATACTGAGATACGTATACACTGGGTCGTGGATTGATTCAAGATAATATTTATCGATTTATTTCTGTACATCTAACTGTGGACAACTAGTTGTAGGTTACTAACGAGGACAGCTGACTTAATAAACTTAAAACATCAAAATCTATTAAAAGTA
Organism: Rutidosis leptorrhynchoides; assembly: GCF_046630445.1. Lineage (NCBI taxonomy): Eukaryota > Viridiplantae > Streptophyta > Magnoliopsida > Asterales > Asteraceae > Rutidosis > Rutidosis leptorrhynchoides. The sequence continues at coordinate 361,681,912 of NC_092335.1, read as the reverse complement.
TTGTAAATATATTTTGAACATACTTTGATATATATGTATATATTGTTATAGGTTCGTGAATCAACCAGTGGCCAAGTCTTACTTCCCAACGAAGTAAAAATCTGTGAAAGTGAGTTATAGTCCCACTTTTAAAATCTAATATTTTTGGGATGAGAATACATGCAGGTTTTATAAATGATTTACAAAATAGACACAAGTACGTGAAACTACATTCTATGGTTGAATTATCGAAATCGAATATGCCCCTTTTTATTAAGTCTGGTAATCTAAGAATTAGGGAACAGACACCCTAATTGACGCGAATCCTAAAGATAGATCTATTGGGCCTAACAAACCCCATCCAAAGTACCGGATGCTTTAGTACTTCGAAATTTATATCATATCCGATGGGTGTCCCGGAATGATGGGGATATTCTTATATATGCATCTTGTTAATGTCGGTTACCAGGTATTCACCATATGAATGATTTTTATCTCTATGTATGGGATGTGTATTGAAATATGAAATCTTGTGGTCTATTATTATGATTTGATATATATAGGTTAAACCTATAACTCACCAACATTTTTGTTGACGTTTTAAGCATGTTTATTCTCAGGTGATTATTAAGAGCTTCCGCTATCGCATACTTAAATAAGGACGAGATTTGGAGTCCATGCTTGTATGATATTGTGTAAAAACTGCATTCAAGAAACTTATTTTGTTGTAACATATTTGTATTGTAAACCATTATGTAATGGTCGTGTGTAAACATGATATTTTAGATTATCATTATTTGATAATCTACGTAAAGCTTTTTAAAACCTTTATCTATGAAATAAAGGTTATGGTTTGTTTTAAAAATGAATGCAGTCTTTGAAAAACGTCTCATATAGAGGTCAAAACCTCGCAACGAAATCAATTAATATGGAACGTTTTTAATCAATAAGAACGGGACATTTCATATACGTACCAAGTAGAACGATCGGAAGACTTTACTTCCTTAATGAGTGGATCTGAATCACTCGGAAGTGCCAATCTGTTTCAATTGACACCGGTTTGCCTACTTCCCACATGACAAGCTTTTCTGCTTGTTTAAAAAAAAATAAGAAGTAGATATTACCCTTCCAATAAATCTCATAAACCTTTGGGTGCCATAGCTTTTGGCAATGGGTTGTGTTGTCTAAGCAAACACAAGCACGTAGCTATTGCTCCTAAAAAAAGATAGCACTGGTGAAGCTCAAGGCTCCTCTTCCCACCGTATCACACCATTAGATGATGTAATAATAAAATGATATAGTTTCGGAAGTCTGCTATACCAAGTAACCAAAAGTTTTTGATCTGGCACGTGATTCGGTCACAATCACGCTATGCAATCACCGCTCTCTCACGGTTTACACCCGTTTTGGTACAGGTGACCTACTATTGAGTTCTTTGAACTAGTAGGATTTTATGTCCAAAATAATGAACATGTGGAACACTTTCGGCTTCTTTAAAATAATGAAATATACTATAAAATACCAAGCCATATCATAAACAAGGGTTTTGGTCGAATTTTCATTATTTTTCTATTTTTTTTTCTTTTTAAACTAACTTTTCTCATTTTTTTTTTATTTTCCCCCTAATTTTTCACTTTTTTTTTTTTACGACCAAAACCCCGTGAAACGTAAGTCTTTTAATATCAAAACTAGTATGATGATGATTTCATTAACAACCAGCCCGAGAGATTTTACATCCCCACCCCACACTTGAGATCAAGTAATGTCCCCATTACTTGAGATCAAAAATAGATTAAAATCGAAAGGGTAAGAAAAATAAAAACTTATCGAGTTAACCACTGATCGTGGAATGACAGTGACAGATGGCGCTGAACTGACTACCAGCATAAGAACATCGTCCATTCTCGATCCTCACACCAATATCATCACTCAAGTAGTTTTGCTGAACTTAATGCCAGACTTGAAAAAAATCGTTTCACCAACATTCCTAAGAAAAGAAAAACACAAGAACTACATAAATGGGACAAGGTGGCACCACCCGGTAACCTAAACGCCTTGCCCCTAAATAAGGTTTCAAAGTACCTAATACGAATACAAAAGAAAATAGTTAACCAAGTACAGAGCCAACAAAAGAAAATAGTCTTAAATAAAAATAAAAATGATCAATAAGCATCAAGGCCAACGGTCTCGATTCGGGTCCCACTCCCCGCCATAAGTCTCCCTGAATGCTTGCTCCGGATCATAAACAACTGGTGGATTATTATCCATGGGGTTCCACTCTCGATAAACGGGTCTCGGGGTCTCCACATAGTTGCTCGGAACCTGATACGACAACTGCCGTTGGATCTGTAACTGATGCCTATGCCAATCAATCTCGGCCTGTTGTCCGATCTGTCTATGCTCCAATCGAATCAACCTGTGGTTCGTCTCACCCATGAGCTGCATAACCTGACCCAACTGATTCTGAATAGAATCAAAACGCTCATCTGAATGTACCTGCATCTCCATCATCTGTATGGAGATATCCTCAAAACTGCGCTCATTAGAAACCCTCAGATTACCAAAACCATCAACTAGCCCACTAATCTCATCAGAGGTTGGAACACGTCCCCTACCACAACCTCGACTACGAACTGGTCTCTCAGCTTCTACCATCGGCACATCACCCCCTTCATTACCTTCAACTTGACCACCTGTCCCTCTAGGTGGATCCACATACGGAATCAAATTGTGACTCGAATCATACTTCAAAAAGTTTGCCTTAGTCCAAAAAGTAGCATCTAACTGTTTCATTTAAAATGGATTTTCAGTCAATCGAGACAAATTAATCTTAAAGAACTTAGCAAATCTAGTAATAAAATGTCCATCTAACATCATTTTTCCACTTTTCACATCTTCAGCAACCTTCCCCAAGTAGATACCCAAGAAACCAGGAATATCAGTAAAACGATCATTCGTAAGCTGATAAAGTAGCCACACGTCACCTTTGTTAATTTTTTCATTACTGTTAACCCTCGCATTAAACGTACACCCGATCAATCTCTGAAAAAGACGATGATCCTTGTTAAACATATCCGTATAAGTAACCCTACCAGCATGAAAAGGCTCATCACTGAACTGCGTCCAAGCGGTCGCATGATTAAAGGTACCCTCATAATCAGCATTAGTCAAATACTCTTTTAACAGATCATTGTTTAACTCAGAATAAATACCCAATGCTCGCGCAACATCCATAGCACTCATCCTTCGGCCCACCCCACCCAACCTAAACATAAAGAAATTCGGTGTTGTCGGGGTAGATGAGTAATTAAATCTAAAAGTCCCGAAAAACTATTTGCACAAAGCTGGGTAAAGTGTCTCACGGAGGCTAAAAATCTCTTCCCAAGCTTTTATAACAATTGTTTGATTTGGCTCCCGAATTCGATAATGTAACCTCAACAAATTCCTAACCCTAATTCTTTCCCCCGCTGCAATAAACGGAGCCCATTCCAAATACCATGTCAGACCAACAACACTTTCATCAATCTTATCAAAATTTTCACTATAAACCGCGTGATTTTTAAGGTAATTAAGCCATACAGTAGGATCATTTGGATCAGGTTGTTCGCTTGTACCTCCCTTTTCAGAAACACGTCCTCTTTTTCCCTGTACACAAGAAACAATTCCAAAACAAAAGCAAACGTGACATGGCAATGTTAGTCCGATGCAATCCTTAACCACACATGAGTCTAATTTAATTTCTTCATGACCATCACTTATATTCAACACATAACTCAAATCTTTGCAATTCAATTTAACTCATTAAGCTCATAATCACAACCTTTTCACTTGAAACTACAAGTTCTCCATTAACATGAAACTAATCAAGATAATAAATCATTCTTCACATAAGCAACCATGAAAAATTAGCATCATAATTAGTCATAACAATTCATAATCCAAGTGAGCTAATAATTCAAACAACATGAATATAACCTTCTCATATCAACACAACCTCACACTCGCTTTTTAATGTATTCTCCAAAATTAAACATCACCCATATAACAAGTAACCTTCACTAATCATTATAAACTTGAATTCAAAGATTGAAGAAACTTTAATAGCATGAATATGTAATGAGAGCATGTAATCATCATAAAAACATGTTATCCATAGCAATTATAACAATTAAACATGTTATCATCAACCAATTTAAGAAAAGCATACAACCCCTAAAAATTAGTATACTAGCAATTCACAAAATCTAGCATTTATAATGAAGAATTGAAAGTAATTATAACAAAATCGAAGTGTACACATACCCTATTCATGTTTAATTGAAGTTTCTTGAGCAAATCAATGTAGAAGATGAAGATTTGAGTGAGTTAGGTTTTAGGAGTGATGAAGAATTAAGAGAGAAAAGACTTGGAATGTGGCTGAGAATTTCTTCTCAAGTAACCCTAATTGGGTGATAAAAATCGGTCATGTAGGTGGGAGTCTAAAACCGCAGCCCAAAATAATAAAACAAAATCAAGTTGCCTGCAAACTAGCGCGCGCGGCGCGCTATTAAAGGGGTGTGGCGCGCATAGTGACCAAAAAATGTGCTTCGCGCAGATGCAATTGTGCGGCGCGCCTTTGGCTTATAATTTTGCTGTTCTAATTTTTAGTACACACGCACGGGGCACACAAATAAGTGTGCGGCGCACACTTTTTCCACATAAGTGCGCGGCGCCTTTTAATCTATGCGCGGCGCACATTAGCAGCAACAGTAATCCATCAATTATTTTTTTCTGTAACACTTCTATACATATACCTTCAAAAATTCTCGCAATTCTAACACATATTATCAAGCATAACAATTCCCACAAACATTGCCACCCTTAAATCCGCATAAAAATCACGTAGAGTAACCCGATCAATCAAGATAAAAATAAAAGTACAAAAAGGCAATTTAAGGCATGCAATAAATATACAATGCAAAAAAAAAAAAAAAAAAACACAAACGATGTACAAACTCTACAAAATCAACGCCACCGTCGATTTTAGGCGTTGTTGGCGTTGAAGATGAGTTTAACCTCATCCTACACCATCCTTAAACCATCCACGTAGTGCCTGACGCGTTGGCCATTCACCTTAAACTCCTCTCCTTTCGAGTTTACCAAATCTATCGCCCCATGAGGATAAACTTTCCTCACAACAAATGGTCCCGACCATTTTGATTTCAACTTTCCGGGAAACAACTTAAACCTCGAATTGAAAAGAAGGACACGATCTTCCTCTTTACATTCTTTCGGATCTTTTAAACGACTATCGTGCCACTTCTTCGTCCTCTCCTTGCACAACAACGAGTTGTCATAGGCATCTAGCCTTAACTCGTCCAACTCATTCAATTGGCTCAAACGGAGGCGACCCGCCTCCTTAAGATCAAGATTACACGTTTTGAGAGCCCAAAAAGCTTTGTGCTCTATCTCCACGGGGAGATGACATGCTTTACCATAAAGTAACCGAAAAGGAGTGGTTCTGGTTGGCGTTTTGTACGCCGTTCTAAATGCCCATAAGGCATCATCGAGTTTAAACGACCACTCCTTAGGATTAGAACCAATAGTTTTCTCAAGAATCCTCTTTAAAGCTCGGTTGGTGTTTTTGACTTGCCCATTCGTTTGAGGATGGTAGGATGTCAAAACTTTATGAGTTACCCCATACCGTTTCAACACCTTTTCGAGTTGGGCATTACAAAAGTGAGTTCCCCGATCACTAATTAAAGCCTTCGGAGAACCAAACCGAGAAAAGAGTTGCTTTAAGAACGAAACTACGACCCGTGCATCATTAGTGGGCAAAGCTTGTGCTTCAACCCATTTTGAAACATAATCGATAGCAACAAGAATGTAGAGCTTATTATTCGACTTCGGGAACGGGCCCATGAAATCAATCCCCCAAATATCAAAAACCTCACAAACTTGAATGACATTTTGAGGCATCTCATCTCGTTGGGTGATTTGGCCCGCCCGTTGACAAGCATCGCACGATTGACAAATTCGGTGGGCATCTTTGAAGATAGTAGGCCAATAAAAACCAGCCTCAAAGACTTTTCGTCCCGTAACTTGGGGACCATAATGCCCACCTGTCGGACCATGATGACATTGAACAAGAATGAGTTCGCATTCTTCTCCGGAAACACATCGGCGGATCATTCCATCAGAACACCGCCTAAAAAGATAAGGGTCCTCCCAAAAGTAGTACTTAAGGTCACTAAAGAATTTCTTACGCTTATGATGTGACCAACCCTTTTCTAGGAACCCACCAACCAAGTAATTCGCAAAATCAACGAACCAAGGGTCTTCACACTCTTCCACCTTCATGAGATATTCATCGGGAAAATCATCATGAATGGTAGTCTCATCGAGAACCTCACGGGAGGGGTTCTCAAGACGTGAAAGGTGATCGGCCGCTAAGTTCTCGGCGCCCTTTTTGTCCCGGATTTCTACATCGAATTCTTGCAAAAGCAATACCCAACGTATCAATCTCGGTTTAGCATCGGGTTTAGAGAGCAAATGCTTAAGTGCCGAGTGGTCCGTATACACAACCATCTTTGCTAGTATGAGATATGCACGAAATTTTTCAAAAGAAAAGACAATTGCTAGGAGTTCCTTTTCGGTGGTGGTATAATTTAGTTGCGCTCCTTACAATGTCTTACTAGCATAGTAAATGGGCTGAAAATGTTTACCAACACGTTGCCCCAAGACGGATCCGATTGCAAAGTCACTAACATCACACATAAGTTCGAATGGCATAGACCAATCCGGACTAATAAGAATAGGTGAATTAGTGAGCTTTGCCTTAAGAAGATTAAAAGCTTTGTGACACTCCTCCGAGAAAACAAACGGAGTGTCCTTTTCAAGAAGTTTATTTAAGGGCGTGGCAATTTTGGAAAAATCCTTGATAAATCGCCGGTAAAACCCGGCGTGCCCAAGAAAACTTCGAACACCTTTAACATCGGTAGGGGCTTTAAGCTCGGCGATAACATTGATTTTCGCCTTATCTACCTCCATTCCAACTTTAGAAATCTTGTGCCCAAGAGCGATGCCTTCACGAACCATAAAATGGCATTTCTCCTAGTTGAGCACAAGATTGGCTTTTTCGCATCGAATCAACATACGCTCAAGATTATGAAGACATAACTCGAAGGTATCTCCGTAGACTGAAAAGTCGTCCATAAACACCTCCATGCAGTCTTCGATCATATCATGGAATATTGCCACCATACACCTTTGAAAGGTAGCAGGGGCATTACATAAGCCGAAAGGCATACGTCGATAAGAGAATGTGCCATACGGGCACGTGAACGTGGTTTTCTCTTGGTCTTCAGGCGCAATAGGGATTTGGAAATATCCCGAAAAACCATCAAGAAAACAAAAGAAACTTTTTCCCGCCAACCTCTCCAACATTTGATCGATGAAGGGTAAGGGAAAATGGTCCTTTCGGGTGGCATCATTCAATTTTCGATAGTCAATGCACACCCGCCACCCCGTGACAGTCCTGGTAGAAATTAATTCATTCTTTTCGTTTGTGATTACGGTCATGCCACCCTTTTTGGGCACACATTGAACCGGACTCACCCAAGGACTGTCAGAGATAGGGTAGATAAGACCTGCATCAAGGAGTTTAACAATCTCCTTTTTAACCACTTCCTGCATGTGCGGGTTTAGTCGCCTCTGTCCTTGCACACACGGTTTGAAGTTATCTTCCATTAGGATTTTGTGTGTACAATAAGAGGGACTTATACCCTTGATATCCTGAATTTTCTATGCAATAGCCGGTTTATGGGCTTTTAACATAGATACAAGTTTAGATTTTTGACTTACAGAAAGATCGGAAGCAATAATCACCGGGAGTTTAGACTCCTCCTCAAGAAAAGCATACTCCAAATTATCCGGGAGTTGTTTCAACTCTAACTCAGGAGGCTCTTCAATTGAAGTTTTACTCCGGTATGCATTTGCTTTTTCTAACTTCTCATGCTCTTCTTCGGTTGGCTCATAACCTTCAGCCATTAAGGTGGTCATCAAATCCACCTCATCTGACATATCCTCTTCACCACTTGCTATTTCACATTCACCTGTTCCCTGCAATTCTGAAAACTCCTGCAAAAACTCAACATGCGTATCCACGGTTTGCAAAAAATAACAAGTATCATCTAGGGAACCGGGGTATTTTATTGCCTTATCAATAGCAAAAGTCACCTTTTGGTCACCTATTCGAAGGGTCAACTGTTGGCCATAAACATCAATTAAACATCTAGCGGTGTTCAAAAATAGCCTACCCAAAATAAGTGGAATCCTTTCATCCACTTCCATGTCTAAAACAACAAAATCGGCGGGGAAAACTAATGTCCCGGCCTTAACTAGCATGTTCTCTATAATCCCACGAGGGTATTTAATAGAGCGGTCCGCTAGTTGTATGGCCATACGAGTGGGTCTAAGTTCCCCAGGTGCTAGTTTAAGGTAAATAGACTAGGGCATTAAATTAATACTAGCACCCAAATCCGCCAATGCGCGCATACAAGCAAGATCCCCCACTAAACAAGGAATAGTATAACAACCCGGATCTTCCAACTTCTCGGGAAGTTGGTTTGTCACCACCACTGTACATGCTGCATTCAAAGTCACGGATGAAACACTTTCCATCTTTTTCCGGTTGGTGAGCAAATCTTTCATGAACCCGGCATACTTAGGCATCCTCGCAATAAAATCAATGAAAGGCAAGTTGATATTCACTTTCTTGATCAACTCCATGAACTTTGACTTTTCCGCCTCTAACTTCTCTAACCTCTGTTTCCTCGGGTACGGGAGCGGTGGTTGATACTCCTTAACTACCGGTTTAGCAGCAACCTTTACCGGTATATTGTCAACTTCCTCAATCACCTGTTCCGGCTCCTTATCCCCCTCCGGTTCACTAACAACTACCGGCTCACTATCTTTAACCAATGGAACTCGCAAATCATACTCCGCAGGCTTCTTTGGTAGATCATATGCTAAACCACTTCGGGTGGTGATAGCATTAACGTGCCCATTTTTCGGGTTAGCATCCGTGTTACTTGGTAACTCCCCCGGTTTTCTCTCATTTCTCTGATTAGCAAGTTGACCAATCTGTTGTTCCAAATTATGAATAGCGGCTTGTTGATTCCGGAACATCTGATCATTCTTCTCATTATTCTGAGTAACAGTAGTAACAAGCTGAGTTTGAGATATCACAAGCTTTTCAATCATAGCTTCAAGATTCGACTTTTTCTCTTCGGCTTGGGGCTTTTGAAAATACCCAGGAGCTTGTTGCTGAAATCCTCCACCCAGCAGATTCTGATAATTACTGTTACTACCTCCCTGTCGACCTTGAGGATTGTAGGGATTATTAAAATTGCGGTTAAACTGAGCGCGCCCTTGAAACTGATTATTATTTTACTGACTGATGTACGCTATCTCTTCCTTTTGACCTATCATTAACCCTGCATCACAATCCTTAGCCAAATGTAAACCCCCACAATACTCACAACCAACCTTCATACCATGAATATCCTTATTCATCTTCTCGAAATTTCTACCAAAAGAATCCAACTTAGCACTGATAGACCCAAAATCATCAAACGCACCAGTGGTCTCGGTTCTCTTAACTGAAGCTGAATGGGATGACTCATGATCTTGATGCCATTCGTGAGAGTAAGCAGCTTGCTTTTCAATTATCTCTAGCGCCTCTTCTTCGGTCTTATCCATTAACGTACCACCTGCTGCTTGATCAATACTCTGACGAGTTGGAATGTCACAACCTTTGTAGAAAATCTGAACCTTTTGTAAATAATTCAACCCGTGTTGCAGACACGAGCGTAACAAAGTAGCAAAACGGTTCCAAGCATCAAATAATGTCTCACTGCTCTTTTGTCTAAATTGTGAAATTTCTGCTTGAAGTCTAGCAGCTCGAGACGCAGGGAAAAACTTCGACAAAAACTTATCCTCCAAAGTCTCCAAAGAGGTAATCGTGCCCTCTGGTTGCTTATCTAACCATCTCTTAGCTTCTCCCTTAAGAGTCCGAGGGAAAAGCCTTGTCTTGATTGAAGTATCGGCAACCTCATGTAGCTTAAACAAATTGCAAACATCATTAAAATTACGAAGATGCTCGTTAGCATCCTCAGTACCCTTGCCATAAAATCGGCAATCAGAAGAAATCAAATTCAGGATCGGCCCTGTAATTTGAAAAGGCTGAGTGATGTTCGGTTGAGTAATCGAATTGCCTTGGCCCCCTCGTGTGGCCTTCAGCTTTTGTGCCATAGTCTGAGGACGAGGTGGTTGTTCTTGGTCAGCCATATCTTCAGTCTCGAAAAGATCTAAGGAAATGTAAGATTCTTCTTCTTCTCTGATTTCAGGTGGTGTATCGGGCACCACAGTTTCAAAACTACTTCCCAAATTAATTATATTAGCACTTGAAGAGAAAGATGAATCCACTGTAGACTGTTGTTCGTGACTTAATGCTCTGAATAACTCTCTTTCGGGTTCTGCAAATGGCTGAAGAATCGGAGAATTAGAAGAACACGTATATGGCATGCACTACCTGTTACCTGCGAAATCACAACTAACAACTGATTAAACGCACCGATTCAACTGAGAATATACGAAAAGAAATAATAAACTATAACTAAACTAAGAACAATTAGATAACAATCTTAATTTTCGACAAAACTGTCCCCGGCAGCGGCGCCAAAAATTTGATGTGTAAAATATAGTATATAATTTATCTCTGGAAAATGCCGATTTAAAGATTACTACACACTAAGGGGCAGTGTACCCGATCGTGCAATAGTATAAATTTGGTAATTCCGAAATCGTTCCAAGGACAGTTTTAACGCGAGAATTAAGATTGCAACTAATAAAAATAAACTAAGATTGCAACTAATAAAAATAAACTAAGTTAAACTATGAAAATTTAAAGTACGAGATAATTTGTTTTGTGGCTATTTAACGATTAGCCAAATCAAGGATAGATTAAAAGTAAAGACAATATTTTTGAGTTATTAAGTTTAAGCTTTAAAGCAAATAGGAAAATAAGATAGTTGTAAAACAAATAAGAGAACGAATGTTCGTCTAGACCTTTTACACCTAGTGCTGGATGTAATTAGATTAAGTTTGAATTGTGGATTAAAAGCATGTGAGTTTTCTAATCGGTCCACCTGGAATTCCCCAGCGCAGACACAACAACTAAGATTACACAGCACGGAATTCCCCATCACTTAAGACCTCCTAGATGTGATAAGTTGACTCAACTGATAATCAAGTTCAAATTACGACTCTACTCTCGTAGTAATCAATAATCACACCAACTCTCGTTGTGAGTGATTTGCACCTTAATCGTCTAGCCTTTTGAATTCAATTTACTATCGTCTCCGATTAAGCAAACAACCAATTAAGACAAACCAGTTGAAAATATATATATTAAATTGATGAACTCTCGTCCTATCAAACAAACATATAATCAATTGAATCGAAAAGAATAAGTTTCATAAGATGCATTCATGTATTCAAAACTTCAAATCAAAATACTTATAATCCAACAATTAATGAAAATCACATCCAACACATAGGTTTATTAGTCTAGACAAACATAAAGGTTTAGCCAACAATCATGGCTAAAACCAAAATCAAACATAAAATCAGAGTATAATTCATTGTATGAAATCAAAGAATCAACCTAATTGAATAAATGATCTTGAATGTTGTTTGGATTGAAACGTGTTCCCGGAATGATTTGGATGAATTGATGATCTTGGAGTTCCCAAAAATCGCCTCAAATCGTCCCTCTTTCTCTCTAAAAACGGCTGTCAAAAAGATGTGTTCACTAGGGTTGAAAAATAGAATATAACTTAGAAAATAACCCTTTTCCGGATACCATGCGCGCCGCGCACTCATAACCACGCGCCGCGCGCACCATATGTATTTTCTGTGAGGCGCACACCTAAAAGTGCGCCCCTCACATGTAGTGTAAAATTTCACTGTTCACTTTTTCTTCATATACGCGCGCCTCACACCTTCAAAACATCAACTTTTGAACGTTTCCTTGCACTTTTAACCATTCGAACTTGTATCCAAACCTTTATAACGTTCTTGTGTAGAAAACTATTAAAAATCATCAAATATCTTCACATTACGTCTTCTTGGTTCTCAAACTTATATTATCACAATATCAATCAAAATACTCCAATTCGTATCCAAACAGACCAAAATACGACCGATATTGCGAGAATAATAATAGATGAAATGCGCAATATCACCAACGATATAAGATATGTGTTTTGAATGTTTACGATTCATTAGTTATGGTTGTTTGAAGTTGGATTCGTGCATTAAGTGTTCAAACTGCCCAAATTGCTGAACAGACACATGGAGCGGCGCTCCAATACCTTGAGCGGCGCTCCAAACCCGGCTGTCCAAAATTTCACTTTTTCGTTTAATTCTAACTATGCTACGCACCTCCGATTAACATGAAACTTGGCCAACATGCTTATATATGATTAAAAACCTCAGAAAAATAGTTCGAGACCCGACCCGAACGTGTTGACTTTTTCATTGACTTTGACTTGACCAAAGTCAACTTTTATTCAAACTTAACCAAACACTTATGCAATCATTCTAACATGCTTTTATACTTATATCTTGCATGAAACTTGACAACGTGATTCACATGTTATATATAATCGAGTCGTAACGAGCCATAGGACTAATTGAACACTTTGACCGACCGTGTTTACCGATATTGATACAACCTAATTTTTTAGGTCAAGACTAGCATCCGTTCTTGCACACGGTTACTTGTGAAGTACATTTATATTCGTGCACTCAAGGTGTGATCATATTCCCACCTTTTCAACAACATTTATACTTTTAAATCGTGGGCTGAGAAACATATACTTTGTTACATCTTGTACTACTTACTTTTATGCTTTGAACACAAGTACGAAAACAAACATTCCACAGCGAGTTTGAACAAAAATCCTCAATTTAATTATCATTAGTTACACTTACAGGGTGTAAGTGTGAGCGTGAACTTATGTTGTGTGGATCCATGGGGGCTAGACGTGCCCTCATTCAGACGGTTCGCTACCGTCAGGGATGAAATATATTTTTGATTTTAGTGTATGTTCTAACACTACGTAACAGGGTACCAAACAGTAAAGTCTTGATAATTAGGTGCTTGCGAACGTATTTTTTGGAATGAAAACGATTTGGAAAATCACCTATATTAAATCATGTGGTTCAAAAACAACGTTTATTACAACACCTATGATTTCACCAACGTTTTCGTTGACAGTTTTCTATATGTTTTTCTCAGGTCCTTGAACGCTATGTGATACATGCTTCCGCACTCTATTTTGATACTTGCTTGGATGTCGAGTATACATGCATACATAGAGCGTCTTTTGACTTTACTTTAAATCGTGTCGCATAGGTTTCATTTGTACTTAAAACGTGTAACGTAACTAGTTGTTGAATACCATGTAAATTTTGAAACATCTTTACATTTGAAATGAATTCGACTTATTTTCGGCCAAACGTCATTTTAAAGACTTATGACCACGTAACGGGACCTAAGTAGACGGCGCCGTCAATGACGATTTTGTCGGGTCGCTACAGATGGTATCAGAGCGTTGGTTGTAGGGATTTAGAGTTCATTGGTGTCAACCTCGAGTCATAGGGTACATTAGTGAGTCTAGACTACAACCGGCATATAGACTTGAAGTAGGACCCGCACTTTTTCGATCATTCTATACTTATAAGATTAATATTTACATAAATTAAACCTTGCCAACATGATAAGCAATCCAAATTGTCGAGATTTATATTTCCGAAAAGAGTTTTACACAACGTTTGACCGTCTAGTTTGACCGATGATATCACGAACTATACAATATATGATAATTATACGTTTGTGTATATATATGTATATATACATATTTAACATGATTAATAAATGTTTTAATATCTCATTTTGTATTAATAACAACAAGTTATAAGTATGTTTTGAAACTACTAACTTAAGTTTTCAAAATGATAACAATACGTAACGTTAATTGACATAAATACTTAAGACTTATAATGTTTATACATATATTGTATAAGTAATGTATTTAATCACTTTTAAAGACTTAAATACATAAAATCATATAAGTGTATTCACAAAAGATAGCTATATTTGAATCCTCATTCCATTTTTCGCAAAATTTCTATACGTATACCTAGAGTATTTGTACTCGTATCATACCTAGCTTCTATACGTATTTACTAATAGCAAATACACATCAAATCATCACCTAATCAGCTGCTATTGTTGCCCTCATCAAGAGGGAATACCTTTTGACATTTACCTACAATAATTATACAAGAATACAAGGTAAAATTTTGTTCTTGTCCCCCCCTTGGTCACGCCATCCACCACCATAAATACACCCTCATTCTTCAACTTCTACTACTTCATTTTGCTAAGTTAAGAACACCACTCCATAACTCTTAAACCCCTTAATCATCTCAGCTCACATCTATAGAAATCTAGCTCCAAAAACACTAGTTAAACACCATAAGAAAACCATACAAAAACACTTCAAGAAAACCCTCCAAGAACACCAACTTACTTCCAATCTTTCATCCACCTCTAGTACCCTTTTGATTCTAGCTTCTTACTTCTCTTTTACAGCAACTTCATCCAAGGAACTTGAGGTAGAATCTATGTTCATAACCTTATTCGATTCATATATATATAGCTATCATATTTTGTGGTATACAAGTTTAACAACAAGAACATAGTTTGAATGTTTTCAAACTTGTTTGCAAACTAAATAGATCCTTCTAATTTAACTTTTAAAATACTTCAAGACATGTAACATAACTTATTTATATGTTAATTTAACAAGGTAAAACTTGGTTTTTCAAAGTATAAGTATTTTTGGAAAAATGGTCATTAAATGATTTTGTTGTAACAAAAATGTTTAACTTCATATGTTTCACTAAACTTTCACCTATGCCGTATGATTTTGAATACAAACCAAGGTATTTACAGTTCATAGTCTTAAAGAAGAACTCGATCCAAGAAGATGGCAATTTGAATCAACGAAAACGGACTTGTAACGAAGAAATTATGACCGAAACAAAATTGGCTATCCTGGACATTTTCAACTTCGGGATTCATTGGAAAAATTTACATAAAATCACATACTTCTAAGATAACATGATATTTTATATATATGTACTCATAATTCAATTTCATATGGTTCAGGATCACCCGTAAGCAACACGAGAAGATTAATCATAAGATCCCATGATTGTACGCAACACGTCATTTGACAACACCGGTACTTTATGTACGCAACACGTCATTTGACAACACCGGTACCATGGGTCAAGATTAATCTCGACCAATACATATACGATGGGGTTTTATTTATTTCGTTGGGGGTTTTATTTATTGCGGGTATATTAAACATCTAAAAATGAACCATTAAAAATTGAATTGCTAACCTCGGACAGCTAACTTCGGACTAAGGAAATATTCAAAGTATTAAAAGTATAACAAGTATATATATATATAACGTTTGTTTTAAAATGAAAACATATTGATATATTATATATGGATAGGTTCGTGATAACAACCGGAAGACCGAGTCAAAATATATATATCATCAAGACAAGAGTGAGTATATAGTCCCACTTTTAAACTCTAAATATTTCGGGATGAGAATACATGTATTTTATGTTTTACGATATGGACACAAGTAACTAAAAAAATATGTTCTACGTTGAGTTGTACCACTGGCATACTTCCCTGTAGCTTGGTAACTAATATTTACAGCGGTATTGTAAACGCGAATCCTGTTGATAGATCTATCGGGCCTGACAACCCCAACCGGACTGGACGACCAGTATTCAACGGTTGCACAGTACTTCGTTTTGTGACTACACTTGGTACGGTGTAGTAAGATTTCATATTAAAGGGAATATGCGACGTGAAAATGTTAAGTATGGTTACCAAGTGCTCAACCACTTAGAATATTTTTATTAAACTGATTATATACGAAATCTTGTGGTCTATATATATATATATTGCAGCCGGCATTAAACCTATATCTCACCAACTTTATGTTGACCTTTTAAAACATGTCTATTCTCAGGTGATTTCTAAAGCTTCCGCTGCATCATGTTGGATCTAACCAGGATCTTGCGTACGCATGTTTGTGTCAAAAATAAAACTGCATATCCGAGATGTTGTATTGTAAAATATGCTAGAAACCGTGTTGTTGTCATCATTTGTAAAGTTTGTAAGTCGAAGATTATCGCTAAACGTTAATCTTCTTTTTATTGTCTTAAGCTTGTAACAAAAATAATGGTTATGGTTTGTAATGTATAATATATGCAGTTTTCTTTCAAAAATGTCTCATATAGAGGTCAATACCTCGCAATGAAATCATACGTTATCTAACGCGTTCTTATGGTTAAGGACGGGTTATGACAGAGGTCAACACAACACTCCTCCCGAAACTCTCGAACAACCTCTTCAACGAATGATAGCCACCACCGTGGATACGACCATGGCCGGTCACTCCTCCAATAACAACAACAGTCATGGAGCCGGTAATTCAAACGAGGGGTGCTCCTACAAGGACTTCATGGGGTGCAAACCTCCCACTTTCGATGGAACTGGGGGACCGGTTGCTCTCACCCGATGGTTTGAACAAACGGAAGCCGTTTTTAGCATAAGCGGTTGTCGGAACCAAGATAAGGTCAAGTTTTTCACCCTCACTTTCACCGGTATTGCTCTCTCATGGTGGAACACGCATGTACAATCAGTAGGTACCAATGAAGCCCACACACTCTCTTGGACCGAATTAAGAGAAATAATGATCACCGAATACTTCCTGCGCGAAGAGACTCGAAGGCTCGAACAGGGGCTAAGAAATTTAAAAACGGTCAGGAATGATCTCGAAGCTTATAATCAATGGTTTGCCAAACTAGCCTTAATGTGTCCAAACCTCATGACTCCCGAGTCCCTAAGAGTAGAACTTTACATGGAGGGCCTCCCGAAGAGCATTCAACACGGGGTAATGTCATCAAGACCCGTAAACCTACAAGAGGCTTTAACGATGGCCCGCCAATTTATAGAAACGGTGGATGAATTTGAAGCGCCGGCACCAACGGCCGAGGATCAATCGGGTGGCAACAAAAGGAAGTGGGAAGCCCCCCAATCGAGCAACTACAACAACAACTTCACCAAGAAGCCCTTCACCTCCGACGACAAAAAAAGGTTATGCCGGATACCTACCTTTTTGCAACAAACGCCACAAGCATCACTTTGGAAAATGTGGCAAGCTAATTTGCCACCGGTGCCAAGGAAGTGGTCATATGGCCAATGATTGTAGAAGTGCCGCCCCCGTCGCTAAAAAGGGACCCAATGTACCAAAAACGGGTGTTTGTTATAAATGTGGCCAACCGGGTCATTTTAGAAATGCATGCCCAAAGAATAAAGCTAAAACGAAGGCATGTCGTTGAGCTTTCAACAATAACGCCAAGGATGCCCGAGATGACAATGAACTAGTCACGGGTACGTTTCTTCTCAACAACTCTTATATTTCTTATTTATTCGATTCAGGTGCCGATGAATGTTTTGTATCCAAGGCTTTGACTCCTACTCCTTGCACTCCACCATTTTTCTTAAATACTAATTATACCATTCAAGTGACCAACAGAAAACTATTGCATGCCAATAAATTTTATCAGAGGGTGTACGTTAAACTTTTTGGGTAAAGAATATGAAATTTACTTGATACCTATAGAATTAGGGAGCTCAAAACCTATTCGTTAAGAAGAAAACTGTTACCCTACGAATGTGTACGGATTATCGTGAACTAAATAACTTCCGATTAAGAACCGATATCCTCTTCCCCGTATCGATGACCTCTTGATCAATTACAAGGATTCCGTGTGTATTCTAAAATCGACCTCCATTCCGGTTATCATCTATTGAGGGTTAAGGGAGAAGATGTCACCAAAACCGCTTTCCAAACTCGTTACGATAGTTATGAATTTCTTTTAGTGTCATTCAGTTTAACTAAGGCTCCGTCCGTATCCATGGGCCTTATGAATCGCGTATGTAAACTTATCTAGACAAATCCGTCATCATATCCATAGGTGATGTCCTAACCAATTCAATTCAAGTGAAGAAGAAAAACGAACAACATCTTCGTCTTACGCTCAAACTCTTGAGAAAAGAACAGCTCTATGCCAAACTCTCCAAATGAGAATTTCGGTTAAACGAAGTCCATTTTCTAAACCATGTTATTAGTGGTCAAGGTATTAAAGTAGATCTCGTAAAGATCGAAGTCATACGTAATCGGGAAACCCTCACGACTCCGACTTGTATTCGTAAAATCTTGGATATCGCCGGTTATTACCGAAGATTCATTTCCGACTCTTCCCGTATCGCTCGTCCCTTAATCTCTCCATGTCCGAACCGAGAACGTGATTATCCACACCAACCTTACAAGCTAAATTCGTGTAGCACCAGATGGAACTCAAATATGGAAATATTCCTACGTGAACGCCTGAAAGGCATACTCTCTCGACTCGAAATCAAGGAATCTGAAATTCATTATTTTGTACGAAGAATTTGAATACTTAATTATGGATCCGATCAATCTTCTCATCACCACGTACCACGATACATAACTCTGTTATTCCACTATTACAGTCTGATATTACTGGGACCCAAAATAACACACAATCCAAGGATACCTCTTTCTTCTTCGACTTATCGTCCTTACGCTTCTGATATACGGCCAACTACTACTCAACTCTGAACTATACAACTACGTGTACTATCTTGTTCCCACCAAGTCTCAACATTTGGCCACAAGATGCGCGATATGACTACATCGAGGTGAAAACTTATCCTATTCTAAATCCTCATTTCACTCCTATCTTTTTCGCTCGTACTTCCGTATAAGGAAACCTTTTATCTAAATTCTCAATGGAGAGAGAGACTCTTCACGTATTACTAGTATTCACCACGAGGGTGAGTAGCCCTGAGGAACGTTTTCAGTAGCCGATAAGAAACTTGTTCCAGCAAACGTTTTCGAGCCCTAACTAACTTGTTCAAACATATCTTAAAGAATTCTATTCCAACACGGTGTACCATTGTCAATTATCTTGGATCGAAATACTCGTTTCACTTCTAGTTTTACAAGAAGCCTCGGGAACACGTTTAGACATGAGTACCGCGTACCATCCATAACCCGACGGACCAAGCAAACATACGATTCAAACCTTGGAAGGACATGTTACAAACTTGTATTATTGCCTTTAGCCGATCCCTTTTACAATGATAATTATCATTCTAGTATTAGCGCCGCACCTTTTCTAAACTTTATATGGCCGCAAATGCCATTCCCCTTTTCGTTAGGCCGAAGTAGGTGACAAGCAAATCACCGGACCCGAACTCATTCACGAAATAACCGTTAAGATCGTTCAAGTCCGAGAAGGGCTCAAGATGACCCGTAGTTGCCAAAAGGACTATGCCAATGTTAGACGTAAACCTCTCGAACTCCAAGTGAGTGACCGTGTAATATTGAAAAGTCGCACCTTGGAAAGGTGTAATTCGTTTCGGGATTTGGGAAAGTTAAATCCACGATATTGATCCTTTTGAAATCTTGGGGTGTATTGGACCCGCCGCATACCGTTTAGATCATCCAACTCAATTAAATTTCTGTTTATCCTACATTTCAGGTATCAAACTTTGAGAAGTGTCCTGCGGAACAGGAACTTGTTATTCTTTTAGATGAGCTTACCATTGATGACAAACTCCACTTCATAGGAGAACCGGTTGAAATTATGGATCGTAAAACCAAACCTTAAGACAACGTAAAATCCCGACTATCAAAGTTCATGGGAATGCCCAAGGAAGTACCTTCACTTATTTGTAGAATTGACAACGCAAGGTCTCGAGGAAGAGACATCGACTACTACTTCCAACTAAATTTCGGGACGAAATTTCTTTTAAGGTGTGGGTAATGTAACATCCCGCATTTTTCCGTTAGATTATTTTAATGCCCGTCTTTTTATTTTGATAATATCGTTCGTATCTAGATTCGTATCCTCCATTAGCTAACGTTCTTAATATTTTTGTTATTAGATTATAACATATTCAGTTTACTCTCGTGTATTTCAAAATAATTCGTTCGGTTAATTCACACACCCGCTTTGAAACTTGAGGGATTAAACTTGCCAAGTGGGCAAAGAATTGACTAGGTCAACTAGTCAACCTTCATCCTCCTCCATTCATTTCATTTTCCCCATTTCTACTACTTTCAACTTTTCCTCTCAAACACCAAATCAAAGAATCATCATCTATTCTCAATCTAGCAAGTGTTCTTCAAAACAAATTACATATTTGGAATCCTTGCAACTTCCTCTTCGATTCCATACCGATTTCATCTAGTTTGGGTAACTTTCTAAAATTACTAGATTCTTTATTCTTGATGTTTTTAACTTATAAAAGTGTTAATTAGTGTCTATGGCTCAAGTCTAACATGAATATATGATTTATATGCTTGTTCTTGTCATTTTGATGTAACTAGCTTAAACTTGAAATGGGTGTGTTTAATCTTGAGTTTTGGTTGATCATATGTTGTTAGATGTTAAAAGTGCATGTATTAAATGTGTTACTAGCATCACTAGCTTCAGTTTGGTATGTAAGTTGACTTGGAAAAGCCTCATTAACATGATTAAGGATTTTATGATTGTTAGTTAGGGTTTGGTGGCCTTAAATGTGATCTTTGATGCATTAAAAGCCTTGCAATGTTGTTTGTAAGTGTTTAGTAGTATTGTATGCGTAATTACCTACGAAACAGCGTATTATATGTGTGTATTAAGTTCCCGAATCATCTTATGCATTTTGTGAACTTGAAACCTTGATAATGAACCTTTAATGATCACTTGACGAGAATTCTCTTATTGTAAATGATATTTTTGTGTGATGAAAAGTGTTTGGTTGTATTCCTCGTTAAATTATCTTTCCAACGATATAAGATACGTGTTTTGAATATTTACGGTTCATTAGTTATGGTTGTTTGAAGTTGGATTCGTGCATTAAGTGTTCAAACTGCCCAGATTGCTGAACAGGCACATGGAGCGGCGCTCCAATACCTTGAGCGGCGCTCCAAACCCGGCTGTCCAAAATTTCATTTTTTCGTTTAATTTTAACTATGATACTCACCTCCGATTAACATGAAACTTGGCCACATGCTTATATATGATTAAAAACCTCAGAAAAATAGTTCGAGACCCGACCCGAACGTGTTGACTTTTTCGTTGACTTGACCAAAGTTGACTTTTATTCAAACTTAACCAAACACTTATGCAATCATTCTAACATGCTTTTATACTTATATCTTGCATGAAACTTGACAACGTGATTCACATGTTATATATAATCGAGTCGTAACAAGCCATATGACTAATTGAACACTTTGACCGACCGTGTTTACCGATATTGATACAACCTAATTGTTTAGGTCAAGACTAGCATCCGTTCTTGCACACGGTTACTTGTGAAGTACATTTATATTCGTGCACTCAAGGTGTGATCATATTCCCACCTTTTCAACAACATTTATACTTTTAAATCGTTGGCTGAGAAACATATACTTTGTTACATCTTGTACTACTTACTTTTATGCTTTGAACACAAGTACGAAAACAAACATTCCACAGCGAGTTTGAACAAAAATCCTCAATTTAATTATCATTAGTTACACTTACAGGGTGTAAGTGTGAGCGTGAACTTATGTTGTGTGGATCCATGGGGGCTAGACGTGCCCTCATTCAGACGGTTCGCTACCGTCAGGGATGAAATATATTTTTGATTTTAGTGTATGT